>NC_090932.1:1172188450-1172491480 GCF_040938575.1 Ambystoma mexicanum | reverse complement strand
TAATAGCAACAAGAGAGGGGACACGGGAGAAGATACAAGATGGGATGCATTTAAGGCTACGATGAGGGGAGAAATCATAGCAACCAAAGCACAAAGACAGAAACAGCTCCAGGCACTGGAGTCCCGGCTGGAGGCAGAGGTCGAGGAGGCGAGGGGTAGGGTGGCGACGAATCCCAGTAGGTCCAATCAGAGGGACTATAGGAGGGCAGTGGGACAGCTAGGGGTCCTCCGGACTAAAAAAGCAGAGGGGGCCCTACTTTTCGTGCGGCAAAAATTCTATGCTAAGGGGAACAAGGCCGATGTCCTGCTGGCCCGCCTCCTTCGGGGAGCTGCCTCAAGGAATACAATCACGGTGCTGAACTCAGATATGGGGGACAGGGTCACTCGAACAGAAGACGTTCGAGAAGCCATGGCTGAATTTTACGAGACTTTATATACATCACAGCACCCCTGCGACCAGGCCCAGGAAAAATTCTTGCTAGACGTTAACTTGTGCACACTAGAGGGGGAGGCCCAGTCCAGTCTTCAGCAAGACATAACGGAGGAGGAAGTGAGGGAGGCATCCGGAAGCTACCCGCAGGGAAAGCCCCGGGCCCTGATGGGTACTCAGCGTCTTTCTACAAGACTTTTGCGGGGGTGTTGGTACCACAGTTGACCTACCTCTTCAACTCCTTTAAAGGTAGTGGGCATATCACCCCATCTATGAAAGAAGCCAAGATTTCTCTGATTCTGAAGGCGGGCAAGGACCGTCTCGAGAGATCTTCATACAAGCCAATAGCGCTTATTAATGTGGACGCAAAAATATACACTAAAATTCTAGCGAACAGGCTTGAGGGGCTCCTCCCGGACCTGATCCACCAGGATCAGGCGGGATTTGTGAAGGGGAGGCAACCTGCGGATAATATCAGAAGGGTGGCCCATCTAGTGGAAAAAGCAGAAAAGACTGGTACCCCTGCAGCGCTGCTTTCCCTAGACGCGGAAAAAGCGTTCGACCGGGTGGAGTGGTCCTTCCTCTTCAAGGTCATGGAAAAAATGGGGCTGGGAGGCACTTATCTTCAGATGGTTAAAGTGAACTATGAGGGGCCTCGGGCGAGGGTGGTGGTTAACGGAACCCTATCTAGAGCGTTCCAACTCCAACGGGGTACAAAGCAGGGTTGTCCCTTATCGCCCCTGCTCTTTGCAATCTACTTAGAACCCCTCCTACAGGCAATTCGGGATTCGGAAGGGATTCAGGGGGTATAGTTTGGGGGGAGACAGCACAAGGTGGCGGCCTTCGCGGACAATATGTTACTCGCCCTGACCAACCCCATAGAACCGAGTAAGCAATGCAGGCTATTATTAGAGGACTTTGGCGAAGCATCTGGTCTGCGCATTAACATGCACAAGTCCGAATTAATGGACTTGACACTGACAAGGGAGGAGAGGGAGGAATTAAGAATGTCAACGCCCTTTGCCTGGCGCCCGGGGGGAATCACACACCTGAGAGTGAGAATCACTCCGGCTCTTAAAGGGTGGTATGTGGCGAACTATCCCCCTCTTTTACAGAGAATCAAAAAGGATCTCGTTAAGTGGAGGAATCTCCGAATTTCCTGGCTGGAGGCAATAAAAATGGTTACCCTCCCGAGGCTCCTTTACTTTTTCCAGGCTATCCCCCAGGCAGTCCCGGCCAGCTTCTTTAAGGAGCTCCGGTCGATAACGAACGAGTTCATATGGGAGGGGAAAAGGGCAAGGGTCAGCAGACAGCTGCTTATGGCTCCAAGAAGGGGTGGTGGACTAGCACTTCCCAACTTCCGTCATTACTACGAGGAGGCCCAGCTAAGGGTGATTAGGGAATGGTTTCGGGAAGGGGAGGGAAAACACTGGGTTAAGATGGACAGAGCAGTCACGCAGCATGCATTGGGGGAGGTCCTGTGGCTACCCAAACACCATCGGCCAGGCCATATATACCTGAGCTCTATCACCAAGTTGCTTGCGGACAATTGGGACAGACTGGTCCAACGTAAGGAAATCACAACTTATCCATCCCCATTTACTCCTATCTTTAATAATAAGGACCTTACCCCCGGGCTGGAGGGGAGGCATTCAGCAAATGGCGAGAGGGAGGCTGCCGCTGGGTGCGAGACATGTTCATAGGAGGGGAAATTAGCACTTTTGTGGAGTGCAAAAGAGACTTCGCATTGGGGGAGGGCGAAAGGCTGAGATACTCTCAATTGCGTCATTGGCTCCTACACCCCACGAACAGGGTAGCGGCCACCAGTCCGCCGACTCCTTTTGAGAAATTCTTGATGACCAATGATGGCTCGAAGGGCCTCATTTCGCAGCTCTACAAGATCCTGGATGACGCAACCCCTAGGCCGCAATGGGTGTATATGGGAAGGTGGGAAAGCATATTGGGCAGGGAAATAGAGAAAATGGAGTGGGAAAAGCTATGGAGGAAAATTCCCAAATTGGCAAGAGCCTCGCAAACCCGGGAAACATGGTACAAGATACTGTACGGTGGCACTACACTCCAGCTCATTTGCATAGGATTTACCCAGGGTCATTGGGAACTTGCTGGAGGGGATGTGGTCAGGAGGGGACTGCGGAACACATCTGGTGGAGATGCCTGAAAATAGCCCCGTTCTGGGAAGACATCATACAGGCAATGGAACAAGTGTTTGGGGCAGAGGGAGGCATAACCCCGGAATGGTCTCTATTAGGATTAAAGCCAGCAACAGCGACAGGCGGCCCAAGGGGTAGGGAGAGAGCGAGGGTGATGCTTACTTTGGCGGCAATGACAATAATCGCTCAAAGATGGAAAGGCACAAGTGTTCCGATGTTCCAGGACTGGCTGCGTAAAGTTTGGGAGTTAGTAGCGATGGAATGGGCCTCCTATGCGATGAACAACGCAATACAGGACTTTGCAAGTTAGTGGGGGGAGGTCCTTGCCTTTCTCAGGGATGACTTTAGGATTGGCTGGCGCCCACAGCGTTTAAGGCTCCTGGACCTGGAAAGCCCCTGAACGAACGCTTAGAAGGGACGATTAGCCACACGATCTTTGCATCAGCACCAAGAGCGTGAGGGTAGGGAGGGGGGGGGTTGGGGTTTGTTACAGTTGTTGGAAAATTTAATAAGGAGAATTAAAAAAAAAATCATCATTTTTTGGATATACAAATTTATATTAAGAATCATATTATTATATAGATTTTAATATAACAAATTAATATTTGTTTACAAAAACTACTAATTTACATTTTTTCTATATAAACTTCCCTGAAAATGTTAATATCAAACATTTTCTATATCAATTTTGATATAGAAAATGTTTACCAATCCCATATGAACTGGCTTTGATAGAGAGTGTATATAATGAACAGCAGTTCATTTTATACCCAGAGCACGTGCAAAAGTAAAACTATTGTTTCTAAGGGGTCTACAGCATCTCGTGCGCAGCTTATAGGTGTCCATCTGCCGCGCTGTGACCCGCCAAAGAGCTGTGAAGCAACACTGCTAGGGGTTTTATATCTACAACAAGGCCTGTAGAATCCCAGGAATGTGCTGACACACAAAGCAGCATTCTATCCACATCAGCAGACAGCACAGGGAGCTTTATGTTTAGCTTCCTGGATTACAGGATGTTTTGTACAAGCTGTATAAACAAATAACCCATAAAGGTACACATAGACACTGTTTATCAACTAAACCCAACAGTAATTTTAACTTATGACTGAAGGACAGCACAGGAAGCATCTGCAGGCTGAAGCTAATTTTAGATGTTGCTATAAGGATACAGGAAGCTAACTATTCACAATCTACGGTGCCACTCGCTAATTCTTGCAGAGTATGCATGAAATAGAATGCTGTGCTTATGTTGATAAGCAAAATGGCACTGGAGCCATGGAACATCTGCAGGCTGAACTTAATTTTAGATGTTGCTATAAGGATACAGGAAGCTAACTGGTCACAATCTACAGTACCACCCAATAATTATTGCAAAGTAAGCAGAAATACATAAATCTGTGCATTGTTGATAATGAAACAAAATTGAGCTTTCACCCTTTAAAAAGGGTATCTGACTCCAGCAGGGGTAGTGTCAACCCATTGGCAGAGTGCCAACCTGATGATTCCCTGTGGTGCAAACTAACTGACTTGGACTTCCAAGTGCTGTTGCAACTCGCTGGGGAAACTGTGCTTTTTGGCTGGATTTGATCGTGGGCTGGTGGACAAATCTGCTATTTGTTCAGAGCTTTATTTCAACAGAAGCAAAAAGGTGAGTTTGGGGGAATTTCAATACTTTATTGTATTGTTCTGTGTATTTTTCTAATAATGACCAATTTATGTGGTTTTATTCAAGCATCGATAATGTCATGATTCCTGCCCCTCATATCCCCAGCCCTCCACAATGTCAGGCTGGAGCCAGGCCACGATCACCTACATGGCCCTCAAGGGCCTCTCCATCCCTCCAAAGACCCACTTGGAGTCAGACTTGGCGCTTGTGGTACCAGACTCACTCACTCCCATAGGATAACATTGGGGATTGGACTTGTAGTGCATTGATGGGGACAAGATGGATGCCCCCACATATTTTGGTTCCCAGAACTGCATGTGCAGTCTAGTCTTTTGGGTGTGGTTCAGCCCAGAGACACCTGGGATACCCAGAGACTATTTAAGCCACACCCAGGCCGAGAAACATGCTTTGTGTTTTCTGCACCTGCAGCGTGACACTCACCGTGTTCTGATCGGTCTCCAGTAGGCCTGCATCTGTCTTCTGTGCTCAGCTCCTGCAAGAACAAGAACACCGTTAGGAACAGTCTTACCTTACGGCGCTTCTGCCCATCATTCATCGCTCCTTCTGTTCTGCGGGCATCTTCGGCGGTGTCATTCCCATCCCGGCACGCCGCTTCCTAAGGAAAAGGGAAAAGAACAGAAAAAAGGCATTAGTAAGCATTCTGCAAATCTTCGCTTATTTTTAAATACTGTACGAGCTTCAAAAGCTTACCTGAATCCCAGCCGCTCTGGGGGAACTCTGTCTCCGGAACTTCTCATCCATCTGCAAGAGGGAAAAGACACTCCAGGTTAGCGTGGAAACATCTAGAGGCGCCGCATACCGCGCTTACTCACCGCATTTGTTCTTCATAACCGGCATCCACGCTGAAAACTTTGCGGCACCTAAAAGACACAGGAAAAGAACTCAGTTCAATACAAATACGAAAGGGGTGCATCGCGCATCACGCTCTCACTCACCTTCAGCGCTACTCATCTCAGCAGCACGCCGCCATCCCTGGACGCCGGCCATCATCTAGGGAAGGAAAGGAACGAAGTTAGAGAACTGTTCAAAACACTCTTTATACTTACCTGTCGGACTCTTGCCAGTGAAGTAACTAGGCAGAAACGAGCCTGCATCAATCAACGCACCTCTGCGCTGAAAGCAGGACGGTGAGCACACTATCCAAGAAAACAAAGTGAGCTGTGGATCAAAGAGAAGGGTTGGACCCCGGGGAACAAGGGGTTCAAGCACACAGAGACAATAGGGAGTAAAACTCTACCAATCCTGTGTTTCAGGCCCAGTCTCCAGTCGAATAGCCTCCAGGGAAGGGTTTGAGGTCATAAGAGGTCAGAACAGGCTGAGTGACGTCCCCGTGGATACCAGGTGAGCGTTACAGATAAGGCTTTTTTACTGTGTTGATTGATAGGCTGGCCCTTTCTGAGTCAGGCCCTTTCTGACACATGCCGTGCATTTTAACTAAACAGCTGCATAGTTTTAATGACGTGTTTATAAATGTACAGTTTACTTAGAATGCTTTGTGGTTATGAATGCGGCTAGGATAGTGCATAGATGTTGATAACGCCGGATTCTATTTCTGTCTGTGTGTGTGTTGTTTTTAAGATTTTGACTACAATGCTTTTGAAGAAATTGAAAATGTTAAGTGTTTATAGCGCTGCTACACAATCAATCAGACACTGACACAATCAATCAGACACTAACACATCAATCAGACACTTCAATATTAAGGGCCCGATTCATGGAATTATTTGCATGGTTCAAAGTGACTTTGCACTGCTGAAAAGTGACTTGCACTGCCGATCAAACCCTGATTCATGGAACTGCGAAAAGTGTAATTTTGCCATGCAAAGTCAGTGTAAAGTCATTTTCGCTGTACAAAATGACTTTGCACACACTTTGCACAAACATTGCGCAACATGTGTGATCTTGGACATACTGATCCCTTGGTGCTGAATATTTTACACACTGCAAATATTTTATGGACGCTGTGAAACTAAAACAAGATATTGTGTGCATGCAAATATGTTGCATCACAAAATGACAAGTGCACCAAAGGTGCAATTGGGGTTTAACACACAGACACACACACACATCACAAGTAAGATGCAGCATCCTTACATTCGCCACACTTAAAAATGTCATCAACTCAAGTACTTTGTACCAACAACTCTTGGCTATAGCATTTGCGCAACATGTGTGATTTTTGGCGAAAACACAAATACTCAAATACTAACGTCACATTGCACATTAAAATATTTAATCAACTTTATTGGCGCTGTTAAACTAAAGCAAAGCATTGTGCGCATGCAAATATGCTGCATCACAAAAGGATAAGTGCACCAAAAGTGGAGCTGGGGTTTGTCTAATGTTTAATTTAATGTTTCAAACAGCTACATGGGTGGCAGGTTCCAAGCTTTAATAGAAGTGTCTGATTGAGTTTGCTGAGTTATGAACAAACACCTTGATAGTATCTGTGCCCTCCATTTTGCAAAGTATTCATGTGAATTGAATAAGAGACTTGCACTTGCTTTGCATTGAGAAATTAACTTTTTAATTTGATTTGAAAACAATCATTAGATGTTGAGTCATATCTGGGGTATAAAAAAGCAAAGATTAGTACTGATAAGTCTTTGCTGTAGTGATCAATTGAATACTTGAAAAATCCTAATAACCCTCAATTATCTACTGGTGATGGGGTAGCAATTGCCTGGCTAGATGTTGTTGTGCTAGGAGCTTCTGTGTCACTTTCATTGGCTGACTCGTGTTCAGACGATTGTGGTGATTTGGGCAATATTTTGAACGATTTGGATGGAGGTTTATTGGTGGGTTTGGGGTTTCTTGTAGACAGTGATGGTATTTGGAATGTATAAACTCTGTTATCTTTGTAATCCATTTTCGTCTCTAAAGAACTTACGTTGTTTTTTGATTTTAAGTTCATATGTATAAATATTCAGATAGTTGTCCAATATCTGGACATTTTTTAAAGTAGCTTCGGGTATATTGAGATTTGTGATTAGTTGTTTGGTAATATACATTTCTTGAAGTAGACCGTCATGTGCTTTCTTAGCTTGCTCTTTTAATCTGCAGATCAACTCTTTTGAAGTATTGATTAGGGGTTGCTCCCAGTCTTTAAGTGCTACCACCTCATCATCCTCAAAAGACGGAAAAATGCAAATACGTAGCCCTTTTCGTATTCTGTTAACTTCAAGATATTTTTCAAGTGTGGCTATCTACCACCATCTTGAGATTTCTCTTTTAGACAACTGTTCCAATCTTACAAATGGTTTTTTGAGTGAAGTTATGTTAGGACTGGCATCGCCGTTTCTGGGTCCTGAAGTAATTTGTGTTCCTGAGAACAATTGTTGTTCTTTTCCATTCATGTTTTGAAGTTATGTGACATGGTTTTTTCTTTAAAACATGTTTTTTGTATATGAAGTGAGCTCAAAAACTCTGTTCAGGTTGATACTGAGAAAACAAGTAAATAAAGTCGTGCAGCCTTTGTTCAACCATTGGCAAGTTCTGTTTGTTGCAGGTATTATAGTCAATAATTTTAAAAAAACGTGGGGGGCTGCGGGAATAGGTGCTTTCTCACTGAGGCTGCCCAGTGTACTGAGAATATACTGAATTATGAACAAACACCTTGATAGTATCTGCGTCCTCCATTTTGCAAAGTATTCATGTGAATTCAATAAGAGACTTACACTTGCTGTGCATTGAGAAATTAAGCTTTTTCATTTGATTCCAAATCAATAGCAGGATGTTGAGTCACATCTCGGGTACAAAAAAAGCAAAGATTAGTACTGATAAGTCTTTGATTGATGGAGTGATCAATTTAATACTTGAAAAATTCTAATAACCCTCAATTATCTACTGGTGATGGGGTAGCAATTTCCTGGCTAGATGTTGTTGTGCTAGGAGCTTCTGTGTCACTTTCATTGGCTGACTCCAGTTCAGACGATTGTGGTGATGAGGGCAATGTGTTGGTTGATTTGGTTGGAGGTTTATTGGTGGATTTGGGGTTTCTTGAATACAGTGATGGTTTTTGGAATGTATGAACTCTGTTATGTTTGTAATCCATTTCGTCTCTAAAGAACTTACGTTGTTTTTTCATTTTAAGTTAATTTGTATAAATATTCAGATAGTTGTCCAATATTTGGACATTTTTTAAAGTAGCTTGCGGTATATTGAGATTTGTGATTAGTTGTTTGGTAATATCCATTTCTTGAAGTACACCGTCATATGCTTTCTTTGACTGCTCTATTAATCTGCAGATCATCTCTTTTGAAGTACTGATTAGGAGTTGTTCCCAGTCTTTAATTGCTTCCACCTCATCCTCCTTAAAAGACGGAAAAATGCAAATACGTAGCCCTCTTGGTATCCTGCTAACTTCAAGATATTTTTCAAGTGCGGCTATCTACCACCATCTTGAGATTTCTCTTTTAGACAACTGTTCCAATCTTTCGAATAGTTTTTTGACTGAAGGTATGTTAGGACTGGCATCGCTGTTTCTGGGTCCTGAAGTAATTTGTGTTCCTGAGAACAATTGTTGTGCCTCTTCCATTTGTGTTTTGAAGTTATATGACATGGTTTTTTCTTAAAAAATTGGTTGTTGTATATGAAGTGAGCTCAAAACCTCTGCTCAGGTTGATACTGAGAGAACAAGTACATAAAGGGCCTCATTACATGGATGGCGGTGAACCATGGCGCTATTAGCGCCATGGTTCATGCCGGTAAAATACCGGCACCGCCTTGGTGGAAAGGGGAATTACCGCCCTATTCCAAGGTTGGCGGGGCGGAAATTCCCCCTTCCACCATTGCCTTTCCCCATTCCCATTTTTGCCTCATAAGGCTCTATGGGAATGGGGAAGGTGCTAATTACGGTACCGCAAAAAGCAGGCGTTAAATTCCCCAACCCGCAAAGGGACCTCGTAGTAAGGTAAAATACTGGTACCGGTAAACCCTTACCACCTACCGTGTAATGAGGCCCAAAGTCTTGCAGCCTTTGTTCAACCTTTGGCGAGTTCTGTTTGTTGCAGTTATTATAGTCAATGATTAAGTGTGTGAGTGTCTGATTGATTGTGTAGCGGCGCTATAAACATTAAACATTTACAAAACCCTTTATATATTTTCAACTTCTTCAAAAGCATTGTAGTCAAAATCTGAAAAACAACACACACACAGACACACACACAGAAATATAATCCAGAGCTACCAACATCTATTCACTATCCTAGCCAACATGAAAAACCAAGGAGCATTCAAGGTAAACTTAGACCTTGTCCTGCTGTTTCTGTTCATCTAGCGCTAGTCTCCTTGAACAGGAGCTTCCTAGCCACTACCTCATTAACAGCCGGACACAATTACTGGGCTACTTAGAGACTGTGCTGAGGCCTGGGACCTGTGGGATGCCGCAATAGCCCCTGTCCTTACTGACACTCTCGAGAAACCACACTTGCCCCCGGCCTGATGATTGGCAAGAAACAGTACTCATGCTCGTCGACCTCGTCATTTTGCCAATACGGAAGGTGTTGTCCATTTGGGTACACCGGGGCTAGCCCATCCCCTGGGGTCTTCTCCCCAACTGCCCGTGCTTCAACCCAAGCTTGGGGGCTGGTCAGCAACTCAGGTTTATTAACCTTAGTGCTGTGGGGATTTTTAAGATCTTTAGATTTTACCAGCCCTTTTAAGCTTGAACTCTGCTATTATTAATTCATTGTTTTATCAACTTGGTATCCAAACTAAAGAATTTTAATTGCTTATCTTGCACAAACCATCCTATGATCCATTGTACATTTGCAAATTGTTTTACCACTGCACTATTTGCACATTTGTAAAATCTTAGCGGAGGTGAGGCAGGTAGTATTTTCCATTAGCACCCTGGCCAGGGGAGGCAGCCAATCAGGTGGCTAGGAAAGTGGGATGACACTATAAGTGAAAGCCTGCGTTCCAAGCCGCCCGATGGCTGGCAACCACCCCACCTTCCCCCGTCAACCCTGGTTTTGTGTGTGTGTTCCCTCTCCCTCCCCCATCCCACTTACATGATTGTGGAGGTGGGGATCTGCCGCAGCAGCTCTTTTCTTCGAGGGGACGCCATGGAAATAGAAGAGGGGCACCGTATGGTATGCAAGGCATTCCATGCAGGGGGAGAAAATACTTGCTTTTCCTTTTTAAACCATTTAGCACCCATGTAACACACTACACGGGTGCTAATGGTGATATGCCCCTCGCTGTCACATAGGAGGCTTAGCACTGTGAGGGGAAAGAAGGGATTAGACCCCGTAGGTGAGTAGAAAATTCCCCTGTCCAATGTGATGGTAAAAACTATGTCATTCCAATATCAGTCCCGGACTCATGTCCTGGAATGGGGCCTGTAGAATGTCATTGCCACCCTGTATTTTTGCACCCCGATGAGTTGACCGCTAAGCAGACTGTAGGGCAGGTAAACAGGATGGTCAACCAAACCGTTGGTGTGGTGACCGTGGACGGCTGTGGATCATCCTTGGCCTGTCCCATGGCTAAGAAAATACATGTAGTCAGGACCATGGCAGTCAACACAGAGCAGTGCTATGTGGACAAGCTATACCTAATGCGGATGGCCAAGCTTAACCTAATGTGGATAACCTGAAGCCTTATCTGTGCCCTGCCACGGATCTTCAGGATCATACACTTATAAATGCTAGGGAGCTGGGCAGCAAGACTCAGCTACTTTATCTGACCACTTGCACACCTAGTGTTAGTTTATCATACATGCCCGGATTGACTCCAACCTTTTTGGTGGATCAGTCCTCCCCGCTCATACATTATGATTCTTCTGTGCCCTCCATGCCTATACACAACCGATTTGAAGCCTTGAGTGACAGGGTTTTGAGAGGGCATGAGGAGCCTGAGTGGGAAATGGTTGGCAAGAAGAGGGGTGGGGGGGGTAGAAGAAAGACCACCAGTTCAGTTGGGGTGCAAGTTAATCTTGGTGAGCAGGGATCTCCAGGCACCCCTGGTAGTAGTAAGATGGGTAATGATGACTGTGCCTGAAGTGCCTGGAAACTTTGTGAAATAACGGCTGCATTAAGTAGCGCTAGAAAGGAAGTACTTAATCTGAAGAGAGAAGTAGCAAAATTGGTTAAGACATCTAAGGAAGGTAAAGCACAGTGTGTGGTACAGGGGTAGTCCCGGAGGCTCCAGCCTTGGACAACAACCAGATAAAACTATCTTATCTGATCGGGGTTAATGAGCAGCAAGTTGCCCCTATCACGCGGCCATGTTAATAAGGGTCGAGGTGATAGAGTTTTACTAACTATGCAAGCCATCTCATCCAATAATGTCTATAGAAACAGGGGCATGGCTCATAATTTCAGTGGTTCCCTAAAGGTCCCCATTTATCTGTCACATGTGCATGAAAGCATTGACACTCGAACCGCCTTAGGGAGGTGCCAACAGCGCGGAGGTGGAAAGGTTGTGTACATGTACAGCGTCCCAAGGTTGGGGTCAGATATCCAGGTGAATAAAAGCATCTTCTGGTTGCGTCATACCACGGGCTGTAAGTCTGGGATTCGGGAAGACATCCTTTACTGTGTGAGAGGTAGGATGCCCATGGTAGATCAGACTTTATCCAGATCACCTTCTCGAATCCTAACTTAGTTGAGGGGCTCCTGCCGATTGAGTCGCAATCTTATCCCCCAGCATACACCAGTATTTCCCTCCATTCGAGGGCACCAATGCCCAATGGAACCTCATCTAGTCTCGGTGGACTGAGCAGGTCACCTGGGATAATAGGTTTAGGTCTACTTGGTCAAAAATATTTGACCTTTTCCAATTTGACCTAGTTTCTTTTGGTCTTTTTTTGGTCGAAAATGATGGGGGAGATAACCCCCTCCAAACCCACTCCCTCCGACTTCCCCGCACTTTAACCTATTCCATTACCCCTCCCCATATATCTATTTAATTTTATTGAAAAAACGATTAAAAAAAGGATGTCAAATCGAAAAGGTCAAATGTTTTTCGATCAAGTATGCTAATACAGGATAATAGACGGGATGGGGGCAATTTTGATGGTGTGGAATGACTGCCTGGGGCATTGATTGAGAGTACAACCCCTATAGTTGAGGATTCTTCAATGTTGGTAGGGTATCAGCATAAAGAAGATTTGAAGGTGCTGTCAAGGAATGTGGCCGGTGTCAATAGATTACTGGATGATTCAGACTGGGCTAGATTTATTCATAGATTTGGTATCAGGTAATATTATCCCCACCAATAATATTGCCATATATATGGTCGTGGGTTATGGCCATAGGTGATATTATTAGTTGGGATAATTTATGGGGTTATTGTGACCGGGGGATGCAGGGGTGTCCCCTGCTCCATTAAAGAAATAATGGGGGTTGCGGAGATGTCCCCTGCAGGTTTCATGGCTTAATATCGCCGCAAAGATATGGCGATATTTTTGTATGGAGATATCTTTGCAGGATATTAACACATGGAACTATAGATGTGACCTAGTCTGTCTCCAAGAAACATGGGCACTGGATTCCCTTGTGCTACTGGGTTTTAGCTTGTTTTGTATAAATGCAATTAAGGGCCCCAGAGTGAGACCAAAGGGTGGGCTGGCAATCCTGATTAACCCAGACATGGATTTTAAAGCTAAACGGATCCCATCAGGTTCTGTTGACCTCCTGTGTCTTGAGGTCACCACAATTTTGGTGGGGGGTGCATTGATCTTCAACATCTATAATAGAACTGCCCCATTAGAACCTCTTAAGGTTATGTGCAATATTATCAAGGGTTTCAAGAGCACTAACACATACACTCTCTTAATTTTGGAACTGGGGGACTTTAATGTGCAATACAAACCTGTTGAAGTGCTTGATGGTATATGGGATGATCAGGATGTGGCCTATGGCATTCCTACATTGGTGTCAGTTAAACCGGTTAGGACACACCCAGGGGCAACTGCGGTTCAAGGTTGATGTACGAGGCAGGCCTGTGCTCTTGCAACGGAAGGATTTACCCGGACAAGCCCGTAGAAGCAACTTACGTTGGACATCAGAATAGCTCTAAAATAGACTATGTGCTGATCAGCTTGGCTGAATGGAATCTGGTACCTAGGGTAGAGGTAATAAAACAGAGTGACAGCGATCACTACCAAGTTAGCTGTACTTTGAGTTCAGTGTGCAGGAAGACTGTAAAACGGGAGTTCAGAGTGTTGGAAGTCTGATTACCATCACAGGGCAATCCAATCGGGCAATCAAATGGTCAGCTTTAAATTTGAATGTGATCAAGCCGAGCATATATGAAAGTATCGTCCACTTTATTGCAGGCATTTGTTTGGCCAATAGTTTCTCCCCAAATATAGGAAATCTATATGAAGAAATGGTGAAGATGTTGTTGCCTTTCTTCTCTAAACCGGTGAGGAAAATCAGAAAGTTTAAATTGGGGAACAAGGGTTGTTTCGATGATGAATGCCCAACAGGCTAAGCATGAACAATTAGCGTACCTCAAAAATATCTCCCCGATTGATAAACCTTACTTGAGGAGTCTCT
The DNA here is from genome assembly GCF_040938575.1 of Ambystoma mexicanum. Taxonomy (NCBI): domain Eukaryota; kingdom Metazoa; phylum Chordata; class Amphibia; order Caudata; family Ambystomatidae; genus Ambystoma; species Ambystoma mexicanum. Next base: position 1,172,477,683 of record NC_090932.1, on the reverse strand, counting down.
GTCTAAAATATAAGGCAGTGCTAGCACATACAATGGGTCCGTTTGATAAAAGTAGATGGGAAGAACTGTTCAGATACGGTATGAAAGGTGATTAAATGAGCTTTTGGAAGCTTGCATGTGGCAGTACCCTGGACACAGCAGGACCAGTCTCCAGTCATGTTTCCCCCAGAAGAATGGTTCCAACATTATTGTAATTTAAACTTATTGGGAGAGAGTGAGCCATGTGTACTGCCTCAGCAAGATAACAATGTGAATCGCAATGCGGCTTTCCCAATATTTTTAATTCTAGAGTTGAAAGAAGCCATTGTAGGGCTTGGTTGTGGGAAGGCCCCTGGGCCCAATGGTGTCCCCAAAGACTTACTCGAGGAAGAGCTGAGCATCTGGGCTCCATTGGTAGCGTGAGTAATTGACTCAGTCAATTATACCCCTATTCAAGAAGGGTCTAATCCCCGGATACTCAATGCAAAGTTTGTGGCAATTTAGAGGAATCGGTGAACCACTTTTCATTCTTTTGTCCTGGATACACAGGTTTGAGAGAATTTTATCTGTTGCCACCTTTGCGACTAAGGGAAATTAGACAGATTGCTGTTGCTGAGGCATTCTGTAAGAATACTAATGATCTGAATGCAGTGTATTATATCTCAAAATATATGCATTGGGCTTGGTTAAGAAAAACACAGTTTCTAAATTAATCTTTGAAATTGCCCTCCCGGGAACGAGCTCTGCACTTGCAACACCCTCTGTAGTTGAACTGTTTGTATTTTATGCACACAAATATGTACTGGTAGTGTTTAAGTTGATTATGGATTTTAGGCTGGGCTGTTATTTTATGCAATTTCAGAGATGTAGTCTTGGATTCAATTGTGCTTGATTGTATATTGTAATGTAACGTTATGTAGCTATCATGGTTTTAAAGCCGAATAAAGCTATGTTTGAACACAATAAAAAAGAGAAGTAATGCCGGTAACTGGAAATTGTAGCTCCTGGATTTCACTCACCTGTCGCAGACTGTGCAACGCTGTATAAAGTACAAACAAGCTTCCAGTGATTTGGGGGTAATACGAGTTAATCAAAAGGTCTACAAGTTCAGGAAAATATCTCATACTTTACCTAAAATCAATCTCCCCATTCTTGTCCTTGTCCAGAGTGTCCATCAATTTCTGCAGTTCATCTTGTGACAGCGGAATTCCAGCTTTCTAGAGCAAGCACATCAATAACAGTTAGCATCATGCAGGATAAATGTAGCCTACACGCACCCAATGCATTCATATAATATGCATAAATACTGGTAATCGTGCGCTTGGACATAGTTGTAAAGCTTGAGCGAAACACACACACACACGCATTTTCATTAAAGTGGATGCAGATAAAATATGTGCAAAAACATGCTGCTTGCATTTTCTCTGCCACTTCCATTTCAGATTCCTGGTAGCATTTGGATATATTGCACCGGTGAAGAAACCCTACAGTGGGGTTCACACATCAGTGAGGGGGGTCGTCATGCTGCAGAGTATTGCCATTTCCGAATTCCGTCCCCCCAGAACGGGTTGGTTTGCACGGATTGAGCCCAGCTTTCCTGCAACAGAAAACAGGTGCATTCCATGAAAACCAGTGGCGCAGTGGAGGTGGACATTTCTGCAGTGGCAGCCTGCGTTGCTCATCTAGGTATCCATGTGTGTGGTCAATGGCACGGAAAGCTGGATGCATCTTTGGTTTTCGCAATGTTCATTACACGTATGAGGTGATGCAATGATCTGGCTGCAAATGATATTCTTTGAATCGTGACAAAAAAGGCAACAATTATTTGCTTGATTTTGTAGTAAGTTCTGTACTACTCAATCTATGCCCATCCCTTCACAACACGAGAGCATTTGGGTCCACATGGGCAAATGCTATGTTTTAAGTGGCAGCATCCACGAGCTCAGCGGTTCTCGGCGCTCCTGGCACTCCATCTTATCCATCCCATGTGGGCCTCCTTACCTTAATACTAGTGATTCTGTAGGATGATATATTTTTATAACAGTTTTATTGTTATACAGTCAAACACATCTTACAAAAAAGCAGGTCTACAGCATGATGTATAACCTGAAACCTACTGCAATAAAAATGGCAAAAACATGCAATGTACAGATCAATTGCTGAACATTTAGGAAATGAAGGGTGCAGCATTAGTCTTAAGAGGGCATGTAGGACAGCTTTATCATTGAAGGAATCACGGCCTGACAGAAATCTAGGGATCCATTACAGCCAAACAAATAAAGCACAGGTAAGGAGACAAGTGAGCACCCTTTCCAAGGGCCCGGTGATCCAGCAGTGACATATTCTCATTTTCGTCGGCTTCTGTCGAGGCTGCCCTTAATATTCTACCCCTCATTCATTTTCAAGCATGCGTGGAAAAGGGTAGAATGCCTGTGGAGATTTTGGTACACCACCAACTGCAAATGTCTTGGTGGTAGTTTTACCCTAAAGATAGTATGAAACCTGTTACCACAGCACTTTCTAGTCAGGTTGACAGTGTCTAGACGTATAATACTTCCTTTAGTGTGGCTATAGACACAGACGCAGGTTGCTGAGTGTTAGGCAGAATCCTTTGCAGTGCCCTTAGGGACCACTACACACAATTAAGACCATAGGTGGCAATACAAGTTTTACCTTTGGTACAAGCCTGTACTACTAAGTTATAGTGGTAGCAGTAGCAGAGCAGCCAGGCTTATCTCAAGAGTATATGAGCAGTAGCAGAGATTACACAAAGGGACCACAATTACTGTGGCTCAAGCAAACACTGATTCAAGGTTTCAGGTAAAAAATATAAGTACATTTATTTTTTAAACCATCAGTTATAAACACAACACCTCTATTAAACTTTAAACAAAACCACACGTTAAATATACTACAACTAACCAATTCACTTTGTATAGTATGTCTCAAGGTAAGTACCCTGTGTTTGAATGAACCGATGTTAAGAACAAAACACGTTACCGCGGATACGGTTGCGATCACATTTTGACAGTTCGGTCTACTCAATAAACGCATATCCGTGACATGAAATGCTACCGGGGAAAAAGCACACTTAGTACCTGAGATACCCAGAGGGAGTTGGAGGCAAAAATCACAGGCAATATTTAGGTTAGGCAGACAGCATCGAGAAACACTCAGAAACAGGAGTTCAAAAGTCAAAGGGTCGGAGCCAGGGTTAAGTGACACCGGAGACCTGTTGCCGAAGATCACACCATTAGACAGTTCACGATTCAGCGTAGCCCAAAAGTACTTTGATATTGTCAATGTTTGGAAGAAAAAGTTATAAGAAGGAGGGAATACAAGGGAGAGCCTTAAGGATGAAGAAAAGGGGGTTCACCCAGTTTCCTTGAGTAGAGCACAGTACCTTATTCCAATGATGCAGCTAGTGCCCTGGCAGTTGTTCCTGTTGATTTCCCGCAGGCCCACGATTCCTAGAGCTTCGCTGTGAAGGAGGACGTCTGAAGAGGGTCTGCACCACACAGGGATGAATCCGGCAGCAGCGACAACAAATGAAAGGTGCGCTCCTTAAAAACAGGAGAGACTCGGCAGGTGGCTATCCGGACCACGACAGCAGTGTGCAGCGATTTCGACCACGGCGGAGATCTCTGGCTGAAGAAGATGAGCTGGTTATCCCCACCAGGCTCAAGGGAAGAAGACTCCGGACTGGATCTCCTCTTAGTCGTCGAAGGGTAGAGAGCTCAGGACTGCAGCAGGGCTTCAAAAGGACGGGGTAGTTGCAGCAGCTGTCGTTCTCTCCGCTTCTCTTCGGTTCCTTGTAGTTCCAGAGGCGACTCTGACTTCTAGCCCAAGAGAACTGCCTTTTATGCGCAAAACCCCCATTCACACAGCCTGGCTGTCAATCACGCAGCAGGGGGGTTGTCCAGCCGGGACAACCACCTCAGCCAATCATGGCAAAGTGCGACTTGAGTTTCCTAGGATACCCTGTGCAGGGGGTGACTACACCCCTCCCTCACATTCAGCCCACCTAGACACCCAGGCGCCTTGAGGAGGGCTTCTCTGCAGAAGCCCGCCAAAAGACGGCGAACAAAGAAGGCAAACCTAGTTTGCCGCGCAAAGTAAAACACAAGAAGGACTTTAACAAAAAGAAATGGCGAATAAACCCAACCGGAGCCAAAAGAAAGACGATTTGGTCAAGCGGGTTTATGTTCGAGGCTAATATAATAGCCAAGAACAGTACCGCGTTTATCTAATATAATCGTGGTAGAAAAGTTAGAGTAGATACCACTGCCACCAGCCAAGTCTAAATGTTAAAAGAGTGAAACAATGCTCAGGGAGGTACAGACAGAAAAGGGGTACAGATTAGCCCTTTCCAGTACTCCATGTAAGATGGGGTGTAGTGGGTCTGTGGTAAAAATGACTATGTAAAGTAAATGGCAACTTTACCTTTCTCTGGGGGACAGTAGTCAGCCCCAGCAAAATGGAGTCAGAGGGAAGTCTTAAAGACAACCCTGGGTTTGCCCACTGAGGGTGCGGTGTAACCCATAGAAGAACAGGGGCACACATGTAAGAGTGGAAAAAGGATGTACACTCTTACCAGGTGGAAATAATAAACTCCAGAAATCCAGCAAAGCTGCTGGGGGACTCACTAGGTGAGGGACATTAGCCCTAGAAGGAGAATTCTCCCTAACACTCGCCCCACCCCCCCAGACTAAGGGACAGGAGGATTTAATCCACTCCTGGATGGATCTCATACCTCTAGTCGGTTACAGACATCCTAGAGAGACCATCAGCATTTTGGTGGTGACTTCCTGCTCTGTGCTCAATGGAAAAATCAAATCCTTGCAGGCAGATTGACCATCTGAGTAATTTTGGGTTTTCCCCTTTCATTTGCATCAGCCATCTCAAGGGTTGGTGGTCAGTCTGAATGATGAAGGTAGATCCATATAAGTATGGTCTAAACCTCTTTAGTGCCCACACAATAGCAAAGCATTCTCTTTCTATTGTTGCCCACCTTGTTTCAGGATCCTTTAACTTCCTGCTGATGAAACAAATGGGGTGTTTCCTACCTTTCTCATCCAGTTGACTAAGGACTGCACCTATACCAACATTAGAAGCATCAGTTTGTACAATGAAGAGTTGGTGGTAGTCAGGAGCTCTTAGGACTGGAGCTTGACAAAGGGCTTTCAAAACATATGTAAGAGTGGAAAAAGGATGTACACTCTTACCAGGTGGAAAAAATAAACTCCATAAATCCAGCAAAGCTGCTGGGGGACTCACTAGGTGAGGGAAATTAGCCCTAGAAGGAGAATTCTCCCTAACACTGAGCTCCTAAAACTTGATTTCAGATTCAAACGAAAGGGGGACAGGAACACTACAAAGAACAAATAATAAAGAAAAAGCTCATTGCTCCTGACCAAATAGTATGTTTGCGAGGGATCCTCCTAAGAGAATGATATAATGAAATGGTAATAGGTTGTTTTTTGTCACAGTCTTCCAAGTAGCTTTGCAATCTCTGTGCTATTTCCGAATCAATTGAAACTTTGAGTTTCTCTATGTCCACTCTTAATACTTCATTTTTTAAAATACTTATCTCCTCGAGAACTTTTGGAACGTATTATTTCAAAATGCTTTATTTTATAGAGTAATAATTACATCAATAATTGTAGTGCTTAAAAGCTGGACGAGGATTTTTTTTATTAAAACCTTTTACACATACACATATTTTTGAATATCTACAAAACATATTAAAAAACAATTTTACACAACATTTACACTACTAAAATTTAATAAGAAACATTTCTAAAAAGCAATCTAACTAAAAATATAAAATTACTAATTTCTTTACAATCTCTTTCCACAAAAATTACAGAGTAAAATTCATGATCAGATTTTCTCCTATGCAAATATAGGATCAGAATTGATCAGGGTGGATAGAGTCCAGGGCATGTACCCGAGAGCCATAGGCCCTTTCATATAAAATATTCAACTTAATACAATTGGTTAATAAATGTCTAGGGGTTTCAACTTCCATTCTGCACAATCTACACAAACGATCCTCATGAGGTATATTATTCCAAGCACCAATGTTCATTAATATTGGGAGTTGATTAAACCGTAAAAGCATAATAAAAAGTCTAGTGTCAGAATTGTGTACATTTTGTACTTTTTTCCAAGGAGTGTCTGCAGGAAAATATTGCATCTTTCATTTCTATCCCAGATGGCTGCTTTACATGTTATTTCTTTAAATGTACTAGCTAGGTTGTATGTAACGTCACACATGCATCCTATGTTCTCTAAAAAAACATTTATATAATTTCTCCAATTTTTAAGAGCTGCAAACTTTTCAAAACCACGCTGCTTATTTAGGAAGTGTGCATTAGGGATTTTGTTTTGTCCTGACTCATCAAAATGTTGATGTAAATTTTACATGTGAGTATCATTTCCTGTGTAGGTAATGAGATGATACCTAAATCGCTACAGATATCTTCCACCGGGACAGAGTGAGACAGACCTAACGTTATACGCCACATTTTTCCTTCCAGAATACTTAGCCAAGTTGCTTCTTTCGAGGAGTATATATCCAGGCCATATAAGATAGACGGTACAACACAGATTTTATACTGTTGTATCAACCCTTCGGTTGAATTTGCACCTGATTTTTGCACAATGACCTTATAGCTTTAAACTTTGTCATCACTCTTTCTGTAATAGATTTAGAAAAGATCTCTTTTGTTCATAACAAGTGATCAGAGATATACATAACTCGAAACATCCTCAATTTTATCCCCCTGTAAAGACCAGTTATATTTTGTCTATTGGACTTTATCGTCATTATCTTAGTTTTTGATAGATTTATAATCAGACCATTTTTTTAGGAGAACTTCTCTAATGCCTTTAGACTATTTTGTAGTCCCAGTGCTGTTTGATCAAAAATAACAATATCGTTCGCATACGAAAGTCATGCATTGCGAAATTCATGGAGGATTATTGTTACAATTCTGCAGCGAGATTCCTAGGACATTATTATTATTATAGCAATTTCTAGATTCAAAATCAAATACCAATAAGAATACTTCACATCTTCAGGTCTAGACATCTGGTAATAATGAACATTCATGTGGTATAGTGGAATACATAGTGGTGTCGTTGTTTAGAGTGCAATGATACAGAAAACCCAATAATACGCAAAAACTATTAAATCTGTATGCAGTAATGCCAATTGTTGTTGAACATTATATGAGAGCTCTGATTAACATCATTAAGAATAATGGAATGTAACCAACCCTAGAAGTTGAGTAGAGTGTCACCTGCACAACCACTGCCCTAGAAATGCTGTCGTGGGTGACTAGCACACATGCACATAGATCCTATCTTTGGAAAATTAAGCACACTCTGTCACTGCTTTGATTCAAAATGTGTGCATTGTGTTGCTGCTGGCCTTGAGTATTCAGCCCTATACAGTGCATTGCACTAGGAATACTTCTACAACTAGCTCAGTGCTTACCATTAGGCCTTGCTGGAACTCCAGCCGGGTAATCAGTGTGCTGTTGTCTTCATCTACGTTTTCGAAGAAATCCACCAACCGCACATTCTTCTCTTGCAGGTAGTTCTTGAGCTTGGTTAGTGGATCTGTCTAATGGAAGACAGTAAACAGAGATTTGATAATGCTGTCACCTTGATGAGTGCAGCCACAGAACTCAAAAATACATACTTTATAAAGGTATTTATTTCATATGCCTCATTGTTTTGACCCTCTGAACCTAAGCAATGTATAAACATGCATTCAATGGGTCACATCTGCCGCATCCTAACCTCTGCCTAAGAGTGGCTCGTGCTATCATTTTATGCATTACATAATCAGGAGGAGATGCGCATCACTGTATTAGAAGCGAGGGATTCATATGAAGCATTTTGTGCCAACAGCCCTTTTTCATGATGTCAACTGTTAAGTTAGTTTCCATATACAGTTCAGTGCTGTCAGTAATCTGGGCCAGTAACGCATGTGCTATTATTCCTGATTCCATAGTTTGCTTTTGAGAGGAATCCCTGGTTTCCATATATTTCATTTCCTATATGTGACCCTCCAGCATCTTCTCAATTGCATCAGCATACTTGCTGTCCATCACACAATTATGGCACCAGACAAAAATCACACTGCACGTGCCCACATGTTTCTCTAGTCTCAAACATGGTCCAACAGATATTACAATAACATGGCAGCGACCGCTGCGAGGGTCATTTTTGTTTGTTTGGTTTATTTCTATAGCGCACAAAACCCAAAGGTATCTAGGTGCTTAAACTTAGTTTCAGTGCTTCAGGTCACATAAAGGAAGCGTACGAAGTGAATTACAACAACACAGGACAGGCAGAAGGTAATGTATCATACACAAAGTGCAAAAAGAGAAGTTCCGGGTGATTACATCCATTGAGTCTGATCCCTTGTTTCAGTTGACAGCAGTACAATGATGTTCCGGGCGGCAGCCGCACGTAAAAGGCAAGTGTCCATCCGAGGGCAATTGTATGGTGCCTACTCCATGTTACGAGGCGACAGCAGCATGCAAATGCGAGTGTCAAATCCTTGGACAGCTGTATGGAGCCTATCCCATGTTGCTAGGTGGCAGCAGCAAACAAATGCAAGTGTCAGGTCCGTGGGCAATTATATAGTGCCTACCTCATTGTTATAAGGCGGCAGCATCATACAGGTGCAGTAAGTGCCGTAATAGGCGGGAAAAGTAGTCCCGTAAAAGGCACAGTGCCTACCCCATGTCGCAGGGCGGCCTCAGTACATAGATTCAAAGAAGTCCAGAATACATGGCGCCTACCCCGTCTTAGAGGGCGGCAACAGCACACAGATGCAGAAAAGTCCAGCAAAAGGCAAATATGCGACTGTTACATTTCTTCAAACAGGAGAGTGGATCATTTAATATGCACATGTAATAGAAACACTGGAGGATGATGTATTAGAGGCAATGTATCCATGGAAATCACCATAATAAAAAATGCAGTTGATTGCACGTGCATGACATATTCACGTCTCCCTGCCTAAAAAAACGATCCGACAGATCCACAGAGGAGTCCAAGATGTAAATTCGTACTTTTCTGATGCATTTGGAAAACGATTGAATGGCCCTGAGAAAATGGCCTCCATCTACGGGAAGTTGAGATTAAACCTGAATTGCTGGGAATGAAGGTGCAATGTTGAGAGAATGCAGCTAGGTGGAAGCATGTATTGTTCTGGTGTATTACTGCACACAGCTTCATGTGATAGCTCCCCAGTGATCGCACCATCACATCACTCCAAAAATGGCATGTTTCTGCTTTGAGTGACACTTTCCTCAAATGATTCCTTCAGTATAAATCATTTCTGTCAAAGTTCAATTTGCATCGGGATTCTGATGCCCGATGCCTCTCATTTAATCAGCAAGATCGCCATACCTCTGTGGGTGCAATATGCACATATGAACAGCAGTAAAATGATTTAGAAAGGGATCCATGAGCTGCCATGTAACAAGCCATTAGGAAGGTAGTCATGTATGTTGGCACACTGAAGCGCAAAAGGATGCAAACCGAAGAGCTGCAAGGCCCACAAGGCACTGCTGAGACGAGAGAACAGATGGGTTCATAGCACATGTTAGATTGAGCAAGGATGCTTAATCAGAAGGCTGAAGCAGGGCTTCACTTGTGTACACTTGTGAACACTTGTGTACGAGCGCGATAGAAATAAAATATCAATCAATCAATCATAACACGCGACTTAACAAATTTAAAATACTGGCTATTACACACCGCTGTGTTCAGAAAGAAGCGTACCTCTACATCAACAATTACATCACCCCCAGACCCTATGTGCGTCTCTTAAATTCCTCTTCCAGCATCACCCTGCTTTATCCGCTGTAGAAAAGAAAAATAGCAGCTGGCGCAAGCTTCTGTGTTACTGCACCCTTGTCAGGAAAGATTTCATCAATGTGTAATTGTCCCTCCATTTGTGGACCCCTAAACCTTTTGCTTTTGTGTGGCTATCCTAACCTGACTTTTGCCAGTGCAGCACAGCCTTCAGATGCGCTACCCTGGGCTTTTGCTCACTTGTTATGGGAAAATTGGCACGTTCTTCAGACTGTCAGTACTGGGAAACTAGGTTTAACTTAGTCTTCGACTATGTTGCCATTTCTTGGTAACTTTTTAACAGTGCACAATGTACCTTCCAGTATTATGCACTGGGGTCCTTTTTGTTTTATGGCCCTAGACAACGTTGAAGGATTTCTTGTGATTTTACAAGCGTGCCTGGGACAAACTGGTGGCAGCAATTACTCTTTATAAGTGTTTTACTTCTTTTTACAGGATCACATTGCGTTTACAGTGTTTGGTCCAAGAATGTGGCCAGGTTCGAAAATTGCTGAGCCACAAAGTCTTTTGTTCTGTCCCATGGCCATTTTGTCCCTTGCCTTCCCCCAGGTCGAGTGACCCGGGTTTTCCTTATTTGGGCATGCAGCCTACCACAAAAACCAATGTCTTTCGCAGGCTTCTGCATGTCACGTGTGTGTGTGCCCAGGAAGCGGTGTGGGACTGTCTGGTCCCAATCCACACTACTAGTGCCAGGATGTTTGGAGTGCCTGAATGACTTGGACCACCGTCAGGCCATGATTGGTCCATGACTGGGATACCTGCATGAGAGCAGATCTTCGATTGGAAGTCCTTGAATTTGGCGCAAAGCTAATCTTGGATAAGAGAACGGGCACTACATACATTCCAGGTCAATCACCTGACATCTTTCCGAACTACAGAAGGATCCAAGTATCCTGCAACGAAGAAACAGACTTGTGGAACTGCCGGAGACGCATTGGAAGGTCTGGCACCCTTCACCCTCTGCTGTCCTGTAGGTCCCCTGTTTTCTTCATCGATCAAGAAGGTCTGCAAGGGTTCTTCACCCCTTTGGAGTAGTGGGAACAACTACTCTTGGCGCCCCCTGCTTACCTACCGCAGGAGCCCTTTCGGAAGTGTTCCTTAGCCATCTATTGATCTGTCCAGCTCCACTCAAGGTATCCTCTAGAATCGCCACCGTCTCGAGTTCAAACGCAAGACTTCGGACATCGCCTGCTTGTGGGCCTGCGCCCTCTCCCGCCAAATTTCATGGGCCTAGCTCCCCCGGGTCACGAATTGGGAGAGTGTGTAATGCTGCACACATCTGTGATTCGCGCGTCACTACCTGCTGATGATGGTCACTACCTGCTGATGATGGTCACTGTAGGTGCCTTGCTGACCTGCCCTCCTGTGCCCTGAAGCCTGCTGCACTGGAACTTTTTTTGTATCTCTTTCGGAAGCTGAGAAAAGGCAACTATCCCGTCATGGACAATCGTTCTATCCCACAGCTACTGAGAGCCGGAGAGCTGCAAAACTGCAGGACTTGAACCTACTAGAGACTTTGAATAAACTGGAAAAGTTTGGTCTGGACTGTGCCGAGGGTCAGTGAGTATTTGCATCACTTACCGGTAGCCCTCTGGCACAAGCAATCTCTTTTACGCACAAATATCCCTGAAAAGGTATTTGCTTTTGGCTGGGTTAGCCTGCGCTCCCTAGCTATCCCCACCTTTTGAAAACTGCTCTGCCGCCAATGGCAAACCCTACTGGAATAGTGTGAACCAATTCTTCGTCACCTCAAGCCCCTTCCTGACTCACTACAGCTCCCTCAAGAAGACCCGCTTTTTGTTCTGCCTTTGCGATTGTGCATTTTTACGCACAACTGTACTGTTGAGCACAAGGCTCCGCACTACTTAGGGCTGGACTGTGAAAGTCAGGGAACGACTACGAAGAATTGTCTAATGCTCCTATTGTATTAACTCACCCTTTTCCTTCCAGGTTGTGGCTGTGTTATATTCCTTTGTCGCATTAGAAAACGTAAAGTATAGGAATTGTGTGGTAACTGTTTTTACATAACTGAAGTTTACTTGTGTCAATTGGTCCGGCCGACAATAAATGTATAGTTATTATTTATATACACTTGTCTAAGAGTAATTTGTGGTTCATTACTGTGTGTGCTCATTGTGGGCTTCCGATCACCCCTTAGTCTTGACCACCTGCCACGCTACCTAGATTGGTCTGGCTTGTCCAGAAGGTTCCCCCGCTTCACTAAACTAGGATGGCCTTCTAAACCTCTGCCTACCAGGTCAGAGTTTAGAAATCCATCTTAACAAATTGATGTACAGCGGTGGGATAAGATTGGAAATACCCAGTGTAGCGCACTCGTAAGGTACCCAGATTATACTTACACAGGAGACACAGGGCCTCATTACACCGTAGGCGGTAAGGGATTACCGGCACCGGTAAGGGCACCGGTGCCGGTAATCCCTTACCACCCTACTATGAAGTCCCTTAGCGGGTCCATTCCTTAACGCCTGGTTATTAGCTCCATCCCCATTCCCATTTGAGCCCTATTGGGGCTCAAATGGGAATGGGGAATGGTTCCCGGAATGGGGACTTACCGGGTCCTCCAAGGTCAGAATAACCCGGTAAGTCCCTATTCCGGGAACACGGACCCGGAATGCGGTAAGAGGGTAGCCATGGCGCTAATTGCACCATGGCTACTGCCTACCGTGTAATGAGGCCAACAGTGTCCTTAGGTTAAAGTTAACTGTAAGCCACCTGCCTCTACTTATAATATGGACGCAATTACGGGCATTGCTTTGAGTGCCTCAAAATCTGAGACACTGAGAAATATTTGTATCGAAAGGGGCCTGGCAGCCACTGGTAGCATATCCAAAATGATCCAGAGGATCATAGATTGGCAGGAAGTTAGAATTCAGGCTTTGCCCTCCTATGATAGCACAGAAAGTACTTGGGCCATCCCAAGTACCAGTAATATAGTAACTAGTAACTAGTGCTTTTATTGAAGGAGTCAATGATGATGACGATAATGATGATGTGTCCCATGCTTCCCTAAGGCTTCCCTCTGAGGCTGAGGCCATGCTGGAATTCAAGAAGCAAGAGCTGCTGTTTAAGCAGAAGGAGCTTGAATTTCGCATAGCTAAGCTAGAACTGGCGAGGTCAGAGAAACAGAAGGACAGAGATTACCAATTGGACCGTGTTAGACTTCAAAGCACCAATGGCTCCTCCAGAGTGTCTTGTAATGGAACTGGCCCCTCCTCTCATCCAAGATTTCTGAAAGATCTGCTTAGTCTATATGATGACAAGAATTACTTTATGGACTGGTTGACTACACTTGAGTATGCATGTGAGGTACAATAAATAGTGGATGCTGATAAGAAGGCGTGGTTGCTCAGTCCACTACCCCATTCTGGCTGCAGTGCTGTTATGGATATGTCAAAGGCTGACAGAAAAGACTTTGCGAAATTGAAGCCAATTCTGATCTCAAAATTTGGGAAGGGTCATGTTCAGTACTTGAAAAAATTAAGAGATTACAAAAAGAAAGAAGGTAATGCTTGGGTTTATTATGTAGCTGATTCCTTTAAATACTTGACTGGTTGGGTGGAAGGTTACAAGGTCACCACCTTTGAGGCTATGATGTATTTAGTCATGCTTGAACATATTTTTGCTTCTTGTTCCCCTGAGCGAAAGCAGCACTTGGCTCACTCTAAGGAGATAAATCCTAAGAAGTTAGCTATTGCAGCAGATTTATGGGTGTCACACAGAGTGTCCCATAAGGACAAGCCTGCTTCTAGTAAGCAGGAGGAAGGGAAAAAGCACAAAGATAAAGAGGATGGGGGATCTGAAAAATCTTCCTCTCAAAAAGGACACAAAAAGTTTAACAAGGGTAAGTCCCATGAGAATAGTCAGAGTAGTGCGATTAATCCTTCTAAGCATAACTCTGGTTACAATAAACCTCCCTATGTAAACAGACCCAGTGGATCTTGTGTGGCTTGTGGAGCAAGTGACCATGTGAAAGGGGACCCCAAATGTAAGGTCAAAACCTTGGGGGTCCACTCTGTGAGTCTGGCCTTCCCCTCCTATGCGACATTATCACAGGGGCCTCCTTCTCTTCAGACTCCTTCCCCAGTGGGATAGAATCTGAAGTAGTCTTAGTTTCCCTGGGTTCCTGGGAGCCAAGTGTTTTAGAAGCTTATGCTAGGATACCTGACAACATCACACACTACTTTAAGACAGTGTGCTGATCAATGGTGTAGACACTCTTGCCCTTAGGGATAGTGGGGCCAGCAGAACTGTGGTGGATGCCACACTGGTCAACCAGGAGAAGCTTGCCAGAGGTCCCCTGATGCTCACCAAGTTAGCTGTTGGAACCCCTCCCAAGGTCCCAGTAATGCCTGTAAATCTAACTATCAATGATACACTAGTGAGGATTCCTGTGAGTATCCTGCTCCCAGATTGAGAGTGAACTTCCTGGGAAGCATAGGATTTATTGGGAATGTGGGCTCCTGTACAGTGAGCCCACAGAGTCTATTAAATGTGACCATAGAGGTTGGTGGTCCCCCTTCAAGTCAGACCCTTCCTCCTACAATTGGAGCATGAGGCCCCCCTGGCTGGTAACCGTGGGATCAAGAGAACCAAGCAAAGGTTATACATGCATTTCTACTGGCCCAAGATGGGGGCCATTGCAGAGTTGTTCCACTTGCCAGATCTCTGGTAAAAGTGGCTCAACAATCCAGGCTCCTTTGGTGCCACTGTGTGTTGTGGGAGTGCCCTTTGAGAGGGTAGGGATTGACTTTGCTGGTCCCCTTGACCCTCAGACATCCTCTAGCAATAGGTTTATCTTGGTGCTGGTCGACCATGACACAGATATCCTAAAGCCATCCCATTGAAGACAGTGACTGCCAAGTCAGTTGCTAAAGCTTTGCTTGGCTTATTTACTAGAGTTGGCTTCCTTAAAGAAGTTGTGTCTGACAGAGGCAGCAACATTATGTTTCAGTTTATGCAAGCCATGTGGAAAGAGTGTGGTGTCACATATGTTTTCATCCGCTTATCATCCGCAAACAAATGGCTTAGTTGAGAGGTTTCATAGAACTCTCAAGAGCATGATTAGGGCTCTGGCAGAAACCCAAAGGAGACAATAGGATCTCCTGTCACATTATTACTCTTTGCTTACAGAGAGGTACCTCAAGGAGGGGTTGGCTTCAGCCCCTTTAAGCTTCTTTTTGGTCACCCTGTCAGGGGACCAGTGGCCGTAGTCAAGGGAGAGTCTCCTGTAACTACCAATGTAGTGGTCTATGTGCTGGGGCTAAGGAAAATAATGTTCCTCCTGGTGGCTCAGGCCAGTGACAAGTTGAAGACTGTTCAAGCATTGGTCAAACATTGGTTTGACCAGAAAGCTTCACTTGTTCACTTCACCTCAGTCCAGACCATGAACCATATAAGGCCTCGAGCCCGACAGGATAAATGGTCAAGCCCTTACTCAGTTGTGGAGTAGCTGGGTGAGGTCAACTATCTGGTGGACCTTAGAAGGCCCGGACAGTCCTACAAAGGGTTTCGCATAAATTGGCTGAAGGGTTGAAATACCTGCCCTGCTGCTGGCATCAGATATGGAAGAGGAGGAATCAGAACCTCTCCCTGACTTATTCCAGAATGGTCCTTCAGATGGCTCCATTGAGGGCAGTTCAACTGGCCCCTCGCCTGACTTCTGACCAACAAGGAGAAGTAAGAACTTTGCTGAGGCAGTTCACCTTACTCCAGGGTTGACACGTTGGTGCAAACAAGACAGACATTGGGGATAGTATACTTACCAAAAGTAGGGGCTACAGAATGTCAGACAAGGTGAGATCCTACATCAAGGCAAAGGTCAACAAGATGTTGGATCTTGGGATGACGGAGCCTTCCAGTAGTCCATGGTCAAGTCCTATGGTTCTAGTGCCTAAAGCATTGTACTTCTGAACTCAAGTTCTGTGTGAATTACAGGGCACTGAATGCTGTCACCAGGGCAGATGCTTACCCCCTACCTGGAACTGATGAGATTGTGAATACCTTGGGTGCCTCCAACTAGTTCAGTACATTTGACCTCACTGCAGGGTATTGTCAAATAGTCCTAGCAGAGCATGCCAAGGCAAAGACAGCATTTTCAACTCCAGAAGGCCTTCGCCAACCTTTGGGTTGAAAAAAAAGCCTGACACTTTTCAGAGACTTGTGAACCATGTTCTAAATGGGATGGGTGAATTCCGCTTAGCATATCTGGATGATATAGCACTCTTCAGTGCCACCTGGGAAGAACATGTGGAACACCTTATAATTGTGTCACAGGCTCTTCACAAGGTCCACTTAACCATAAAGGCAAGCAAGTGCCAGATTGGTCAAGGATCTGTGGTCTACCTTGGGCTTGAAGTAGGTGAGGGATGATTCAGCCTCTACCCAGTAAAGTACAAGCAGTACAAGACTGGCCTAACCCCACTATCCAAACCCATGTGAGAGCCTTCTTAGGTCTCACTGGCTACTATCAAAATGTTATGGCAGACTATGGCACCAGAGCTGCATCTCTGACTGCTCTCACAACTCCAAAGAAGCCTAAGAATGCATCTTGTTCTGGGTAATGTGAGAAGCCCTTCAATGTCTTAAAAGACTCCCTGTGCCAGGCCCCCTGACTACAACGCGCTTTAATTGTGCAGATAGATGCCTCTGAAGCTGGGATAGGTGCTGTACTATCACAGATAGATGAGAAAGTCAAGGACACCTGATTGGATTCATTAGTCGCCAGCTTAAGGACAGAGTTCAGGTGGCCCCCTGTGGAGAAATAATGTTTCTCTGTTGTTTGGGCCCTAATGAAGCTGAGGCCCTACCTCTATGAGGCCCACTTCATTGTGCAAACTGACCATAAGCCCTCAAATTGGCTAATGAACTTGAAGGGAGAGAATCCAAAGTTGCTTAGGTGGTCCATAAGCCTGCAAGGGTTTGACTTCACCGTTGAGCACAGGCAAGGTGTTCAACATAGCAATGCTAATGGGTTGTACAGAATGTTTAACCAACCTGAACACGAGGACCATCCAGGGGTGGATTAGGCCCCCCTGTCCTTGTTATGGGAGGGGCGAGTGTTAGGAAAGATTTCATGAATGTGTAATTTTCCCTCCATTTGTGGACCCCCCAAACTTTTTGCTTTTGTGTGGCTATCCTAAACTGACATTTGCCAGTGGACCATAGCCTTTAGCTGCGCTCCCCTGGGCTTTTGCTCACTTGTTATGGGGAAACTGACACGTCCTTCAGACTGTCAGTACTGAGAAACTGTTTCCCTTAGTCTTCGACTATGTTGCCATTCCTTGGTAACTTTTTAACAGTGGACAATGTACCTTCCAGTACCGTGCACTGGGGTCCTTTTTGTTTTATGACCTAGAAACCCTCAAATGATTTTTTGGTGATGGTACAAGTGTGCCTGGCATGAACTGGTGGCAGCAGTTACTTTTTATAAGTGTTTTACTTCTTTTTACAGGATCACAACGTGTTTACCACGTTTGGTTCAAGACTGTGACCAGGTCCAAAAATGGCCGAGCCACAAAGCCTTTTGTTCTGTCCCATGCCCATTTTGTCCCTTGCCTTCCCCCAGGTCGAGTGACCCAGGTTTTCCTTATTTGGGCATGCAGTCTCCCGCGAAAACCGATCTCTTTCGCTGGCTTCTGCATGTCACGTGGGTGTGCACAGGAAGCGGGTTGGGACTGTCTGGTCCCAATCCACTCTACCAGGATATCTGCAGTGCCTGAATGACTGGGACCACTATGGGCCGTGGTTGGTCCACGACTGGGATGCCTGCATGAGAGCAGATCTTCGATTGGAAGTCCTTGATTTTGGGGTGAAGCTACTCTTGGATAAGAGAAGGGGCTCTGCATCCATTCCAGGTCGATCATCTGAGTTCGCCCCGAACTACAGAAGGAGCCAAGTATCCTGAAACAAAGAAACAGACCTCTGTAACCGCCGGAGATGCATTGGAAGGTTCGGCACCCTTCGCCCTATGCTGTCCCGTCAGACCCCTGTTTTCTTCATCGATCAAGAAGGCCTGCAAGGGCACTTCGCCCCTTTGGAGTAGTGGGAGCAACGACTCTCTGCGCCCCCTGCTTACCCACCAAAGGAGCCCTTTTGGAAGTGTTCCTGGACCATCCAGGGAACTGTCCAGCTCCATCTCGGGGTAACCCGCATAATCGCTGCCGGCTCGCGTTGAAACCTGAGACTTGGCACATCGCTTCTTGTGGTCCCGTTCCCTGTCCTGCCAAATTCTGCGGGCCTAGCATCCCTGGGTCACGAATTAGGACAGTGCATAATGCTGCACACACTGGTGCCTTGCTGACCTGCCCACCTGTGCCCTGAAGCCTACTGCGCCAGAATTTTGTTTGTATCTCCTTCAGAAGCTGAGAAAAGGCAACTGTCCCGTCACAGACGATCGTTGTATCCCGCAGCCGCTGAGAGCCGAAGAGTCAGGAAACTACAGGACTCAAACCTACTACTGACGTCAACTAAACTGGCAAAGTTTGTTCCGGACTGTGCCGAGGGTCGGTGAGTGTTAGGCAGAAACATGTGCAGTTCCCTCTGGGACCACTGCAAAAGATTTAGGACTACAGGTGTTTGGCAGTAAACCCACTTGGTAGCAGTCTGTACCACACAGATTCACTTGGTAGCTCTAGCTGAGCAGTCAGACTTCCCTCAAGAAGAGTTAGGCAGTATACAGAGTATTCACAATAGGTCAAGAGAACACAGTAGAACAAGTAAACATTGACCAGGGCTTGGTGTAAAAGAGATATAATTATTTATTTAAAACCACATCTAGAAAAACACACAGGCACTAATAGTAAGCAATTCAAAAACACGGTCACTAAAAGAAATACACTCCCTTAAAAGAATATTAGACAAGTCTTAAGTAAAGCCCACTTATTTTCAGACAGCGGTGAGCGCTTAACGTAGATGGCACTCTAATAATTTGTTTTAAAAAGGGAGAGAAGAGCAGAGAACAAGTTGAAACAGATCCCAACACTTTTATCAGAACACAACAAGAGAGGAAGGCAAAGTAAAACCGTGAAGTTAGAGTTCAAGAGGCCGGATCCACTTTCAGAGGATCCAAACGAAAGGTGTCCAAGGTCACATGGTTGCAGTGCACAAAAGTCTTGTAAAGGTTCAAAAAGGAGTTGGACCAAAGAAAGGGACCAGTTAATAATAATAATAATAATAATAATAAGAGTTAGAGGGTCAAGGCGGCCAGCCCAGTCCAGAAGGTTAAGGGGTTATTATTACCTTGTAGCAATCTTTAGAAAGGGAGGCCTGGCGGACACGGTACCTTAAAGTGGTGAGAACGCTCCAGCGGGGGCAGTTTTTCCTGGCAGCGGGTGCAAGTCGGTGCTTCGTCCGGGGGAAGAGAGGATCTCGTCGTAGAGGAAGACAGGAGTCCGTTGCACTGCCAGGGAAGAAACCAGGCGTGGAGTTTCTCAGGTACAAGGAGCGGTCCGGTGATTCGCAGTTCAGTGGTGAGTGGCTACCCGGCTGCCGGGGTGCTTGGCATGGGCAGTTCGACCACAAACCGGGCTGGGGTGCGAAGAAAGAAAGGTAAACTGGTTGTGCCCACCAGTCAGGGGAAGAAGCCTCTCCAGCTGGGAGATCTTCTCTGTCGTTGGGAAGTGGTGAGTCGGTTCTGCAGGGCTCCACCGGTGGTGTCGTCGTGGTAGGTCGGCTCAGCATCTCCCTCGTCGGATTCTCAGGTCCTGGGGCGACTTCTGAAGTTCCAGTCCCCAAAGCCCTGCTTAAATGCAGAAAACCCCCATTCACTCAGCCTAGCTGTCACTCAAACATGCTAAGTGGTGAGCTGGCCGGCTCACCACTTGGGCCAATCACACAAGAGTGCGGTACCCAGACAGAGTGGCACCACTTTTGGAGGCTTCTGTGAAGAAGCCTTCCAAAAAGGGGAACAAAGGGCTCGACTTGGGTTGGAGTCACAGAAGAGAACACAAACGCCATTTTAGAATCCAGTCTTGGCAAAAAATACCAACCGGAGAATTAATATTAATTAAATAAACCGGCGGTATGTTCGAGGCTATGAGAATTAAATAATTAAAGTTTGGTAGCCTCGAACAATGGGAAAATCCCATAGGAACATATTTGTGGTCGAATATAAAAAGTAGTTTCCACTGCCACCAGCCAAAACTCAATCAGGGGGGACGGAGACGTGCCCCCTCGACTAGCAGACCCCGGAGCAAGCGAATTGCCCCGACCAGTATGTCCACAATTGGATGGTTTGTACTGGTTTCTGTTAATAATTTGGGACTAGTAAAGCCAATGGTGACTTTACATGCCCTGGGAGACAGTCGTCAGTCCCAGGGTATGGAGTCTATGGTGTGGTGTCACTATGACACCCCTGTGTTACTGCACGGAGGGTGCTGTGTAACACACATAGGAAAAACACATGAGACCCTAGGGAGTAAAGGACCCCATAGCCCATAAAACACATTACCAGTCAAAGGAATACCATAAATCATGTCCAAGAGTGGGAGAAAAAGAGTCTCACTCTTGGCAGGAGGAAAAAACAAACTCCAGAAATCCAGCAAAGCTGCTGGGGGACTCACTAGGTTAGGAAATTCAGCATAAAGAGAGAATTCTCCCTAACAGTGAGTACTTGCATCACTTACCGGTGGCCCCCTGGCACAACCGATCTCTTTTACGCACAAATATCCCTGAAAAGGTATTCGCTTTTGGCTGGGTTAGCCTGTGCTCCCTAGCTATCACCATCTTTAGAAAACTGCTCTGCCGCTAAAGGCAGACCCTACTTGTATAATGGGAACCAATTCTTTATCACCACAAGCCCCTTCCTGACTCACTACAGCTCCCTCAAGAAAACCTGCTTTTTGGTCTGCCTGCGTGATTGTGCTTTTTTATGCACAACTGTGCTGCTAAGCAAAAGGCTCCCCACTTCTTAGGGCTGGTCTGTGAAAGTTAGAGAACGACTCTGAAGAATTGCCTAATGCTCCTAGTGTGTTAACTCACCTTTTTCCTTACAGGTTGTGGCTATACTCCTTTGTCGCATTAGAAAACGTATTGGATATATATTACTTAGTATAGGAATTGTGTGGTAACTGCCATTATATAACTGAAGTTTACTTGTGTCAATTGGTCCGGCCTACAATAAATGTATAGTTATTTTTGGTATACACTTGTCTAAGAGTAATTTGTGGTTCGCTACTGTGTGTGCTCATTATGGGTTTCCGAGCACCCTCACCCCTCGTGAGACTTAGTCTTGACTGCCTGCCAAGCTACCTAGATTGGTCTGGCTTGTACAAAAGGTTCCCCTGTTTCACTAAACTAGGGTGGCCTCCTAAACCTCTGCCCACCAGGTCAGAGTTTAGAAATCCATCTTAATAACCCTCCCTTTGGTACTGTCTTCCCCCTAACATCGGAAATGAACGTTCTGACCAGACTTTCAGAAAGCTTGTGAAAACGTGGTTGTTTAACAAATATGACTAATGCCACACTGTTGGACTACAATGACCTTTCCGCATGGCCTCTGTACAAATGCTGTGATGCCTCTGGGTTTGGGCTTTACATTAATGTAATGAATACAAAATAAAATTAACAAGGCAGGGATGTGAATGCGAGAAATGGTAGGAGGCAGCACTGTTATCAAAAGTTACTCTCCTAAAAGGCCATGAAAAGAGCTATCTTGCTACTCCCAAGTCATTATACCAACAACTGTATATAGGAAGCGTGTTCTTTGTGATCAGGGGTTCAATTTCGTCTAACGAGGATATTCTTTTAGGTGGATTCCCTACTTGGCAATGAAAATAAATTGACTGTTGTCTGTTGCGAACCGAATTGCAGTATGAAAGTTTGTCTTTGACAATTTGTTGCAAGACCAGGATTGAGAATTCCCAGCTGAGACATCAACAGAACTCTGGAACACTTCTCTCTGAAATGCAGGCGCAAACCCTTGAGGTAAGAGAACTTTAAAAATCTTTACTGGTGTATCGAGCCTGCTGGTAAATTGGTTTCTCTTTTTGGGATTACAAGGGAATTGCATTTTTACTAAGCAACACAAGGCTGACGCACGTTGGGCGGGAGAGTTTGTCACCCCTGATAGAAGTGAAGTCTGAAATCAGCACAATGTGACAATAATCAGTATAATGTATCCCGGAAACAGAAAATCATGGTGAATCAGTAAATCAGAAATATACACCTAGTATAGAATGGTGGAATGAGCCCATGGGTATGAAAAGCAATAAGAACGGTGATGATGGATGAATGTATGAGTTTCTGACCAGGTCTGCGATTTAAGATGGATTTAGCTGGAGCTGATTTTAGTGGGTGCTGAAAGCAAGAAGGGGCAGTGGAACGTAGTCACACAGCAGATGACTGAGAGCCTTCCCCACCTCAGGCCTAATCTAGCAGAACTTTCCTTTAGAATGATTGAAAATATTTCCTTCCTCGCCCCACATGTTACGTAGATTTTTCCTTCTGTATGAAGTGTTATACGGAATGGTATGGGGAAGCCTCAAAACAAATGAATGAATCTTAAGTGAGAGGCCTAAAGGATTCTAACAAAACATTGAAAATGAAGGGCCAAAGCTTAAAATTTAAGTATAAGGATCACACATCTTCTTCTAGTTCACCCCCTGGCTCCAGTCTCACTTTATCCCTGGGTGATCCAAGAGCAAAAAGGAGAGGAAACATGAAAAGATATGATTGATTTTATCTGCACTCGTTCAGTACCGAGGTCGACAAATAGAAAGCTCTCCCCAGTTCGTATGACGCAAGATTACATTGGCCAAAAATCTTATTCTACCTTAATTTATTTACTATTTTTAAAATATCACAGTTGATTGGGGAGAGAGTTTTTAAATAAGTTGCAATCCCTATTGATGTATATAGTTTGGGCCCCGAGGAGGCTGCCCATCAGTTGGGACATCTTAGCCTACCCATTTAACCAACAGGGGGGTGGCAGCACCAGAAATAGAGCTGTATTTTCTAGCAGCGCAGGCACAATTTGAGTCGTGCTGCGAGTGTTGCTAGCCATGTATGCATTTAAAGAACTTCTGCATGTCCCTATTCCCTGCAAAGGCTCCTAATCTCCAAACGTCAAATTGACCAATATAAAAATTACCCGGAGGAGATTCCATCATAGACTAAATATACAGGGCCTCATTAGGACCCAGGCGGATTTCGCGGTGCTAAATGCACCGCGAAGCACGGCGGAAAGCCGTCGATAGCGCCATGGGGGTTGGCGGATTTACCGCCCCATTCCGACCTCGGCGGAGCGGTAAATCCCCAATCCCCATTCTGCCCTTCCCCATTCCCATTCTTGCCCCATAGGGTATAATGGGAGTGGGGAAGGAGTTAATTACGCCACCGTAAAATACGGTGGCGTAATTAACAACGAGGTCCCGTAGCGCCATGGTTTTCTCCGCCTGGTAAAACCAGGCGGAGAAAACCTCCATGGCGCTAAGGGAACTCGTAGTACGGCGGACGGGTCCGCCGCGATTAGCGCTGGCGGAAACCCACTCCGCCTGGGTCCTAATGAGGCCCACAATGTCCCTATTTCCCTGTATGCTCTTATGAGACAAATATGAGCTACGACCTACATATGAATGTTGGATTAAGAAAGCCTGGGGTAAATCAGGTGTAAAATACATAGGAGATATGTAACCTGATGGAGAGTTCACAAAAAGAACAGTTTGGTGTTAAGATGGGTGGGAGGACTTTACTTCATCCTTCCAATGCTTTTTGCACAAGGATGTCAGAATTCCCGAAATAACCAGTGCACTCTTCAGTCTTAAGGTTTATATCCATGCCGATGAGGGTATAAACACTTGGTTTCCACACTTTATAAAATAACCCAAGACCACCCCCTCTTGCTGAGTCTGAATGCCAGGCCCAAGTGTGAAAGAGACACACGGACCGCGCTTGAGTAATCTGAATGCCGGAAAATGTGTAAACATACTCGCAGCGTCTCCCTTAACTCTAAACAAAAGGTGATCCAATAAAAAATACTTCAGGCATATATTTCCCAGATGAGCCTAATGACATATGACTCCTCATCCACGGGTGAATGACTGTCCTAGGTGTTAGGAAGCTTACAGGCCTGGCTGTGGGATCCAAGAAACTGCTGCCATTGCTGTTACTTTTTTGCTGAGTTCTCAAGACTTAGACGCATCCGGCAGCACCCTTTGAAAGAGACTAGAGGAGAGATGTACTGTGGTGTTTGGATGTGGAGACAACCCTTTGGACCCAGAGTGTTGGATCCTTGCAACATTTGGGTGCTGCAAGGGTGCAGAAGTAAGACGAGATACAACAATTATAGAATTTGGGGTACAGACTTTTATCTATCTATATAAATAAAAATGTAAATGTTTGTTTGTTCAAAATCTTAAATCTCCGAAAGTTCTTCACTGATTGCTTTGAAATTTTGACAGAACGTTGCATTCGAATAGGCATGTGTTTTTATATACCTACTATACATAGATGTCACACATGTGACAGGTAAAAATATGCTTTGTCTGAAAAACAGCGCCATCTCTTGGACGTAAAAGCAACACACGCTATACTGAACATTTTACTGCAAAACAGCGCCATCTGTTGGACATAAAAGCAACACACGCTATTTTACGATTCCATTTCAATGTTTCCGATTTAGAATGGCTCAAATACGTGCTGAGGAAGCAGCAGAGCGACATGCAGCCAGACTTTAGGATGCACAGTTGCAAGCACGGCGAACGCGTTCTGCAGCTTCAGATCTGCTTCGTTCTCAACAGAATGAACGCGACAGGCTGAGAGTGGCTAAAAGACGTCAACGGGAAACAGCAGATCAGCATCAAACTCGACTCTGTGCTCACCAATCACACGATTACAATCGCCTTGCATTCCGGTACAACCCAGCTGATGATTATAGTTTGAGCTGTCATGTTCTCATCCGCACCATGACTGAAGTGTGTCCTTATTGCAAGGCTCTGAAATTTAATGGAGAAACGAAAGGAATGTGTTGCGCCGCTAGGAAAATTAAACTGCCTCAACTTGGAGAACCGCCAGAGTTCGCTAGACTGAGCCACAGCAACGTGTTAATAATAAATGGGTTGGAAAATGCCTCTATATCCCTAACGCTAAGAGGGGTTTCCCTACCTCAAAGGAAACAAATGAGGTTGTCAGGAAGTCCGACACTGTTGTGTCCCATAAACTTACTTTTGTTCCTTACACTAATAATCTAATATAAATGTGCAGCATTTATCTCCTTTTAAAGGAAATAAAAGTGCCCTTCGTATTTTCAAACAACTGAACAGTTCCCAGTTTTTCTGGCAGAAAAAAGTGTTGTAAAAATAATGTTCAAAAAGGAAAAGTTCCGAACGTAGGGATATACTCCTTTCCCCAAGCTTCTTTCTTAGTTTGAGTCTTTGAATATTTGGCAAGGAGCTGTTGTTTGATTTCACAGTTCCTAGTTCTTATTAGTGTGGTATGCTTTGCTACCCAAGTGAAGTTCCCTAATGTTAGGGTTATAGTTCTTTCCCCTAGGGTCTTTGGATGATACAACTCAAGAGGAACTGTTTATCAACTTTACAGTTCCCGTGTCCTAGGAACTTGGGGTGTTCTGTTTACCAGGCCTAGGGTTCCTGTAGTTTCTGTCCTTCTTGGTCTTGTTATTTTCAGTCTTTTATATGGGTGCAAGCACCAGGCTCGCAAACAGTCATGTAACATGTTTGGTTTCCTTTTAAAACACGTGGTTGTCTGGTTGTCTTTAGTGTTGTCTGTCGGGGTCACAGACCCTCCTGGCCTAAGACCTTGGTCTCACATGTGGGTGCAAGTCCCAGACTCGCAATGTTGCATTACTTGGTTCACTTCCCTTCATGTCTCCAACTCTTCCTCACTTGTTTCAGGGTCCCAACCTTTTCTGAGTATGTGACTGCCCCTTATTTGCTTCAGGGTCCCAGGCCCTCTCAAACATTTAATTGTATCTTGGTGGTTTCAGGGTCCCAGAACCTCTCATGAATTATTAGGATCCCAGACCCTCTTAGTTTTGGATGTGTGTTCCAGACTTGCACAGGAACGTTGTATTCATTTTGGTTTACTCTCCTGCCAAACATACAATGGTTTTTGGTTCATTGTAGGGTCCCAGACCCTCGTGGTTTTGGGTGCAGGACCCAGACTCCCACAGGTACGTTGTATTCATTTGACACACTCTCCTGCCGAACATACAACCGTTTTGAGTTTGTTGTAGGTTCCCAGACCCTCCTTCTCCAGGTCCTTAATTCACCTCTGTGTCTCCCTGGAACTCCTAAAGCTCCTGGGCATCCTGCATACCTGCTTCCCCCTTCATGGTGGTCTCTGCCTTCCCCAGGCAGCTATTTCCTTCAAGGAAGACCTGGCAGCGATCGGGCGCACAGCGGCATCTGAAGCCTCGCTGCAGACCAAGGCTTCTCTCCAGTTGCACGTGCTGTTTCTTCCACGCTTCATCGCTTGACCACTTCAGCTTCTCGCTTGTTCTCTTTGGGGGATGGCTCTTCCGTTCTCATGTCTTTCCGACACTTTTGTTTGAGCTTGAGCTTGAACTGCAGCTTGAACCATTGTGCAAGTCCAGGGTTGATATCCTCCGTCAAGCAAATCGCGGGCGTCTCAACACTAGACCGCTCGTTCAGTTTCTCGCAAGTGATATTTGTACTCCTGGCCGTATTCCCCGTCTGTCAAACTTCCTGCAATGTTTCCTATTATCATTGGTGTTATGCATGTTAGTTTGGATATATGCATTTTCAGTGTTATTATGCAGGTCAGTTTGGCTATATGCATTTTCAGGGATGTTATGCATATCTGGTTGATTATCTACATTTTCAATGTGGTCACACATGTCAGTTTGGCTACATACATAATACTCTATACTGTCTAGGTCTTCAATATTATCATGTAGGTCAGTTGTTCTAACTTGACAGTTATGCATGTTAGCTGTATAGTGAGTGGGTGGGAATAGTAGGGCTTAGTCTGGGACTAGAGGTAGGGTCAGGTAAAGCGGGGTGATACTGTCTTCCCTGGTGATAATCGTCCCCAATTCCACAGGGGGTTCCTTCCCCATGTGATCCTCCCTCAGTGTGCCACCCCCAGGGGACTATTGTACTGTGAAAAGGGAAAAGGGAAAAGGTCTCCCCCTAGGGAAGAAAGGACGACATTCTCAGAATGGCCACAATGCCCTTTCGTCAATATTTGTTAGTTCTTAGAGAAAATGAGGTATCAGGCATGCCAAAGTTATAGGAGCATGCACCTTGAGGAGTGCACATTTATATCTTATAATTGCTTATGTGCTGTGGTTGAGAAAGTGGTAAAAAGAAAATGTTGCTGAGTCCTCCAGATTACACCCCAAGCAGTCGAGCAGGGCAATGCCATACAGCCCTTCCAATACTAAAATCAGAACAGAGTAAGGCCCTCCAAAGTCCCAGCTTCGTGAGAAATGAGACTATCCAAAACATGGAACAGTAGAAGAGCTTTAAACTGTGATCAAGTGCTATAATCTATCTTGAGCAGACACGAATCAACTCATGAGGGTGATTTTGCTGGCTAAATTACGACAAGTAATAATTGACTGGAGTAATTGGTCAACTGCAAACCCTGGTATAGGTGCACAATGGATTACTGCAAGAAATTATTAATTGACCGCAATCTCTGAGGTACACCCAAAGAAATTTGACCAAGCAAAAATTCATAATTGCAAAGAAAATGAAGGGGACTCAACATTTTAGAAAGACTCAAACATGTGTTTGCTCAGTATTCCAGGATGCCAAGAACAAAAAAAAGAAAACACAGAAACAAAGCTTATGGCATCACAGCTGCAGAATTTCCATAGCAGGGGGAGAGACTCTGCCGGGGGAAATGTGAGAATGAGTTGGAGGGGATGGAGAAAGGGAGCTATGAGCGCATTTCAGATTGCTGCACTGCACAACGGTACTGCATGCAATTATTGTAAATAGGGAGTCAAGTAAGATCTGAATGTCCTAGAAGACCACAGTAAAACTATCTGGCCGTTCTCTAATTAGCCACAGTCTCCAACCCTAATGCACTTGCTTATCCCTTACAAACCACGACACTGATTGCTTCAGGGCAAGTCTCATATTAGAGCAACCCTGAAGAAAGTAACCTTGTCATGAATCCATTAATTCCTGTTGATCAAGAGGTTCCCTTCGTGCAATCTGCAACAGAAGTTCAAGCTGTACTTTGCCTCGTAGAAAGAGGAAACAGTATATCGGCTCTTTGATCTGAAGCTTTTCTCAGTACTCCTCTTCCTTGTCCCAGCTGTTTACAATATAAATGTATCTCTAATCAACCTGTTCAACAACCTGTGATGTTCATTTTTTAGGGTGAGCTCTCCTAAGTAAGCGGAACTGTACCACACGCTGCCCACCTGATGAAGCATTTTTGGTTGTCCTTTTTGAAAACATGGAAGTTGTACTTTCAACTCTAATAGAGGGACACATGACACTGCCAGCCTCAAACAATGCAAATCTCAGCAAGGATTTTACTGATGTGTTATCCCAAGTCGCTAGCTGCCTTTGATCATAGCATCAACAACAAAGTCAGTTACATAACAAATACATCATGTTAGAAACCAGGTATACCCCGCCAAGCCCCTTCTGGTCATCTCTATCCCCCAAAACAGAGAAAGGGATAGCAACTGTCATTGACTCATTATTGCAACAGGGAAATATTGTCCCCACTAGCAGCCAGTGTAACACTCCCATTCTACCTGTGAAGAAACCCGGTAATGACACTCATCACTTTGTACAGGGTCATAGTGCTATAAACTCTGAACTATTGCCTTCCTCTCCAATGGTGCATAATCCTGTCACTATTATCTTCTGTAGTCCCACCTTTAGCTACCTATTTTACTGTCATGGACCAATACTCTGCTTTCTTTTACATTTCGATCCATGCAGACATTCAATTTTGATTTATTTTCACAAATTATGGTTCGCAATATACCTGAAGTAGGGTACCACAAGGGTTCACAGAATCTACAACCTTATTTTCCCACATATTAAAAAATGATATGGATTACATTATATTCCCAAGAAAGTCTGTGTTGGTACGCTATGTAGATGATCTACTCCTAGCAACAACCTATTAGGATGGCTCTTAGGATACTATGTCCTTTAAATGCTCATTTTATTAAAGGTCATAACACTTCTAAACAGAAATTACAGTTATGCCAGACACTGGAACACTATTTGGGGCACAGGATTTCTGAAAGTACCTGACATTTAACAAATACCCTTGTCGCTGCCATTGTACAAATGCCCAAACCCAACACTGTTACTCAAATATTATCATTTTTGGGGATGGCTGTGTGTTGTCAACATCGCACATTGGTCTATGCAGCCCTTGTCAAGCCATTACAAGATCTCCCTTGTTTAGACACACGTGAGCCTTCACAATGGTCACCAGATGTAGAACAAACATTCACAGATGTTAAACATGCACTCTCCAGCATGCCTGCACTTGCGCTATGAGACGCCTTTTACTGTTTGATTTCATGAAAGAGATGTGTTTGCTTTGGATGTGCTCACAAAGAAACATGGGGACAAACACCCGCATTAGCAAATGACAGTACAGCATTAGATCCCATTGCTTCTGGTTTTCCTCCATGTTTTCAGTCCATAGTTGCTGCTGCTTCAGCAGTGCAATTTTCAGAAAATGTAATGTTAAGATCCCCATTGTTGCTCTGCCACATGTTATTAATGCTTTGCTGCACACAATGAAAACACAGCATCTGTCCATGCCCAGACCCACACAATATAAATGTATTCTGTTATATGACTCTTATATCACTAACCCATAGTCCATGATGTAATCCTGCTTCTTTACTACCAAACATAGCTGATGGAGAACCACATGACGGTTTTTATGTTCACCTCTAATCTCACACAACCCTGGAAAGATCTCCTTGATATACCCATATGGAATCCATATATCATTTATTTTGTTGATGGTTCATGCCTGTATGATGATAAATGTATGAATTTAAATTATTGCCAAACCACAGAAAGCTCAAATCAAGGACTGGTTGAAAACCATGCAATATCGCTGCCGAATCAGCTGAGCAGGGTGGATGCCAGGATTATAAAATGTTATGAGAGGGAAATTATCCCTAAACTTTTGTATGGGATAGAGATCCAAGCGTTGGCTATTTTAGAATTCTTGCCTTACCTAGAAGCACTTATTTGGAGGCGAGCACTATGGGTGACCAATGCAGTACCAATAATTGCCATCAGGTATGAGTTTGGGATTAGCTCAATGGGCCTCATTACGAACCTGGCGGTAAGGCAACAACGGCGCCGGTAGTTGCCTCATTACGAGTTCTGCTTGCGGGCCCAGCCTTTACGCCTGGTCAGACCAGACGTGCAGAGCGGCACCCGCTAGCAGAACAGGATGCTAACAACAGGCCCGTTATTAACAGGACCTTTGTTAGCATCCTCCCCATTCCCATTGAGCCCTATGGGGGCTCAAATGGGAATGGGGACGTACCGGGTCTAGGTCCCGCAAAGGTCGGAATGGCCCGGTAATTCCCATTTTTCGGGACCCGGACCTGGACCCGAGTTTGGGGGTAGCCATGCCGCTAAAAACGGATGGCTACCTCCAAACTCATAATGAGGCGCAATGTCTTGTACCG
This sequence comes from Ambystoma mexicanum, assembly GCF_040938575.1. NCBI lineage: Eukaryota > Metazoa > Chordata > Amphibia > Caudata > Ambystomatidae > Ambystoma > Ambystoma mexicanum. Next base: position 1,172,447,160 of record NC_090932.1, on the reverse strand, counting down.
CCCTTTGGGGGAAACGAGGGTTGATGTTAGTTTCTGCTAGGGGACCAGAAAGGTGTGTGTTTCCCCTGTTTGTCGGGATAGACACTCTCTCGACTGTGTTGACAATAGTAGTTTAAAAACAAAGTTAGACCAACAAAGTAGATGAATTATAATATGGCGCATCTCCTATTAATTTAATTGCATGAACTTATACATGATCATTGCAGATTTTTATATTTATTCAATTGGTTTTTTATAACACACATAATACCGTACCTGAGTTTGGTTGCTAAGCACAGATCCGGGATTCAAACCTTTGTTGCTCTGCATGGTCTTGTTTCTAAGACCAGTGTGTTTCCCCTGTGCTATCCTCCGTTCACATTGTGAAAGTGCTGGTGTATTGACTTGGTGCTATTGAAGGACTGGATTGTACTGTATTTTTTTTATTGTTTTTATGTAATATGTGATATATGTCCTTTTTTAAAAATGTTTAATGTTTGTTTTTATATAGATATATTGATGAATTTTGTAAACTGTTAGAAGTGATTTTAGGCATATTTAACGGAATTTCGCTTGTTTACATGTGTTTTTAAATGGTGATAATGCAGTGTTTTCCTTTTCTTCACTTTGGCCAAAAATGTTAAAGGTTCAATTTTAACCATGTGGCATTACATTTTTTTTTAAAGATCATAAAGTTAAGTTTGTTGCTCGTAACGCTGTTTGTTCTTCTCAAGCTATAACAGAAAACATACAGCTTCCCAATATATTTTATTCTCAAGTATCTAAACTGATCACCTTAACAAAGGCATATACTCTAGTAATTCTTTTTACTATATACACTGACTCTCGTTACGCATTTCGAGTTGTACATGTCTATGGGCAGTTATAGAAATGAAGGGCTTTTAACTACAGCAGGTTCTTAATCAAGAATGCAACCTTTTCCTCTGTTTTTTTTTTTTAATGCTCGTATGTTACCTAAAGAATTTGCTACTGAAAAGTGCATGGCTCAACAATCCTCATGTAACATGATGAGGTTACAAGAGGAAATGCTTTGGCGGGAACTGCTGCTAAAAAAAGAAGCTCTTTCCCGGTCCTAGGCTGTGTCCATGTTCCTGAAAACTGACCATATACAGCAGCCTCCTTGTACATCCCTAGAGGACCTTGCTATAACAACAGACAGTGCACCAGAGATAGAGTAGCGATCATGGAATGATGCAGGTTACCGTTTACATCCCAACCATCTTTGACATTCCCCAGATGGCCGCTTGGTTGTGCCAAATGTGTTATTACCCTATGTTACCAGTGTGCACCAGAGGGTTGCACATGTGGCAAAAAGGGGGGATGGCCGCTGCTGTCAAAAGGAATTGCCATGCTACATCATCCACCACTGAAGAAGGCAGTATTGCAAGCAGTGTGCTATTTGTAAATGACAAAATGTTGGAAAAGCAGTAAAGATTCAAGCTGAAGCACATCCCCTCCCATGGTGATCTTTGGCAAATATCCAAAATGAATTCATACAAATGCCCAACATTTGCAGTATGGAGTTTGTACTCATACACTGGTCGATATTTTTTCAGGGTGGGTGTCAGCTTTCCCCTGCAAGAGGCCTGATGCAAAAACAGCTGTGAAAACATTCATTAGAGATGCTGTACCAAGATTTGGAATGCCTGTGACCATAAACAGTGACACACTAACTCACTTCAGGGGAAATGCAGTGAAGGAACCTTTGCAGCCTTACAAATTCACTCAACAACGTCACTGTCCACATCAACCTCAATCTGCAGGAGCAGCGGAATGGCAGAAATTACATTTTAAAGAGGATGACCGAAATCTGCATCAAAATAAATCTTAACTAGCCAGACACATTCCCATTGGCCTTCATGTGTATGCCAAGCATTGCCAATAGAAAAACATATTTAAGCCAACATGAAAAAAGTATGGATCGCCCAGTGCATGTTACTTCATCGGCACTGTTAGCTTCAGCGGAGAGCAGTATAGAGATGACTGATGAGTTGATGTTGCACTACTGCAAAATGCTAATGTAATGTGTCAGGCCTATCTACTCACAGGTGAAAGAAGCATTGATGAAAGAATTGTGAAAGTCTTTAATTTCATGGAGGCAGGGTATATGTCAGATTTATTTTTTTATTTGTTTGTTTGTTTATTTATATAGCGCTCCTAATCCGAGCGTATCTGGGAACACGTTTACAGGTTACAATTAAGTGCGGCTAGTTTCCTTTACAATTAACAAAATACATACAGTGATAGGTAAAGAAAATTATAATACGATACAATGGTACAATTACATTTGAGTGAGATATTATTATAGTACAAAACATCAAACAGTTAGGGTGCAGGGGTACATTAAGTTCCCTAGAAGTGGCAATAATATGGAATCATTAATATTCTTGTGAGACTAGCCATGTTTTTAGTTTTTTTTTTCGGAATGCCCAGTAAGCTGGCTCCGTCCTGAGGTCTGAAGGCAGGACATTCCAAAGTTTGGCGGCTTGGACAGAAAAGCTCTTGCCCCCTGTTTTTTATAGTTTGTATAGTTTGTATCTGGGTATCATGAGTTGGTTGATCTGAGAGGCTCTGGTAGGTCTGATAGATTAGTTCTTGGTGAACATACAGTTAAAGTATTTGGGGACTTCGTTTGCACGGCACTTGTGGGTAAGGGTAAGGTTGCATCACCAAAGACTGCCAACCACATTGTAAAAGGTCCTTAGGAAGTTCCTCTGGCCACTGGATCTGCCATCAAACCTCACGTTCTGCTTCCCTGAATACATGTAATGTACTGTAAGATGGGACAAATCCCTAAAGCTGTTGCACCTTCTGTTTGTGGTTTAGTGTTCATTACTGGACATGGGTAACTTACTGAGTGCAGCAATTTAAACAAATGTTCTTGAATAATGGCAAAGGGCTCAGCGACTTATCTTAAAAGGTGTTTACGAACCATACATACTGCAGACATAATTACTAAAAATACATCTTTGCTCTTTGTGGCACAAGCACACGGTTGCTGTTGGTCAAGGCAGGCGTTGTGGAAATTGCTGGACTGCCTCCTGGCACTAGGGAGTACATTATTACTAAGGGTTTCTCCCTGGAGCAGTTGAATGTACTGTTGGTCATGTTCCCCTAGAATGCTCTGCTCTTCCTAATTGGGTCTTGGATAAGGGAAACCAGAAAAAGTCATTTGCAACTACGCCTTATCCACCTAAACCTGCCCCACATATAAATCCCTACTCCTACTGCCCCCATACGGCAATGGTGCACACATATGAGGTAAGGTGGTCCAGACATAGCACATGAGTGACCTGATGTTAAATTGTAGTAATGCTTTATATTTTACAGACAAAGTTACAAGATATTAATACATGATTAAGTAGTTTGCAAATGAATATTACTTCTGAACATGAATAGATTGCATGGAAATGGCATGTGCCAAAGAACAGGCCTTCTTAAATGACCAGCTGCGAACAAGCTGTGATGACAGTGAGCAACACGCCTGGCCGAAGACACCCATGAGGGATCGGCAATTCTGCCTGAACTGTGGCTATGTTGAATGCTCTTGAAATGTACTAGCTGGCAATGTATGCGTTCTCAATGCCCATTTCATGCGCTCTCACCCGTTCAAGGGCATACGGACCCCACCTACCGAATACTGCTGGGATCCTGGACAGGATGCCTATGGTATTGGGTCATTCATTGTGACGTGGGATATGTGACGTCTTCTGATGGGCCTAGTAATTTTGTTATAAGTGCCCCTGTGTAAAATCCTCATCCTGATCTGGCTGGGCATAGGAAAACAGTTTTGTTCATTGGTACCTCCACAACTGCAATGCATTAAAAAGCTTAGCATAAGACAGATAGTACCAGTTAGCAGTAAGGTCTGTTGGGACAGAGTAGGTCAATGCATAGAGATGATGCCTACTGGCCAGTACAGAGAATTATAGAACTAAATATGAATGAGGACATCACATTTCATTGGACGTCCCTAGTACCTCAGACTTCACATAATCTATTTCAACTCCCACCAAAGATAGAGAAAACCTCAGATTTATATTGACAAACACACATATTGCAGGTTACGTATGAGACTGAGAAACATGCTTGCCAAAACTGCATTTCGTGCACCCCGAGTCACATCCTATGTTCTACAGCTGTGGCAGTGAGTCAACAACAGAATCCTAGCTTGGATATGTTGTTGGTAACAACACTAGTTCTGATCATTGCCCTATACTTCTGTTATACTTCTGTTGCGGCAAACATTTTTAAGAACAGAAATTAGTAGATGTCCCTACGCAACCAGAAATAGAGGATATTAAAGGGAAATGATTGAGATGAAGCGTAAAAGGCCTTAAGGCTATGCGATTAGAAATGCAGATGGGCCCATAAGAAACAGCAGGGGAAAGAGCACAGATGAGTTTAGAGCATGTGATTAGATGGAGCAAGAATGCTTGATCAGAAGACTGAAACAGGGCATTGTAACATGTGGCGGTTCCATGTGAAAATGTCCCCGCAAAAATGTCGCCATACTAAATATTTTGCCGGAAAATGGCCAGTTGTTGCAGAGACATTATTACATGGAACATGCGGGGGACATTACTGCAACCCCCAAAACCTTTTGTTTTTTCAAGGGGTGCGGGCGACACCCCTGCAAACCCCGCCCCCCCGTCCCTATATATATGGTCACCTATGTGTCACCACAAACTTTTCCGGCAACATTATGTACGGCAACCATATATATATAGGGACAATATTACCTGATACCCATGTGGCATAGCGATCCTGGGATGTGCAGGAGACAAATGGCACTGTTATCAAAAGTTTATTTTCTACAAGGACAGAAGCACTATCGTGTTCTTTCGAAAACAATAAAATAAAAAAAGCTTGTCCTGCAGTACCAGGGGCTCATGTTTTCTGAGTAGGCTACTCTTTTGGGATGTTTCCTTGCATTGTATTGATATTAAACTGATTGTGTTACCTTGCAATACATTTCCATTATTAATCATAACATCAGTCTTATTATGTGAAAATATCTCATATCTCTTTGATGGTATGCCATCTTTTGACCATATGATATTGCGTGAAAAGCTGTTAGCTCTGAAAAATACTTCCCATATGCTGTCTGTTGTTTCAATGTTGATGGCCCATATCCCAATTGCCCTTAGCATCCTCCTCCTTATGGAGGCCAGACCTTCGCAATGTAGCATCAGATATTTAGTTGTCTCTATTGCCCTGTCATTACAAAACCTACACAATCTGAAGTTCTTTGCCAGAACCTCTCTGATCCCAGTGACCTCAAGTGTATTGGCAGATTGAACTTAATCCATATGTATTCAAGTACAATCTGGTTATTGAGATAATCAAAAAGGTAGCAGGGATGAGTTGTAATCTACAAATGCACAATGAATGCAACACGTACATTACATTGAAATACAATTTCATTGCATAAATTGGATGGTGCCAATTTCAATGCAACTTAAGTACAATTCACAACATGTGAAATTTCAATGTGAGGCGAGCTAAGCCCCAAGAAAGGCATACATGCAGACCGCCATTATAACATGACCCCAAGTTTCTTTCTCGCTCCACTTCCCATCTCTGCATATCTTGCTGCAAATGCATGGTATTTGAGAACTGTGTTGCTCTCTATGTATCATTTTCATCCACTGCTGCTATCTGCATATATCTATGCAAATGTATGTCATTTGGTGGCTCTGTCTCTGCGTTCCTGCCTTTTCCCTGTCCCAATCCGGTCGTTTGCATATCTCACTGCATTTTAAATTCTTTTAAATAACCTCTATCATGCTAAATTGACCATATCTGTCTACATAGCACAGAAATGACTCAATGTGCAGTCACCAGTGATGCTCACATTGGCATTGCAGATTCTAAACAGATTAATGTTGAAAGGTTAGTATATTTTCTGAGTTTCCCTCTAAAGTAATACCTTTAAATGCAGGCTTTGTTCTCTTTCATTCAAGAAACCTTTGTGGGTAAAATACCCTCTCATCCATCTTGAGTGTACTAGGCTCCCAAACTAAGATGGCTGAACCGTACATTGGGCTGATAATACCACATTGGTTTGCTGACTTTCAAGAATCGCTGATGTGAACGTGCACAGGTACACTGAGGTTTAGGAATGTCAGAGGCAGAGCGATGGAGCTGGCTGTCTTGCACTTAAGTTGCAATGTAGGTCTTCTGAACACATCTTTCCCCATGTTTAGTTTGTCGATGTGCTCAATAGCTTGATATTCACGGAGGGACCAGATGGATATGTCCTTTTGCCACAGCTCAGCATCATGCTGAGACTGTCCACCCCTGTCAGCAGTGAGACCAGCTGATGCACCGATGATCACCTATGTTAATTTCCGTGCAACCTCCTCCCCGCCCTCCAATGCAGTGCTGGGCTCAGAAGAGTGCACTTAGGCTATTAAAGATGACACCAATCCATCATCCTCTAGTTTTTTGTTGTCAGTGTAGCAAGGAGATATCATCTTTTGGGTTCCTTTGTCCACATTAGCTTGAAGATCAGCCATATTAAAAACAAAAACATGGCAGTTCCAAGAAATCCACCATGCGCGAAAAGTAAGGATACTTTAGTGCTCTTTCTAAGCATTTTATTTTGAGCCTTCAGAGTGGAGATTCCTGGCATGCCACAAAACCATGAAACTCTTTTTGTGTGTTTTGCCTTTTACCTGCATCTTGTATTTTCATCTACTTTGTTTCTCTTTCCTACCAGGCCCAAGTGAGCCTGGGAGCCCTTATTTCTTTTTGCAGCTGTGTGCATGTTATTAAACACCTGCTTTTTTTGTTTTGTTATACATTATACCTCATATAGTACAGGTAGAGTGCAAATTGGAGACATAATGGCCATCCTGCAGTCTTATCGTGTTGGTGCATTTGAATTTATAGGTATGCATAGCTGTCCATCATTTCCTTTAACTCTTTTGAGCTGCATTGTGTTTATCCGTGTCCTGGGCCCTCTTTAGAAAAATAGGCTTGTGCTCAGTTCAGCTATCAGAAAGGAAGTAGCCTGGTGGCTGGTGTAGAATGTAATGATGTGCCTGGTTGAAATCAATTTCAACCTGGGGATCCAGCCGAATTAAATGTTAAAGAGATGAAGAAACACCGAACGATACAGGTTGCAGCAATGCACACATGGCATGCATTATGGCGACAACGCCCCATTTTAGCACATAACCAAGTGTCTCATAACATACCATGAATGATTAAGAAAGCATTGTGAAATATCATGTGAATGATGGAGATGGCAGTGTTGCTCATTACAACATGAAAAGACGACTGATCAGTGTTGCCTATTATCACAGGAATGATTGAGGGGCATTATCATATGTGCCATTGCAACAATACTATCATATTTATCATATGGATAAACTAAATTGCAGTACTGTATATGTCTCATGCATTATGTAGACTACATTGCCACACATTATCAAATGGACTCTATCTAAGCAAGAAATTCTGAAGGACGGGGGCATTACCGGGTCAGACGAGGGCCGTAACATTAGCCGCAGGGAATTACCAGACCCGGTAATGCCCCCGCACAGAGGGGTTTATTGCTCTTAGCATCCCGACATATTGTACGAGGATGCTAATAGTTTTTTTTTGAAGTTGAGAAACAGCATGTTTGCTGTTTCTCAACTTGGAAAAAAAACTACAAACTAGGATGGCCGCCAGGGAGAAGGGAACTACACACAGTCCTTTTCCCTCTCCATGCTGGCCAATGCTGCGACAGAGATGTGCCAGAAACACCAAATGTTTCCGGCTCCAGCGAGGTAAGTGGGGCGGGGAACGTGGAATTTGGGGTTGGCAAATGGGAGGGAAGGAAGGGAACCACAGCGCAGTTACCTGATTCCCGGTAGAGAAGATGGCGACCTCAGCTCAGAGCAGGGGTTATACCATGTGGTAAGGCATCCGTTCTGCGCCTCCTGATTGGCTGGAGGCGCAAGCCCCCCTCCCCTCACCGGGTACTAATATTGCATATAAACTATGAAGAATGAAGACTAATTCAGAATGTGTTCACAATAGATACATGAGCTGCAATGCCTCATTGGCGACTGATACAGCATCTTTAAGATGAGCTCCATTACTACATGAAGGTAATAGTAGGAATCCCTCTGTACAGTGCCCACAAATTGCACATAGCTATTGCCCCCCAGCTGCCAGCAAGGGACAGCAGAAGTCTTTGCCCTAGCCCTGACCACCATAATATTGCTCCGAATGTACCATTTCTGCTTTCGAGGACGCCACTCACAACCTTTTTTTGCGGATTATGAAGATACGATACATAAGCGATTAAGAATGCTCCACAAGCTCAAGTACACATATGCATATTAGCCAGTCGCGCAGAGCAGCGCCCCATATCACATGAGTGATGGAGACAGCATGCAGTCTGTCATACTATTACGAAGGAGAAAGAGCTTTGTTAGAAAAAAATGAAGTAATATTACATTTTTACCTTGAACTTGTCCTTTTTAAATAGCACCGTATTGCCTCCATGTTGGACGGTAAGGTTTGGCAGTAGAGATTTCAATGTATTATATAAGTCTTCAAACTCTTTGTTTACTGTGATATCCTATTAAAAAAAGAGAAATAGAAGATACCTTACAAATGTGTGACTGCATGCAGCAGACCAGGGGGCTACAAATAAGGACTACAGGCTGGTGCCAACGCTGTGGCACCCACCGTGTGTATCATGCACTATCAGTGCCCACTCCCCACCTAATATTCTGATAACAGGGTTGTCTCTTCTTGTGATTTAAATACTCACCCATGCTCCTCTCTTGAAACATGAGCACCCTCTTTTGCGTGTACCTTATATATTTGCCAAGTCCTCCTTTGCATTTTGTGACATTGGCATATGTAGCCCTTGTTTATATTTTAAAATCACTTTCCACTTGTATCTTTAAGATACCAGCACTTATTTCCACATGTATGTTGTTACATCAGTACATATTTTTTCAACTTCTAGTTTGTGATTTCAGCAAGTAATGTCCTCTCCATTCTTCTTCTATTTCTAGCTTGTATATATGCCCAACTCTGTGCTGTATGGCCATTGCTCACCACTCCTTGTACCTTATCAATACCCACTGATGCGGGTGTGTTATCAATGCCCACTTGTTTTTCTATCTTGTGCTATCCAGGCCTACTCCCTTGTTTTCATCCTGTTTATCAGGGCCCACTGCTGCTTACGTGATATCAGTGTCCATTCATGTTTTTATCTCGAATTGTCACTGCTAACTCCTGCATCTACTGTGTGTTACCAGGGCCAACACCCACCTGTTTCTGTCTTATGATTCCAGTGCTAAATCCTGTTTGCTGCTTGTGTTATGAGTGCACTCTTCTGCTTGTATTGTATGTCACTGCCCTCTAAGATATGACCCCTTAACAAAACAGAGTGTGAGCAAACCAAAAAGAAAAAGAGAACAAAATGAGGTTTTAGCCCTAGAACGCTAATGAGATTACATGCTTCTGTACGTAACACCCAGAAGAGCTGCATCTCTCTCTCTCTGTCTCACTTTAAGTATTTGTCTCTTTGGGCGCGAGTCACATTGTCTGGTGCGCATTTGCCAGAGTCACCCAAGCCATTCCTGACAGCAGCATCTTAGAGAAAAAACACGGATAATTTTTTAAAGGTGTGACAGGGGCGTTGCTAGGTGGGGCTAAGGGGGCTATAGCCCCTGATCTTTTGGTTGTAGCCCTGGATAGAATCTCAGGAGCTACAGCCAAAATACTAGCTAGCCCCCAGTCCCAACAGTTCTGACATTAGCTTAGCCCCGGGTCTTTTCCAGACCTAGCAACTCCCCTGAGGTGTGATGTGGTGTTGTGTTTTATGTAGTTAAAAGCAGAGTGAGAGCGGAAAGTAGCCTCCCTGAGTTGGGAATCTGGCTGGTATTTAGAAACATACATTATCATCACATGTGCCGTGCACAGGGGCGTAGGAGACACATAAAATCTGGGGGGGACATGGGACATCCTGGGGACTTTGCTTTATTTATTTATTGTGTTTTAGTCAAAGAACCGAACTTTTAACAAAATTAGAATTAAAATAGCAGTACGTATTAAATTACAAATATCACTGTATAAAACAAGAAAAGAAAACAGAAGAAAATTAAAGGATGCAGCAGCAAAAAACATGTCTTTGTATGTTGCATTACTGGATTTTTCATCTGACTATGAGCTCATGGTAAGAGAGAGTAAATAACAATTACTTCCATTGGGCCTAGTAGGTGGGGTGTATGTGGACCCAGGGGGGTGGCCAGAGAGGCAGCCCGCTATGTGGGCTGCCCCTCTAGCGCCCCTGCGAGGGCTGGGCCCGCCTCTCACGATGAGTCTGGTCCCTCTTATTCCATCTCATGCTGGCTTCAGAGCCTAGCCTTTCTTTGCCTTTGTTATTCTGAATGCAGAGCTGGACTCTGTTCCTTTCTCATGTAACATTTGCTGCAAAGCCTGATCTATTTGATTCTCTCATATGTTACTAGGACGGCAGAGCATGGGTCCTCTGCCCTGTTACATTATTCAAAGAGCCCCTCTGGTCTTTCTTTGCCTCTCCCTTGTCTCACTACTTCCTTGCTTAATACATACCTCCTTGCTTGAACACTCAACATATTCTCCCTAACACAGCAATGACAGCTTCAGTCTGTCTTAACTTCCATTTGTTCCGTGTCTTGAATTGGCCTCTTATTTCCGCTTTCCTGTCTGCAGGGGAAAGGCATTTGCCAGTCACTGCCATGATGGTTCTACCTGGCCATAAGAGAGCAACAGCTAGCCAATATTGGACGAACATGGAATATTATGCCAGAGGTTGGCAACTGCCTTCCTAATGCCTACACAAGAGACACAACTCTTGCCTTTGTTTCTAACAGTAATTCAGTGGATGAAGAAATGCGAGAACACACATATTGCTTATAAATGATGGGGATGATGTCACACTTGGTTAAGACATTTTGATCACGCCAGGAGTTAATTTCCAGCTGCAATTAAGCGATTACCTTTTAGACTTCTGGCTTTAAATAACGTTAGTATCACCTGGAAAGCACAGAGGTTGCTCAACAAGGTTCCTGGAGCACGAGGGGTACCCTACTTGTGGGCATGGATGTTTGGAGGGCATTCTTGCCCTGGTTTGGAGCATGGCCCCTACAGCCATGATGAGGGAGGGGCCTATTACTTTTGGTTGTACGTACCCTTTGAGTGTGGGCAGACATTGCCTCCTGCTTTAACCCACTAACAGCTGAGCTTTGCAACTTTATCACACATACCTGTCAGGTGGCATGTAACAATGCTACTAATGTTATCAGCCAGAGAAGTCTGGAATCTTTTGCCACATCAACTAGGGTACAGGCTTGCCACCTGAGACTTACCCATGTCTGAGTCGGCATCTGTTGCCCTGTGGGGAAGACACACACAGAAAGAGCAGGGCACTGTGCCCTTGTGGGTTTTTCACACTTCTTCCTCGGGGTGGGCACAATTCACTCCGCAGAAAAAGTGGCACATGCTGGGCAACATTCTCCCACTTTGACAATGTCACCCAAAGAGCGAAATTGGCCATTTCAAATACCTCTGTCGACTTATTATTGCGCAATCCACACTGATGGGTTTAAGCACCTGCTTAACGCGAGATGGCAATCAAGGGCATTTGCCAACGCATTCAAGAAGCACATGACACCCTCTTACCAGCGACATTGCATGCTCACTCATTCTGATCATGCATTGGCATTTATCTGGGGTCATGTTAAATGTATTTATTTATTACATGTGTAGCATCACGCAAAACCCCCAAGCATCAAGGCGCAAAGTAAACTGCATGGAGTGGACCACTTCCATTGGCTCACATTTTTACTTTTCCGCCACAAAATGGAAGATTTTAGCGTAAAAGGCTGGTGAAATCACATTGCTTTTCCACTTTGGAAGAGTGTAAATATCTCGCACAATTAGCGATTGCTGGTGGCATTGACAATGGCTTCCTCTGGACTCCGCCCGCTTTTACCAGGTTTAATTTCCAAGCAAATCCCAGAGGGATCCCTTTCCTTATTTACAGTATGAGAATCCTTGCTGGCAGTAAGGCCGCATTTGTCTGGTGGAGCAGGAAATACAGGGGGTCCTGGTGTGTCCACTCGGCTCCCGAACTCCACCCAGAAAATGCAAGAAAATCTGGCCAATTAGAAAAAGCAACAGTAATAGTGTTTTCCACCACTTTTTCTGAACCAATTTACCTGGAAAATGCTGTGTTGCATCGGAAGCTGAATGCATTCACTCTGACTATAATCCCACCGGAAGATTAAGCCAGGTGCTGAACACAGGTGTTACATATTTCTGTGCACAATCTGCATTTGGAGAATTAACTAACTGAGCTACCTTACAAATGATATCTCCTTTGGGGCTTTACCGTCCTAACCCCTTAACTGCCATGGGTATTTCCCCCCAGTGCCAAGGCCTTTTTTGGTGATTTCGGTATGTCGCCATTCAATCCCTTGTAACTTCTTTGTTACATGAGATATCTCAGCCAAAGTTGGCCCCTTTTTCCCCACATGTAGGCGGTCGTAACGCCAGCCAGGAATCCTAGTTTGCTGTAGGGGGGTGAGAGAAAATAACCAAAAAGGAGAACATTTGTTTTTTTTTCAGAAAATGCCAATAAAATGTTGTACAAAGAAGCCTGTGGTGTTTTCCTTGTAAGAGCTAGGAACAAATGGTTTGCTGTGCTGGGTTCGCCATTTTCCAGGATTTCAAGAACAGATTGAGTGAAAACCAAAATAACATATTTTGATATGCTAATCAGCCGTTTTGTGAGAGGTAGGCGATTTTGGCGTTTTTAGTCCAATAGGACATGTGTGGACGGAATGGAAGAAAAGGGATGGGAAAGCTGAATGGGAAGCCAGAAAGGCATACATTTCTGAAAAGTAGACAATATTCCAAGTTTAGGAAGGGGTGATTTGTGCAGGTCAGGCAACAACTATGTAGGGAAAGTTTCCATAGTTTGGGGGGAAATCGGGAAAATGACAGAAAAAAAACACAATTTCCACACATTTCACTCTGGTCACCCACTGAAACACAAAGCCAACAACACATGGCATACCTTCCCACAAGCCCACAGGTTCCCGATGAAAATGGTACCTCGCATGTGTGGGTGCACCTACCTGGGTGCAAAGGGAAAAGCTTAAAACACTGGTAACCCCAAGTCTTTTCGCAGAGCAGATTTTCAGGAATTTTGCTCATGTGGACAACCTACAGATTTGGGCGTAGGGTGTCGAAGCTACGAAGGAAAACAGGGAACCCCATGCATTTTCAAAAAGAAGACGCCCGTGGGAATCCACAGAGGTCTGACTTGCGCGAATCGCCTCATAATTTATGACCCAGATGTTATTACTGGGGCTAGGTTGTTGTTCAAAGCTGGCGGCAGTTCACAATGTATGGGTGCCAAAAAGTGTGAAAGAGTTAATTTTGTCTGTCACCTCTTTCTGAACCAGATTCATCTGTGCAGTTATAGCTCGTAGGCTTGGGTTATGCAACTTTGGTGAAGACTTTGTTCTTCATTTCTTGAGTTACCTTAGGTCCAATGTTATTGGTTAGAAGGCGGCAGTGACAGCGAGACCCGTTTGAGTCACCCCAATAACAATGCTTTGCGTAAGGTGGCACCAGACACCAAAGGCAAAGACACTCGTCTAGTCTTTTCTCTATTTCTAACTTTTAAATCCTAGCTCTGAAATCTGGTTAGGCTTGTCTGCTTTTCATCCGTGTGTTTTTCCCTGTCCCTGAACGTCTGTTTGACTATAGAGCATTTCTCAACACTGCCGTGTGGGGCATAGTAACTGAGTGGCAGTCATGAGCCATTGTCGGGTCTAGCAATGGCTCCGCACAATTGTATGGGGCATTGTGAATAGTTGCCTTGACTTTCCCATAGGCCAATCCTTGTCTTAACCTTTAGAGAATGGCAAAATGTCACTCCAAGCCTAGAGGGAGTACCGCTCACTTCATGTACACACATTAATCACCCAAGCCTTGCAAATTTCTGGCTCTTTGGCACTGTTTTTCATAAGGTGGCAGGACTAAGAATTTCTCAGAGGAAGGTACATTTGAATTAGACAGGATGTTTACTTAAGAAAAGCTGTAGAGTACCGAGGGTTGAAGGTCCACCAGAGAAATTGGGATATCTTTTTTGACTGATAGACTGAGCCTACCAAGAGAAGTACAGAATCTAAGACTAGAACCCTGAAAGATGCCCAATGGAAGCTAAAAGAGCAACTGAAGGAACTGAAAGCAGAGCAATCACATTATACTTGACCATTTCCAGCAGTCCAAATGGTACCCCCAATGAAAGTAGCTTACAAAGGCATCCATGACTCTTATAATACTGCTATATTAAATCCTGTAACTGAACAGGCACCTGATAAACCGCAGTCATCAGCATCGGCCTTGTTATCTCCATCATCTTCGCCATCTCTACCAGGTGGGCAGATCCAATACCCAGACTCTTCAGTGACAGAAACACTGGCATATAGATGATCTACCACTACACAATCACAGGGAGGTTCCCTCTCACACTCATGTTCACACTTCATGTGTTTCTTGATACATGGGCAATTTCTAACCTTATTTGGCACCTTAGCATCCCCGCCTAAGCTAATGCTGCAATATACCCTTCACGACATATGCTCTGGGCAGGTACTACATTAGTGACTGTTCACAGAATCGTGGAACACAAATTATTTATTTAACATTGTCCAAATATTCCCCAGAATACATGAGGACCATGTTACGTTACAAGAAGAGCTTTAGGTGATAACAGACAGTTATACCCACACATTTTCCAATCTTCATCAATGGCTATGAGCCTCTATTCCTCCAGAAACTTTCACTCTACTAGGCCAGAGAAGTAATTGGCCATCGCAAGAATCCTTGAGAGTGAACTTAAAAGAATTTACTGATAGACTTCTCTGTACCATTTTAGAAATGTGCCCCAAAAAGATAGAGTGGAGCAAAATAAATTCTTGTAGGAAGTACAAGAACTAAAACCAGGCTGACTACCTAGATAGGCTTAAGCGCCATCTTGATCCATATTCAGGGATCCCCAATGCAGCTGAAACTGCACAGCATGAGGTATGTGATAAATCCCAGGGTATTGTCACCGCTTCTATGGGGAAATCCCCTTCCCATGAGGCCTGGGAGGTGAGGCTGTTACCCGATAGTCCCCCTGGGGGTGGTACTCAGTGGGTGGATCACATGGGGAGGGTAAACCTCCATGGGACCAGTGACGATTGCCTTGGGAGAACGCAATATTCTCCCCCTCCGTTGTTGTCCACATTGTCCTGGCACCCCACTCAATCCTCTATGGTCCCCCATGCCTCTATGTGTTTGAGTAGAGTAGAGGGGTTCCGTTAAACATAGTGGGACGAGGAAGAGTGAGGTTTACCAAGCTAAAATACAAATCACTGCTGGCACGAGGAGGATGGAACGAGGAGGCAAAAGCCTACAGCGTAAACAACACACACAATACAGCTTACAGCAGGCAGCCTCAATCAAAAAAGGGAAGAAGGACTTGACAGAGCGTGAAACCCGCCTTGAAGGAGCAAGGAATGAGACACTGGTCCTGTGACGAAGGACCCGAAGGCTGAAAGCAAAGATTCTGTCAAGGAGAGAAGCGACTCCCCAAGAGGTCAAAGCAGCAGGGACCTGGCCGGTGGTGGAGAGAGGGGATGCCCAACCTGTAAAAGTGAACCAGGAAAGAAAATGCGTGTGGCCAACATTTTGAGGGAGAGTATAAAGCTGCAGAGCTGCCGGAGACAGAACACTGAGTGTGGCAATGACACAGAATAATAATTTGTATTTTTATATATCGCTACGAACCCTCAGGCATCTGAGCGCTGCTTATTACCCACAGTGTGTGGTGCTCATTTATCGACCTTGGAAGGATGACAGGCTGAGTTTGGCACTGTCTGGATTTGAACCTGCCTGGGCAGGCTCTGCACGGATGTCAGAGTGAGCGCTCTACTCTCTGTGCTATCTGACTGGCTCTTCCTCCAGGACAGATCGGAGACTGTACCAAGACTTCCCTAGGTTAGGGAACTGGTTGGACCGGCTAATGAAGGGCATGAAGGGAGCTAAGTAGACTAACGAGATAAAAAAACATATCCTGAGAAGTAAAGGGGGATAACACAGGCATTATACAATTTGATACAAACTTTGTGAATCACATAAATACACCCTGAGAAACAAAAATGGATAACGGAGGCATTATACAATCTAATACAGACTTTGTGAGCTATATAAAGGTCTCCTGAGAAGCTGAAGAGGATAACAGAGGAACTGTACAATTTGATACAAACTTTGTGGAAAAGCCTATATCGAACAGTAATCCTGGCAGGAGAGTACACCGGGTCTGTTCAAGTGCGTATCAGATGAAAGAAGGACAGCGGTCCCGCAGAAACAGAAGATCAGGATCTGGGACTCATATAAAAGCGGAGAAGCCCCACCAGTGCACATCAAGGTCTGGGGACCAAGATATAATCAGGCAAAGCCTGCCAGAGATGTATACAAGGGTCAGAGACACACACCAGTACAAAGACATGGATAACTAATGGGCTGGAGCCCATAGTAAATCGGGTAGAGACCCCAAGAAAGTATAAAATCAGCTAGCACTCACAGAAAAGGCAAACAAGTGACAGAACAACTCAGCGGGACCCAGAAACAGTCTATGGAGGTCTGCGGTCAGACAAGGAGAAGAGGTGATAGAGGCTAGAACAAGGGGTTGGAGACCCTTTATCAAAAAGCAAGCTACATTGTGGAACTGTAAAATATGTATATCCAGTGTGGCTGGATAGTGAACTATGAGCAATAGAGCATTAGAGGCTATGACATTAAACAACAGCGTGCACACCAGGAAAAGCAAACATATTCATTTAGAAATGTGCCAAAAAACGTGCCATGTATGAGAAGTTGGGGTGTGCATGCAGCGCCAGGGATTGCACCAGGATTGTGTGCATCTTAAGAGCGCCAGGAACATTCCACAACCTTATTAGACATGTAAAAAGAAGTGATATGTAGTTGAAACCCATATGACCAAATGGTATGAAGAAAAACAAAAACTACGTGTAATCTTGGCAAATGAATGGCCAATAGAGACCATTGGTATTCCAGAATGGGACTACATTATACATTCCCAGTTGGAATCCTTTTGACCTTATACTAAATAGGTGGAGTTTAAAAAGGTAGTTGAAGCAAACATTTCACACTTTTTTACATTTATCTATATTCAACCTAGTTTGTTATACCTTCCTATAGGTCACTGGACTGAAACTAGTTGAAAGTGGCAGAATTGGAGGAACCAGGGGACTTGTGCAGACTCTGGAGAAAAGGATTGTGCATAGAATAAAACCACAAATTTCCAAGTAGGTGTACATGACCTAGCTGCATGATTGAATGTTTTTTGATCAAAATGATTTGCTGAATAGCCGATAACTGGGTTATTGTCTATATTCAGGTTGCGTGATTGTGGGGAAATAAGGACCCATAGAGCAAAATGGACTGATGCCAATATCTGAACCATCTATGCCGATTGATAGGTGCAGGTGAGTCAGATCATGACGAGTGAAGAGTCAGCGCTGATATTAATTATATTATGAAGTAATGAGAGGGGTGATATAGAACTGAGAGTGTTTTTAATTGTTTTATAGAGACCTGGGCTTACCCTACGTGAACAGACAGCATACAGAAGCTTTGCTGTTGGTTTGTCCTGAAGAAGGTTGCTACACTAAGAAGACCCCAAGAGTGGTTATGAGAACAACAGAAACACGTGTAGACATTTGGAATCTGCGAAATTAATCTCTACACAGATGGGTGGATTGAGCAATAGATCTGAACCCAGTAAAAACACAATAGAAAAGCTGTCATATCTAACCAAAGAGGGTTAGATCAAGAAGATAGAAAGTATGAATGGAATGAAGAATGAGAGAGAATGAGTGGTAGTGTATTTTGATAGGTGAGCCTGGTCTTAGCATTGTTGGTTTTGAATGTATTTAATTTCTTCCAGAAACACAACATAGATACTGAAATTATAAAAATCAAAAAATCTTTTTCTTTGCAGAATGTATTGACACAATAAATCTGATTTTATTGTTTGAACTAATTGAATCACTGGTCGATATTTGTAAAAAGACCACATACTAGTATAAGAGGTCACCCCTCTCCCCGATTGGTCCAATATATATTTTTTCAGTGTCTACAGCCTGTAGGACCAGTTTCGATATCAGGCATCCCCACTAATTTTGTTTGAGGATAGTGAACCAGACATGATACCACATTGGTGACCTGGAGATATTACATTGTGGAACTGTAAAATATGTAATGAAGTCTGGCAGGATATTGAACCGGACTTGATACCACATTGGTGACCTGGAGATATTTTTCAACATTGAGTTTTTTGTAAAGAGCAAAGTCTGCGGTCAGGTCTGGCAGGCTAGTGAACCAGACCTGACAGAAACTTTATGAGCTGAAGCACGGACAGAGGAAGCCGTTCTCTCCAAAAGCCAGGGAACTGAGTTGTGTATATATTTGAGAATTAACATTCATGAAATGAACTTTGAAGTTAAAAATTATTTTACAAGATTGAACATCAGCGCCATTATCCGAATCAGAGTGGCCTCTTCTGGATTAAGAAGACACCCAATTTCCTTTAGTTAGTTTAGAGTGTAAGGGATGGAAATAGGTTTGGACACAGGATGGTGGACATTTTACTTTAAGGACATCTTGACAGAGACTGTAGTATTTTTGTTGAGGTAGGGCAACCACTCATAGTAATAGGCCAAGACAGGCTTTTAATTTTCATTCACTTTTGTAAGTAAAAGTCTTTGCCAATAAACATGCCACCACTATGTCAGGCTCATACATCTGCACCCTTACAGGTAGTATCTGCATTCAAAATTAGACTGCAGCCCAAAATCTGAAGACAGTATTAAGGGAGTACTGCTTGGTTGGGAAGCAAATAACTTAAATGAGGTTCTGTTTGCTGCTCATCATTTTCATGAAAAGACTGAAAGATAGAAAAAAAAGTACTGGGACCAGACTAATAGCTATGCAAATGTAACAGCTACGGCCTCTGACAGGGAGGATAAGACATAGGTCAGAACCAGCCCCCAAGGGAAGAGGAAAGACTAGGGGACGAGGAATTCCTACCAACATGGACACAGAATTCCTGAGGACAGAGAGATGTCAAATTTGTATAATGACATGGGTAATTATTACAAGGAGTTAGGCTAAATCAACCTGCTCAACAGACTTACTGGTCTCCTCCTCCGTCTTAGTAGAAAGTATCAGTTTGAATACTTTCTTTATTCAGACTGATAGAGTACCAAAGATATTAAAGAAGAGCTGGTTTAGGTCGGTGGGAGGCACGATTTAAAATTATATAGGGATCTGTGTCTACATTCATTTTTCTTGTCTATGTCTTCTGCAGCAGTGTGAATTTAAGATTTCACGAGCTAACCTCAACCCAAATCGATCTCTGTGCTTTGTTTTCAGTAACAACATTAACCATATATATTCATGTGGACAGCCTTAGGAGTTGGATGTGAAGGTACAGTTGTTATGAAATGTGTCACTTTATCAGGGCATTAGGGCCATTCTCCTTCTCATTTTCCGAGATAATATTAACTTTCCCACATGATAAGTGGCTTACAGAATTTAAGAATAGGAGGGGTTCATTCACAGTTTGAGAATTATTTTATGTAGAGTGGGTGAACTGAAACAACAATACATGTAATACAAGGATATTGAAAGAAAACATTATATTCAAGGGCCTAGCTGGGGAGAGCTGCATTGAACATAGATGAAAACATAATTCAAATGTAACTTTGGTGCATGAGCCCAGTGGAACCTAATCTAAGGTCAGCTTTGCTAACTGAGCCCTTTAACACCTTTCTTAAATGGAGCTCTGCCACTTGAGCACTTGTGACTTGACATAAATGGTTCACTGCTCTTCAAAAGCCAGAGAAATACCTGGTGTCCGAGCTTGCGGAGACCAGAAAGAAATGCATGCATACTAACTGCCTCTGGGACCAGAACTAAAGGCTGCCCCAACTGTATGGGTCCTCGGAGACTGAAAGAAGTACAGCTTTGCTACCTGAGCCTTCAGGGATCTGAACGAAAAGAAGCACTGCTCTCTAAAAAGACCCTTGAAGAATGCTAATTTTTGCCAGGCAAATCTAGTTAACTTGTATCTACTTGGAGATTTCAAAGCATTCCCTACCAAAATGGGGGCAAGAATACCTACTAGGACCATGAAAATTAAAGCAGGCCATCAAGCTCAAAGGGGCTTGCAGCACCATTGATCAGCAGGATGAATCATCAGTCACAGCTAAGTAGAGAAAGTACTGCTGTAACTTCAGGACAGAATTTGGCAACTCTAAGAGGCTCTATAAGAGGAAGTTGTACATGGATGGAGTTGCTGTTGGTACTCTTGTTCAGAGGAGAATTGCCTAGAATTTCGGTGGTGGACTGCCTCTGGGCAGAACAAAGACTGATATGCAGGGAAATGTCTCCTCTGTGAAAGGGACAGTGAGCTAAAGATTTGGTTGAGACTCTCCCGGGGGCCATCCACCCAAGAACAGGTCAATGGCCCATGTTGTGCCAGTAGAGGGACACCCAGAACACCCTTGTTTTTTGTATAGGGATGTCATTCCAACTATCACAATCCTGTCTTACTGTCTAGACATTTGAATTTCTAAAAATTATTAGATTTTTTTGTGGGGGGTGGGGGTTATCATCAAAAGGGTTTGTAAATAATTTTGAAAATGACAAAGCACTCATGCTCAACCTATGTGTTACCTTGGGTATGTGGCACATCTGCCACGTTGTGGTCCCTTTTACAGGCCGAAGAACAAAAGCACCGGGCCATATAGAGTTGTCCATAAGAAATAGAACCTGTGTCTGACATGCAGTTGGACCTATCCTCCTTTTAAGAATATCAAGAAATCTATAAGGTAATTTACATAAACCTAGTGTCCATATTGTGTGTCAGAAACAGGCCGATCTTTTGAAGACCGTGACACATGGTGGTTCACCAATTTGAGAGGGTGAATTAATCCTGATCACGACTTTGGCGGTAACGCCGCCCGTATTACTGCTGGCGGTATTAGCCCTACCGCCGAACTCCCCGGCGCTAATATCGCCGGATCACGAGTTTGGCAGTAAAGTAATTTCCCATTCCCCATTGAGCCCATTCGGGAATGCCCCATTCCCCATTGGGCTCAATGGGGAAAATGTGCGCTCTTACCGCCGGTGGATTTCCCGCCGGCTGTAATAGCGTGTATTTTCAGCGGATTTCCCCCCAGCCAAGACCTGGGGCGAAATCCGCCGAAGTCCTGATTTTGCGGACCCTTAAATCCAGCGGTAATAGCGCGACCGCCGTATTTAAGGGTTACTGCCAACGTCGTGATGAGGCCCTAAGTCTGGATACGAAGTAATTTTCAAGCAGTTTGGAATTAGCTAAATTTTGCTCATGTCCATGTGTTATGATTAATGACTAGATAGATTTGGCCAACTATAGAGAATGTAGATTGTCTGATTGTGTATCATGAATCACGCCATTAACTATAATAGTGTGACGCTTTCCTTTTCATTAATTTTAGTGTGACCATTGCCATACCTTTGGGGTATAGAAGATTTATGCAATACAATATATAAAAACACTTGTGCGTCGTGAAGAAGGCCAGTATAACAACTCGAAAACGACATCAGGGATGGTGTCTCATTACGAAATGGGGCCGAAACATGTCGACAACCCTATAAGACTGGAATAATAACAAGTTTTGTTGTGTTTTGTACTTTTGGTTCGGACAGTGGACTTTGTAGCGTTTGAGACTAATACACCTTTTGAAAACTGTACAAACAGAGATCATTTATTCTTCCTCTGTGTTTCCACTAACAACTTTCGCACTGTTTCTTTCACCCCATCAAATGGTTCCTTTGTGATTTTATCATTATAATTGCTTATTTTAACTAGAAAATTGAGATGTGTGTGTATTTTAATTATTGGTATTGTACAACACTGTGTGCGATGGTGAACATTTTAAAAATGATATGATATGATATGATATGACATGGTTTTTATGTGAAAAATAAATTGTAAATGTTTTTAAATACTTTATATCATCTCACTTATGTTTCATGGCAGAGAAACGTAGAAGTATTGTGTCTGGCTAATCAGTTACAATAACATGGAAAGAGAGAGGGGTAACCGGTTTTTCCTTTTGAGTGCCTAATTTGTAATTTTCCCATTCATAAATCGGTCCCCAGACAACAAAAAAAGAGGGAAAAAACCCAATGTTCAATTCCAGGAAAGGGTGACGGCAATGAAATACTCAGTCATCCTAGACTCTTAAGAGCTCATGCTCTTTGGGGACGTAACGTGAATGAAAGGCGTGAAAGCCTTGAGTAAGGCTTTGGCGCCTTTTTTTATTCACGCCACACCCCATTTTCAAGCATTTGTAGGGTGGGGAGGAGGGGCGAAATGCAACTTTCGTTTTCTGCTGCCTACCTACTTCTCAGCCATACAAATGCTCCAGCATGCATGGATTTGCCTCCCTGGTGCAAATGCTGGAGATCCCGCTTACGTTAAAGTGCAAAGGTAACAAGTCTCCACCAAATTACAAATGCTCTGCATTTGCGCCAGCATGGATGTTCATACCGGCGCAAACGCTGGAGATGCCGCTTACATTGAAGCGTAAAAGTAAAGGGTCTCTGCTGCCAAATTACTAATTTAAAATTCTAGCTGAAGACTTAATGAAATGCTCCGTAAGTCATCATGGGCTCTTAGTCATCTAGATGCAGCCCCTGAGTACTGGAGGGGTTCCATTTCCAACATATTGCAGCACAAGATCAAGCAAAGATGGAAAGCCTAGGGTGAATTATTTAACCCAACACGGTTTGGGTCAGTTAAATGGGCATATCGAGTCTGATAACATTGCTGGATTTGCCTTTACATCAGGGCTAAGAAAAGGTTTCATGGTAGACCTGGCAAATCCGAGGTGTTGGATATGCAAATAGTAGCAAAGGTAGAGAGTAACCGCAACCCACTGAACGCCTCTTTCAGTCTTGTGGGATTCGTGGTCCCCCATATTGTTTGTGCTGAACATTAATTATTCACATACAAAAGTAGGTTAACATGGAAAAATTTTTTAGGAGGTAGTGGCCTGCAATTAATAATATATAGGGTTTACCTGCAACTGAACAGATACTGAATCCCTTGACTTTGTCCACTAATAGTTTGACAAATATGAGCTCTAAATGGCACAAATCAGACCAGAATTATTTAAAGAGGTCTGATCTCGGTACCGTGATTAACCTAAAATGGATTGCTGGATTTTCAGTGAATGTACTGTGAATAAGAAGGCTCTAGCCAAATTGACATGGCGGTGTAATACCATACGCGCTTGTGAAATTAAGGAGCCTAAAACGAGATTATAAAACTGACACGGGGAATTTTACAGACACTGCTGGATAGAGGTTATGCAAAAGGAATGGGACGATTTGTTGCCCATAGTGTAGCTGGGGAAGGGAGGGCCCTCTTCATACATTATCGAACAGTATTGAGAGGGGCAATTGGCTCAATCATTTTTCACAACTATAAACCATCACACAACATGAGAGTTTTGTGCAGTTGCGTGATCCAACTGAAGACTCATTGTTTACAGATCTGTTACAGCAAGAACTCACCGTAAAGGAAAGAGATGACACAAAACATTCCCAACAGATTAACAAGGCCCCTGGTCACACCACCGATTTGTATAGGAATTATATGACGTTCTAAACCCTGGTTGTCTTGAGCATTTTTAAGGCTTGCTTTCTGTTGTCAATTATAATATTTTTGATGCACAATGCTGATTACATCCATAATTAAGAAAGGGGAAATAGTTAATCAGGCTAACTATCAGCCATTCTCCGATTTAGATAGTCCAGGTAGGATCTTTAGGAAATTCCTTTGGAACCAAACTGGAGGTAACTTTGCGGTATAATAGCCTGTTGGCAGATTCTAAAGCAGATTTCAGGAGGAGCTAAGGACATTTCAGTTTTATTCATTTGATACAAACATATGATCTGCTGAAAAGGGGCCGTCTGTTTTTTGCATTTGTTGATTTGAAGGTGGCATTTTACTCTGTTACCAGGAAGAAACCTTCGATCACCCGAAAGCAAAAGGAGATACCAGCAGATCTTATAAGAGCTATACAATTTCTTTAAGGAACCAGTAATGCTTCAATTAGGTATGGGAACATTGGGGAGACAATTTAATCTTTTATCAAAAAAGGTGTATGGCAGGGGTCTGTGTTTGCACATGTCCTTTTAAGTCTATTTATTGATGGGGTAGTAGACAAATCAACTTATTTGGAGGAAGATGTTACAATAATGGGCAAACATCCGTGGCCCATCCTACTTTGTGAGGATGATGCAGTGTTGATTTCCGGGACAGGGGTATCGTTTAGGCAGATGTTTTACAACTTTGAATCATTTTGAGACTAACAAGACATGGTCACGAGCACAACTAAAACTATAATCTTGAAAAGGGCGAGCCTGCAACCCACCCATAGTAACTTTGAAGTGGAAGAATCAACACTTCTCTTCAAATGGATCATTAGTTCCTGTTACGCTCACCTTGTCTCTGCGGGGGCGTTGGGGCATGGTTGCAACCCTCCCGGGTGTGAGGTCGCTCGGGTCCGACTTCGCCCTCTGCGCTTATGTGGTGACTGCTGGTAATAGGTGATGCTGCTCGGAACTGCTCCTGCGTGGCGAATAGGGGGCATGAGTATGACAGCTTGTGCGCCTGATCCCCTTCCAGACCCCTTCTCCCAAACCGTGGTACCCGTGGGATACGCTGTCCCTGGAAAGCCCACCTGTTGATTAGTTTTGGCGAGCACTCGTCCTGCTGCTTCTGGCAGGGGCGCTTTTATGACCTAGACCGAGTTCCTTCACTGGTCCCTTGCACGTGGTAGTCCAGTACTGCTGCGACTAAGCCACTATACTTCAGGTAAGTGTTCCTGTTTGCCTTTGTCTTTCCTCATCTGTTTTTGTTGTATTGTAAAGTTTGTTGTCTTGTATTGCTGTCCGTTCTGCTTTTGATGTTTGCTCTTTTGCTTTCTTCCCTTGCAGGTGATGTTGCCGGCCCGGCAGAAGCTGCAGAGCTCGAGGCGGCAGCCGGAGGGAACGAGGAACGAAGCTGCAGCAGTACAGTAGCTAGTAAATTGTTAACTAGGGGGTGCGCGGTGTACAAATGCGGCACGTCCCTAGGACGGATGTTCTAACCTTGTCTTTCTTCTTCACAGGGTCCGAGTTCGTGGATGCGGAGCACTGTGCTGCGGCATCGGGATCAAGATTACTGGATGCCAGGAGATGAGTCTGCAGATGAAGTGATGAAGCACCAGTTTCCTGGAGGTGAGTATGCAGGAGAACGCCTGGTTTCAAAGTAAACTGGTCCTAGCGGCGGTGAGTGTCACGTTGCACGCGAGTGCACAGTAACGCGAAGCACCGGCCTTAAGGATGGAGCAGCTTATATAGCTGAGCTTCTGAAGCCACGCCCACCAGGTTCAGCCTGCCTGCTACACCCGATGAGTCAGCACATGAGGATGTTCTCTGGAATAAAGGCTTTCAGCTCCTGGAAAGTTCTTGTAAAATAAAAGTAAAAGCACTCCTCCACTGAAATAAAGTGTTCCTGCTCATATCTCTATATGAGCCTGGTGCCAAAGGTGCCAGTACTGAGTCCAGCCAGGGCCTCTGTGTTTATGGGTCCCAAAGGGACATAAGTGAGTCAAGTGACCCATTGCCCCATCACTAGATGGTGTGGTTTTTGTGTTCTGGGGCCTGTGGCCATGACAGCTCCATGACAGCTCCTCATATCGATCGAGCTAAATCTTAATTTTTGAATGCCCCAAATTCAATTCTGAGATTTCTTTTTGGGCAGCTTGATAGTGCTCAATCAGAACTGCCTGAGTCAGAGCATCTTATAGGAGGGGAGTGATGGGGTATTGGTAATATTACATTTCTGACTAGAGGTGAGTACACATTCTTTAATTCATTGTTAGCAGCTCTGTTAGGACAGAATTCCATTGTTTGGGGTTTTGCAGGACCTTTTCAGGGACCCCTAAACATTTTGCATTTTCCCCTTTGTTGTCTTAGGAACTGTGGCCTCTCTCTGTGATCACTGGAACTTCTGCTAAAGTTCCCCTGCTACTGCAACCCTTTTATAGTATGCGGTCCCATGGTAGCCCATGTGGTTTGTGGTACATGGGGTGTTCTTTAGCACCCCAATTTGGACCCAGGGTGATATTATCTAGACATACGTGTAGCTATATCCAAGGGAGACCCTGATCCTGCTCTTATTTGAGCTGTTTTCTTTCTGAGCAGGCTGCAGGAAGTCTTTTCCAAAATCTCAATAGCAGTTAAGCAAACCTGCAGTCTACTCAGATACATCCTGTAGAACTGAGCGCGGGATCAGGGTCTCACCTATATATACCTACACACTCTTGGGGTGACCTAAACCCGTCCTCCAATCACACACCAGGGATCCTAACAAAGGATGTGGGCCAGTTTGATGAGTAAGTTCACTATGCGGCTAGTAGCTTTGTCCAGTGTTGCTGAATACATGTTCTTTAAAATGCAGAATTTGCATCACATTTTATCAGAACTACCCCTTGGGTACTATCCAAACAGTGTCCCAAAAGGAATGTATAGCCATTTGCAAATGTGGGACACTTTTTCATTGGCGCCCAAGATAATTGTATGGCCCAGTCTGACCCTGTACATTTCTAAAGAATGTGTAATGCCTGACCAAGGTCCGTGATTTTGCCTACACCAGTTAAAGCCACTAAAGAGTGTGCTGTCAGTAATGTTCTTTTTAGTTAGCTATCCCTTAGCCAAAATCTGTTTGACCTACCTTGTGTGGGCTGTCTTGCCTAAAGGTCTTCCACAGGATGGGGAAGCTGGAGAGCTGCCAAAGAGGAGCAGACGTCAAGCCCCAAAGAGAAGCCCTACACCACCAGAGAAAGGTTAAACACTCTCCGAGCCTGCTGGCCCGCCATAAAGAGTAGGGGCTGATATTTAAAAAAACCTGCCAAATGTGTTTTGGGGGCCTATGTCTTTTTACTGCAGGCTCTGTGCTTTCTGGGTGCCCAGACTTTAAAAGAGCAGCAGGAACCCTAAAAAGGGGCAATGATCAAGCAAGGCAGGGTAACCCCCATCCACCAAAGTGAATGGATCTCTGTTGCCACCCAAGCTGCAAGCACTTTTGGCGGTATGTGCGGTATGTGTAAGATGTATGTGTGTGTGTGTGCGTGCGTGCGTGCGTGTGTGTGTGTGTGTGTGTGTGTGTGTGTGTGTGTGTGTACTGGGCCAAAGGAAGCGAGAGGAATTGCTGATTAATGTTGAAGGGATCTTCCTGGGGTCTGTCAGGCTCATTTAGTATATTCTCATCAAGTGCCTGAAGATGATCACTCAACAAAGAAAACACAATTTCAGAAAACAAAGCCACATAACTGCAGTAAATAAAGGTCTTTAGAAAAGACCTTTTGCATACAAGAACTCAATATCATCACGCATTGTATTTAGAGTTTAGTGGAAACTGGCTACACATTGAAATAGGCTCGCAACGCTTTCCTTCTGGAGCTTAAAATATATATGTCTAGTGTTGCATGAGTTTATCTTATATGATACTTGTCACATTCAGATCAACTTAGAAAAGCTCTATCAGCTAAAATGGGTGTCACATAAAGAAGTGCCAACGCGATATACCCAGTATGTGAACTATGCCACAAAGATCAGTGAAGAGTTGAGACTGTCGGCTCCTTATATGAGTTATATGATCTACTGGTGCTGAATAGTAAAACAACAGAGCATCTCGACCCCTCCGATTGACCAGAACAGAACTCAATGTGAAGTAACAAAAAAACGGTTGGAATTAGGTCAAACTGTATCCCCATGTTACTTTATTTAGGCATTTCCCCTGCACTGGTTCTTCCCATGACTTTGTAGATTTGGATACTGGTAGCATCACCGTAGCCATGGTCCTTCAAAGACCAAGCAGGACCCAGAAGATCCTCGAAACATCATTTGACAGGCACCAGAGCAAAGTCCTTTTACCATGTATTTAGTCTGAATGGCAGATATTATTTCTTCAGACTCCCTCAAAAGCATTATCATTGGAGTGATATGTTTGTTATCTAAGTGGTCGCTCTGTATCTCTGGTGTCCTTTGGTGGATTCGCTTTCCATTTTTATTCCAGACATGAAGTCAAAGTTCCTGTAGTGACCCTTTTTTGTATACAACGTTAGGTTGGGTGATCCCCTAGGTTGGGATTTCGTTTTCTGCTAGGTTGCCTTTCATTGTTGATTTGTATCAGAATCTGTAGGCATACATTTCAACCTTTGTCCCAATGTTCTTGTAATAGTGGTAGGTAGGATAAAGACCCTCAGTGACTTCTGTTTAATTACTCAGAGTGAAAGGATTACACTATAGCATCTGCCTCTATTTCTCGCTGGCGCCCTCATGCCTCTTCAAACCCACCCCTCGCCTCACTTTGGAAGAGAGGAGGTGCTTCTTATCAGACCCTGGGAATGGGGTCCTTTTTTTCCTTTATTCTATATTTGAAAGGGTCAAGTGAATGTAGCTAGTCTGTTGGTTACTGACACACCTTAGAGTGTGAGAACAGCGATGAGGAAGAACGGGACTTTGGGCCTCATTAGGACCCAGGCGGTAAGGGGTTTACGGCGGCGTAAACAGCGCCGACCATTACCGCCTGATTCCGAGGTCCCTTAGCGCCATGGAGGATTTAACACCTGCTTTTAGCAGGTGTTAAAATCCATGGCGCTAAGGGACCTTGTTGTTAATTACGCCATCGTAATTTACGGTAGAGTAATTAACGCCTTCCCCATTCCCATTGAGCCCTATGGGGCAAAAATGGGAATGGGGAAGGGTAAATGGGTTAATGGGGACTTACCGCCCGCCAACCTCGGAATGGGGCGGTAAGTCCGCCAACCACCATGGCGTAAACCTAGTTTACGCCATGGTGGTAAAGGTACGACCCAGGCGGTAACTTACCGCCTGGGTCGTATGAGGCCCTTTGAGTAATAACGACTCAATCTGTTATTTTAAAACATTGCCAATCTTTCCCTGAAACTGATAATATACGTTTCTGCTGGTTTGCTATAACCATGATAAGTGCGCTTCTAGCGATGATGACCTTCACGTTGCTCTATGGATGTATTAAAGATGACATGCACCAAGCTATGTCCCTGATTGGCAGACCAACCAATGGCATCATGGTATTCACAAATGGTGGCATCTTAAAAACAATATTAACACATATGCATTTTAATAAGTCCTTAGTTCAACTCTGTCCAATGGTTGCACTTTGCTTCTTGATTATTTTATTTGAATAATTTCATTTTGCATTCTGATCACATGTTGCAGGCCATTCAAGATAGAAGACGTCTGGTGGAAAAGTAGCTGTCTGGGTAAATACTGCAAACAGCAAAAAAGACTACCCTACAAAATAGCAAACTATGTAAAATTCTCACATTGAACTTCAAATTGCTGGTAGATGCTGAAAACTGAGAGAGACTCATAGATGACAGACAGGAAGAAGAGATGAAGAAGAGTTTGCAGAAGATAGGGGCATACATTTCACAGCCAGCATTCCATCTGAAATAGCTGGGAGGGGGCCGTCTCCTATACTTTCTGCTGGACTTACTGAGAAATCCAAAGCTTCTATGGTGGACTCGCGATTAGCTTGAATTGCTTTCAATATCGCAAAGCATCCTTCACTCTTCATGGGGTTTCTAGCCATCTGAAATCAAATACGGAACAAAAAACAGAAGAGAGATGAGCTGGAAGGTTGAGGACTATATTTCCTTAAGCAGGATGCATGTTCCTTAATCTATATCCTGGAAGCTGCCAGTAGCCAGTAGCTAGTAGAGCTCACATAGGCTGACTACTTACCACATGTGTAATGTCTAGAGTCTCTCCAGGGCCCAGAGATGACAAAATTCAACATGTTCATGAGGTCACTTGGTGATCTCAGAATACCCCCATTGTGGGCTTCCATATCAGTTCCATTCACATTCAACATTATTATTATTTTTTTTTTTTTGGTAGCAAAAATTAATTTACACCTTTACAGAAATATGCATCCACATTCAACATTATATTACAGTCTCGAGAACCACATGGTTGACTTCCCAAGTAGCACATATCATTTTGATTACTGAACACTGGATGGACGCAACTACCACAACATAAAATGGTGGGTTATGCACTCTTATTAAAGACTAAATACCACCTGATATCAAGGAAAATAGTTAAAGCATGAGTTGTCATATTTAAGAGCCATCCCACTCTTCAATTTTACATTCATTGAGTTGTTTTGGCAGAAGATACCAGCTATCTTAATAAGAAAACCCTGTCATATTTACTGCACATATAATGACCACACTGGTAGTCTGTTTCAATGACAGCCTTGATATTGGTCTCAACAATAAGCTGTTGTGATGGCTATAATGTACCGGAGAGAAGCCTTCCTCCGGCCCAATGCGCTTTTATATGCCCACATTGAATAGCTCATTGAGGGGTGCACTGATCTCAGGTAACTTTGAATTAGATCTAGAATATATTAAAGATCAGTCCATTATTGACAATGCATCCATGATTCCCTATTCCTAATATCCAGACACCACTCAAAGTAGAGCCCTTTTCTCAATTGACAAGACCACCTAGAATGCACTCAGCTCAACAATGTTCAGTGTGTGGGGCAGAGTATGTGGTAGGGAGTTCTTCAACCAATATCTGAGACCCACCTTGTCGAGCAAAAAACCCATTCAGAAAGCAAAGTTCTGAAAATTGTTCAACCACCCTAGTACGCGTAGCTCACTTTTGCTGGCTCAGGCCGACCTGGCAAATGGATACACTAAACAACATGAAAGCAAATCCATGTTTATAAGTTGAATTTGATCACCAGCTTAATATAGGCAAGCTGCTTGACTTACTCAGCACCTGCATCTAGTCTCTTTAGCTTCACACTTCTTGAGTGCTGCACAAGTGTGACCTCATCTGTTAAGCCCTACTGCATGGAAGTAAGCGAGTATCGGAAATCCTGAGTGCCACATGCTGTGAGATGACCTCCCCTCACCTCATCTCACTCTATGCTACCCTTTTGAATTCTGGGAGCAATTGTGCCTCCTGCAGCCACTGAGAGCTGCTGTGGTTGTCTTCTGTGAAGTACAGGCATTCCACACTCTCAGCACTTCCTGGGGTCTCATTAGCAGTGGGGGTCAGCTAGGTTGATTCTTTCAATCCCATCCTCCCCAAATAGGTCCGAAGACCATTAATGGCATGCATATAAACATAATGGTGCTGAAGGACTATACTCACGCCCAGAACTCGCAGAGTCTTGTTCTCCTTCAAGCCCAATGCGAGGCAGATGGCACCTTCCAGAGAAATTCGATTATTGCTAAAAATGAACAGAACAATTCAATATCAGAAATTCTTTTGATAAACAAGCAGAGCAGTGCTTCTGAAATCATCTAACATGCACAAGGAGAGTGATTGGAGTGTTGAGCAATTATATTCCTTATGAGAGCTGAACAAATGATCTTATTACCTGATCAAAGCATTGAC
Source organism: Ambystoma mexicanum (assembly GCF_040938575.1). Lineage (NCBI taxonomy): Eukaryota > Metazoa > Chordata > Amphibia > Caudata > Ambystomatidae > Ambystoma > Ambystoma mexicanum. Next base: position 1,172,415,510 of record NC_090932.1, on the reverse strand, counting down.
TCTCGTTCACCTATTCATTCATACATTAATTTAGATAATCACATAAACAAAAAAACAAATGCCTAGTAATTCAGATTGGTTAGGGAGCAGATTCATAATATTGAGTGCTGCATAAAATCTCTGCTTATTTGCAGTGGTCACATTTATCCATCTATGTGTCAGCAGCATGTTACCATTGAATAAAAGTGACATTCACACACCTCTTACCTTTGTGGAAGAAAATGGCAAATATGTGCTGCTATGGAGAATATGCTGAGGGGTAGGATACAGACATGCTAGTTCTAACATAAGGCAATTCCAGGCACCTATCTAGGGTGCTGCCAGTAGGTTTGGGCGAGGGACACCACATTGAACGTAAATATCAAATGTGACTCATTATAAATGAAAGGGGATGTGAAAACCTAACTTCATCTGAGGTGGTACAAACCTTCCCACCAGTTAGGGATACAGAATAATTCTCGATTATAAGGGAGTAAGAGATATGTGTTGGGTGGTTTTGAGGGCAGACATGGAGGCAAGAGCAAATGGATTCCGGATGTGAGAACGTGGTATGTGTGGCAATGAAAACACAGCTTCAATTACATCATGGCATGTAACATAGAGCCCACACGGGTCAAGTTAATTCTTCAAAAGGTTGTCAATAATGGATGGCACATGCTAACAGTGTGGGTTTTAGACAGTACAATGTGTGAGGCCAATGCAGCGTAGAAATTATGACAGTTGTACTCATGATGCTATTGGATCTATCATGACACCACTGTCATGATTCCTAAACACAGTTCTTTCTTTCGTGTCTTTCTCTATAATGGTGCCAAGTTTGGCTGGGGTGCAAAGGAGACAGGGGTTGCTGGTGCCAAAGAAGCTCTGCAGTACTAGCATACCCCTAACAGCCTGAGCAAAGGATCTCCTGTGCTTCCTTTTGGACTGGCTGTCTGTGATTTCAAACCTGTCATGCTATAACTCCTCACAATCTAAGGCATTGCATAGCAAAACGTGTAATTCAAATCAATAAGAAGGACATGGAAACATTAGGGAAAGGCACAGTTTAAGCTACTATTGAAATTGTATGTGAATGAAGCAGCACTGAAAAAGGCCCTTCACTGGCAGATTTGGCAGAATGACAAAAACCATGAGCACGATGACCACTATGCATTACCCTTATGAAAGCAGAAATGGCGCCATAAAAGTAAAATGGCTAACATGTTAGAATAATGGATAAATGAGAAGCAAACCAGAAATAACATTTATGTTGATGAAAAACAGGAATGAAATATTGGGTTCCATTGTAAAAGGGCAGGGCCTGTTAAACCTGTGAATTAAAAGTGACATAAGAAGGCTATTAATAAGAGATCAGTATGTCCTGCATCTGAACCTGTTCAACAAGAAAGTAAGGAATGGACTAAGTAGGTAACAAGAAGACGTTCCTTATTTGGAATACTTAAGAATGTGAAAGGCAAGGAAAATAAAGAAGAGGAGCTGAAACTAGTTGGATAGTTTTGTGAGATATTGTTTTAACCCACAAATCCTTGATACTCAGACAAATTCAAAAGGCCTTAGCCCAGATGGATATATTTCTTCAAATCAGACCCCGTTAATTGGGTACCAATTTTATTCAATTTTTAAAATGTAATAAACAACAACCATGATGTGCATTCATCATGGAGAACAGCTGCTATAATTCCAATAGTTAAAAAGGAAGACAGCAATGATCAGGCAAACTTCAGACCTATCTTCTTCTTGGACAGTCTGGGAAAAGTTTACGCAAAGGTCTTGGTCTGCCCTTTCTGACTTCAGGCTCCCAATCTAATTGGTGAAATTCATTAAGGCCCTGTATTCTAATAATTCAAGTGCTGAAAGGTGGGGACAACAGCGTGAGCGGACTGAGCCTGTTTGGGTTAATAAGGGGGTGAGACCGGGATGTCATGGCCCTATATTTATTCATACTGTTTATTAAAGGTCTTGCACCTGTGTTACTGATGCTCCAAAAATAGACAATGAGCAAATTAATATTTGAATGGTCGCGTATGACGCAGTATTATTGTCCACAGCGCTGATGGGCCTGAAGAAGGTTTTTAATAAATGCACATTGCTGAGTAGTAACATGAATTTAACTATCAATGCAGCTAAAACAAAAATGTACCCCCATTGACCTTAGCTTGAACGGTGTTCAAATAGAAAATGTCAAATGTTATGATTATTTGGGTTTTTAATAAATACTAGCATAAGGTACCCATTCTCCGAACGGGTTGTGTGGACAGATTGTTGAAAATTAATGATCCTGTAGGTCGCTGTTCCGATTCACTTATCGCTTGTTGTGCCTTGCACTTTGAAGTAAACTGCACTGACAATGGGAGGGTGTGGCTGGCGGACATTCCCCGGAGCAGACATTGGGGGAAGGCAAGAGTTGGTGTGCTGCTACATACTGGGACCTACTGTGCTCTCGTCTCACCTGCTGCCTCACCCTGGTGTGGTGCAGTTCGTTGCAGTGCATTGCAGTGGAAATGTCCCAGAAACAGTGGATTCTACGACCACACTGATGTTTTGCTGATTTCAGGCAACTGTTTTATGTCTGAAGGTGCTGAAATCTGGGGAAAGGGGTGGGGTGACCAAAGGTTATGTAGCTAGTCACGTTCAAAGTGTCCTAACAGGTAGCTATGCAAAATAATTTTGTGCAGATTGGTGCAACAGTTTGAAATTGTATAAAGAACAATGCTTGGACAAGCAACAAACCCACAAACAAATGCAGAATTGTGCTGGAATCCAGGGAAAGGGGTGGGATTTCCAAATGTCATCTAGCCAGTAATGTCCGTAGGGTCCTAAGAGGTAACTATGCAAAATGTGGTACAGATTGGTGAAACGGTGTGGAATTGTACAAAGAACAATGCTGCGCCAAGCCACAAACCCACAAACAAATGTAGAGTTTTTCTGGAATCCGGGGAACGGGGTGAGGTGTCCAAATGTCATACATCCAATATTGTCTGCAGGGTCCTAACAGGTAACTTAGCAAAATTTGGTGCAGATTGGTGAAACAGTGTGGAATTGTATAAGGAACAACACTTTGCCACAAACCCAGTCACCCACAAATGTTCACTTTTATAAATATAGATAGATGGTGACTGGAGTGCTCACATTGAGAAGAGTGACCTGTCCATGAACAGACACACCGGAGCTCTTCTGAGCTTCTCAACAAAATTCAGAAGGCGTGCAATTGATTCCACTTTGGAGGTGTGCAGATCCCAAACGAAATCGGCTGTACTGTATGCAGCCGGAATCTGGGGACACTGTTCATACCTAAAATGTCACTGAAAATAAGTTCTTTAAGAGATTATTAGTGGTTTCCATGAGAGCACTGGGTATTTCGGTTAACATGGAATTGGGGCAATTTGGATTGATTATGCTGCTCAACTGAAACCTCTTATGTCCTGGATCAAAATATGGTCTATCCTCGATCTAAACGTTTATAAGCGACTTGCTGGACGTTCTAGCATAAAATCATGTTAAACCATGGGCCTGGTTTTCATATGTAAAGACTGCCCTAATCAAGATCGGGTTAGAAACGTTCTGGAATGCTACGGAACTGTTGCTGCCAGGAAATCAGCAGAGGTTAAAATCCTTTTACTGATATTGGGTTTTAAGGGACTTTTTGTATAACAATGACAGCAAAATTACTTTCCAAAATTTCTTTAGTATTAAAAACACGCTAGGCTTTGAACAGCATCTAACTTGGTTTCACCACTAAAGTGCAAGAAACCGGTATGTTAAGTTATGCCTGGGTATTCTACCTTTAAAATATATTTATTTTGTTTGAGCATTTATATAGCGCACGTAACCCAGGGGTTTCTAGGCGCTTTAACTTAAGAGATAGGTTACAGACATATGAATGGTTACAGACATATGATTCATCTTATGCAGGAAAAACATATCTTGTATTCATAACGTACGTTACATAGAATTGCACACATTTTACATTTTACAAGCTCTAGTTTGTTGTGAGGTCAGTCGGATTTGCTTGTTTCTACAAGTTGACATCTATGTTAACTGTAGGCTTTTTGAAGTTGACTCAATGGTTCACTTACTGGGAGTCTTGATTGAAAAGCAGGGTTTTTAGGCCTTTACCGAATGACCATAGGGATGTGTCGTTCCTCAGTGAAAGTGGCAGGGTATTTCACAGTTTGGCCGCAATCACTGGAAAGCTGGATCCACCCGCTTTCTGTCTCCTGAATCTCGGTTTAGCGATTAGGTTAGAGTAGGAGGCCCATGTAAGTCTGTTGGATTGGGTTTTGGCAATTTGATTACAAAGGTATGCTGCTGAGTTGTTTGAAAGGCATTTGTGGGCGAGAGGACTTTGAACTTAATTCTGTCTTGAACTGGAAGCCAGTGAATGTGTCGTCTAGTTGATGAGAGGTGATAATGTTTAGATATATTCAATGCTGCTCTGATTGCATTATTTTGCACAACTCACAGTTTACTGATATGTCCAGTATTGGATCCTGCAAAAAGGGAATTGCAGTAATCAATCCTGGAAAGGGTCAGCGCTCTAGCCAAGGTAATGCAACTGTCTGTGGAGAGGAAGGGTCTACTATTAGTTTTAACGTATAAGTTGCAGAAGATACAATGGCATTGTCCTGTCTTGTCAAGGAGAGTGTAGAGTAGATGTAAACCCCTAAAGTTTTTATTTCCTTGGCAAAATTAATGGTGTTCCCATCAAAATTGAAGGATTTATAGAGTTGTGATAAGTTGTTTAGTTTGGATTTGCTCCCAATTATGATTAACTCAGTTTTCTCATCGTTGAGACATAGCTCATTTTGTGCCATCCATGCACAAAATATAACATAAGAAATTGGATACCCAGGACAGTACATGTAGGACTAATCAGAAGAAGATGGCTTATCCTTATACTAAAGGCAAGTAAGATCACTAAAGTGATCAGGGCCCTTGAGATGAGTAAGACACCTATATGCTTGTCTAGAGCGTTTGTGGTTTCCAGTTATCTGCTCAGAGCCTGGAACTGCAGGAATAAAAATTCTGCAAAAACCAGACAACGCAGAACCTTTTAGCAATGTAATCTTTCAGGATGTTGGTCTAATCCTGTGTATATGTTAATTCACAATGAGTGCACAAATTGTTTTTTATTATGCATTTTATATTGAATAAACAGCACCCATTGTGGTTCTTAGATGCTTGTATCTCTATGTACGTATGGCTTGTTTTTATGTTTTTTAAACCGAAATAAAGTATAAATTCATTCATTCATTCACAAATCATTGTGTCGATTTACTAATATTTGGATGTTGCAGGTCAACATTGACTAGTATGTGCTTGTTGTGTATGTGTCAGAATTGATTTAAATGTGTATATTGTATCTTGCAGTTATGTCAAACTGTAATATTTAAAATATTTAAGTCATTTTCATGCAATAATGTTTTTATATTTATGGTTATGTTTGACACTTTCTTGTATAGGTGTTAACTATTAAAATCCATTAAATTACATGTACACAGCAGGTGAGAAAGAGTATTAAATCCATTTAGAGAAATAAAATAATAAAAACAAAAAATATATATTTTTCTACAAATTAAACATTTTGTTGACTATTGGTCTAATTAAAGAAAAAAGGTTGTGCAAACATTGAGTAGTAAATTCAAAAAGAGTATGTGAATGTGCTTGTTACGTTACCCTTAGGAAAAATATTGTTATAGAGAAGGTCACAGTTTAAGCTACCGCTACAAACTAGTGTGAATGGAGCAACCCTGAAATCGGCCATTGATTACCTGGATGTATTGTATTAATGTTAAATCTTTCCTACAGGAGCATAATTTCTAATTAATTTCTTATGGAAAATCCCACTCTAGTAATAAGTCAAGAATAAATCCAGGAAGGAGTGGTAAACATAAATGTTATGAGTCAAGTCTACAAATAGCTGACCAAAGTACAATGCACTGCATTCCACAGTTAAATGGTATGTTTCCATTTCGGGATCAATGAGGATGAATGTCCCTGTACCTCTGCATTGTGAAGCATCATGCCCCACCTTACAGCTTTTTTATTCTGCTGACAAACTTATAGTCTGGGATAGGGCTCAGGGCGCTGCTTTACATTTGGATCACTTATATTGACGGTTTTCCCTTTTTCTGCTTTTGCATCTCTAGGAAGCATCACACTAGGCAGGCTGATTGTGTCAAGTTATTATCTAACCCTTTGCAACAATGCAGATCCTAGAAAAAGTTTGCAAATTGCAGTCTAATTTCTATAACCTCCTTTTACGCAATAAAGGAGAATTCACTGCGTATCCTTGCCCTGTGGTGCACATCAGTGCACTGTTAAACATTTAACTGAGGTTCATATTGGTGCATATTAGTATTCTATTCAACAGTCCACTGTGATGAACATCCACTCACTGTGTAGTGTATCACTGTGGGGAACATCCTTTACTACCTATTATCAAAACTATCGGCCTATCGCGGGTCTCCCTTGGCCAGCAAAGATTCTCGAGAAGGTGGTCACTAATCAGCTTCAGGAGTTTGTTGAACAAGAATCATTATTAGACAAATTTCAGTCAGGATACCGACCAAAATATGGAACCGAGACTGCCCTCCTGGTTGTACAAGATGAATTACTGAAGGCCGTGGACCAAGGGGAGCTCACACTCCTGATAATGTTGGATCTGTCCGCGGCCTTTGATGCAGTAAATCACAATATTCTCTTGGAACGACTACAGGAGATAGCAGAGTCTCTGATGCAGCATTAAACTGGTTTAGGTCTTTCTTGACCAATCACCGGCAGCGTATGAGACTGGGAGAAATTCTGTCGGATCTTATCCATCTGAGCTGTGGAGTTCCCCAGGGATCGTCCCTGTCTCCACTGCTATTTAATTTGTATAGCCGACCTCTTGTGGAAATTCTCAGACACTATGGACTGGATTTCCATTCCTATGCTGATGATACGCAAATATTTGTAGAAAAATTACTAATCTTCAAGAAGCATTTAACAAATTGGAGCAATGTCTGGTAGAAGTGAGCAATTGGATGTCAAACAACTATCTACAGCTTAATGCTGCCAAGGCGGAACTTATATTGTTCGGTCCTAAGCATTTTCTGGCAACTACCAAGAAATTGCCGGTTCGAACATTGCTGGGAAAAAACTTAAAATTTGTATCAAAGATAAAACATTTGGGATGCATGTGGCAGGAGGATCTTGGCAGTGAAGCACAGGTGGGAGCCAAGACCAAAGCAGTCCATTTCGTTCTGAGACTACTACGTCAGGCACTTCCTTAGATCCCTAAGGAGAACCATGCCTCGGTAGTTGGGGCACTTACCAGTGCCCATCAAGACTACTGCAATAGTCAACTGCTAGGCATTCCTTTTAAACAGCTTCAGCGGCTCCAGAGACCTCAGAATGTGGCTGTTAGAATGATTTTTAAACTCCATAAATCGATTCATGTGTCCCCATATCGCCGGGAGCTACATTGGCTCTCAATTGCTGACCGCATCAAATTCAAGACAGCCTGTATTGTCTTTAAATGTGTAAACGGCACTGCCCCTTTGTATTTAAGGGAGCTAATTCAACCGTACCAGCCTGCGAGACCATTACGCTCTAGTAATAGCCACCTCCTGATCATTCCTCATTCTACCGATGTATCTCAAGGTGACAGAAGATTTGCTTTCTTCGGGCCCAGGCTGTGGCATTTGCTGCCGCTACAGCTTAGGACTATGAGTTCTCTCCTACAATTTCGCCGAGCACTGAAAACCTTCCTCTTTAGGTAGATGACCCCCGTTGCTTGGGGATCCCAAATTTCATCGTACTATCTACCCAGTCTATATTATCTGTGCCAATATATGATTAAGTTCGTTATGCACGCTCTATAAATGCTAAAAAAATAAAAATCAAATTATTAGTTTCACGTGGATAACATGCATTCACTGTGCAGAACATTTGTTTTCTGTGTTCATTGTCTTTGTTGTACCCGAATTCACTGTGCTAAACACTAAGTGACAGTGAAGGACATAGGTTTACTGTGGACCTGTCACTTTGGAGAGAAATTATTTACTAAATGGTATCTGGTGTTCTCCATTATAATAATAATAACAATAATTTGCATTTTTATAGCGCTATGAACCCTCAGGTATCTGAGCGCTGCTTATTATTACCCACAGTGTGTGGTGCTCATTTATCGACCCCGGAAGGATGAAAGGCTGAATTTGGCCCTCCCGGGTTTCGAAACTGCAACAGTAGGCTCTGCACGGATGTCAAAGCAGGCACTCTACTCGCTGTGCTATCTGATCGGCTAACCGTTGTTGACACATCTCATATGCTTCTATTTATGTCAAACTATGAAACATCTGGCGCTGGAAAACATCCATTAACTGTGCAGCAGAGCAAATAGTGATGAGATAGGAAGTGGTGCACAACCATGCTACTGCTCATCACTTATACTTACCCACTATTCTGATTCCTATCCCACTCACACCTACAAAGACGCAAACAAACAAATATTTTGCAAGAACAGTGTCCCGATTAAAGATGTTCATGGAAGTACTGTGGGATTATATATGTGGTGTTTTTCTCAGTGGTGTCTACTCAACAATTAAGTCACTGAGTTTCCCAGAAGCATCTCTTACCCGACATTAAGCTCTTCCAGCACGTTGTTGACTTTCAGGGCCTCACCCAAGACTTTGGCTCCCTCATTTCCCAAGCCATTGTAGGAGAGATCCAGTACTTGAAGGAATATATTTGCCTGCAAGATAAGATACATATGTAACTAGGAGAAATGAGACAGTCAAACCCTTGCCCCTCTTCCACCCCAACAGAGTCTACTCTGGATAATAATGTTACACGAAATATTTTACAGATGACACAACCAGGGTGGAACCACCTGCACCATCCAGATGGGCATCATATGAGTTTATGCCATTTCAAATGTGTGACCGACTGTGGGGAGGTGGTTCAACAAATAGCCACAATAGTCATGTTGTTTGGATGCCATTCCCCAGGGGGACTGCCCATAGTTTAGTCATAGTACTAATGTTAAAGAGTGGTCTGCTTTGGGGCACATCTTTAATGTGGTTTCAACACAGCCACGTCAGCTTCACCTTGGTGAACAGATCAGAGCATCAAACCAAACAATGGAAATAGCTGTGGACATTCTTTATGACCAAAGAGGCAGAGAGCAGCATTCACTAAAGTACCTCCTGGATCAGCTTAAAGGTGTAGGATACACTATTAAAAGATGGAAATCAGTATCAGTCGTACATGCTGTGTCACGAGAATAAGATCTATGTCAGGTAGGGAAGGAGAGACTATGATGGCCATTAGAAAAGACTCACAGTATTGCTCAATTTCACATAGATCCTGATTGGCAAATTACCCATACTTAATCTGCATAGCAACATCACCCTATTTTATCCAAGAAAGATGTTTGCCAAGCACAGAGAAGGCCAGATCAAGTGCTTGTCAGACAGACAGTTCTCAAGGTTGCAACAACCACATATGCGTTTCACCCACATTGGGGATCATTTAGTATGGTATAGAAAACATTGTGATTGGAGCATTGCAACGTTTCGGTCTTGAGCTGATACGTATGCATAAAATAGTGCTGCCCTATAAGAAAATTAAATTTATTTTACACAGAGACAAAAATGCTAGCTTTTCACTTAATGGTTGCATACCGAAGATGCAATGTTCTGTGACTGAATTCAAGGTCAACTTCCAGGGATGGTTACTAGGTGGCACAGTCACATGTATGGCATGCTAACGCACAGGCCTATTCTACGATCTTAAGAATAGCAATTTTGCAGCACGTTTTCTGTAGTGATGGAGGGATCAACAGACAACCCAACACAGATTCTAATTTGACTTTCTTCCTCTTTATTTGGATTCATGAAAAATAAAGGTGGGGAGAAACCTAAACAGGGCGGTGGGTATTCCTTGCAAAATAGTGTTCTGATTAAAGATTATGCAAAAATGTGATGGTTAGACTTCAAAAGGACAGAGGATATAGGTCTCTCCCTATCTCTGGACCAGGGCTGCTCCCCGTGTGTAGATCAGACAGTCATTCAGACTTCTTTGTTGTTTAAAAGCCTCCAGGACATTTCTTTCGTGGCTATTGGTGGTCTTTCTTTCACAACCTACCATCATATCATGAGGTTCTATTGGTGCTCCTGGTTTTACTGCTACCAGGCACTACCGCCCTGATGACACTAAGCCGTCTGGTGGGGGCTAGGTGTTAGACTCTAAGATAGTTCGACTACAAGGTACAGGCAAGTTGATCACTGACACAGGATCATCAGACTGCCTGTAAAATATCGGTGCTTGTCAAGGGATTCATCCTGTCTTCCGCTGCCACTGGTTCTATACTGTCACCAAGATTGTAGCCGGGTGACATGGACAGGAAAGATATATTGGTAGTACCTTTTAAGGGTTTGGATCTACAGAGGTCTTTCAAAGGGATTTTCCCAATAATTAATGTTTACTTTAATCTGCTCTCTATGGAATTGGCTAGTTTTTAAACGCAATATTTAGATCCTTGGCAACCTATATTCCTGATCAAGGTGCTTTGATTATTCTGATGGGTGACTTAAATAGTCAATGTCTAGACCCAAGGCATATACGATTGGTGAGGGAGACAACATTTCCAACACTTGATGAAAAGGAGGGGCACAAATCAGAGAAGAGTTGGAACTGTGAGACCTAACCTAACCTAACCTTATTAAATGGTAGCATTACGGATGATGTGCCGCCTAGTCATACTTGGTCAAACACAGTGGCTAAGTCTACCCTGAATTATATTTTTGTTTCAGACAAATTATTCGCCAAAATGGTAGTGATCATAGTCTTTTGGAGCTGATAATAGTGTGGGCTTTCAGAGAGACTCAAATCATTTAGTGCCATTAAAGGCGTAAATTAGAAAGAGGGATCATGCGGTTATGTGGAGGCCGGTGGTGGTGGACAGGTTTAACGATTTAGTTGAGGAATGCTGTAGTGGGGGCTGGTTTGCAAGGGCAACTCCACCGGAATTTATAATGATGCTTCAGGGGCGACTGAATAGTCTTACCGCTTTTAGAAAGTTGAACGTGGAAACCACAAAAAAGTCATTCCCATAGATCTGATAAAACTACTCAATTAAAAAAAAGAACCGAGGAGGGATACGAGATAAGCAAGGACAATGGCCAGGCAAGTGAGACAATGGTAACAAAATTGAAACAGCAATATGCCAATTGGTCCAAGTTTCAGAGATATTTAAAAAATCAGAGAGACGCAGAATTAATGCTGGATGCTTTGCAGCGAAGAGTGGGAGCTCAATGTTGGTCCCTGATTAAGGACACAGGGATACAAGAGTCCTTTCAAGCTCAACTGATATTGAGAAAGGAATGCGAAGACCATTTTGGCAGGTTATATGGTCCATTGTGTACAGGGCACTTGGCGATCTACGATGATGCACTAACTATACAGCAGTATAAAGGCTGGACTTATTTGAATATGGAGGTGGCTGATAACCAGGCAGTGATTAAAAGATGCAACATCTCAAATGCCCCGGATCCACATGGGCTGTCTAATGCTACATTAAAATCAGCATCTGAATTATGGGAGAAAGTCTTATTTGATTTGTACATGAACATTATGCACTTGCACCTTATACCGTCCTCATGGAGGGACACTCTTATTATATTAATTTTGTGAAAAGGGGATAGAACTAATCCTAACAATTATAGACCGATTTCTTTATTGGATTAGTCTTATTAAATCTTATCATCTTATTTTGAAGCAACTACGTGATTGAGTGATCTCAGAGCAATGCATGGATGACTGCCAGTTGAGTTTAAAAAAAGGAGTTAGTCCTCCTATCGTTGGACGCAGAAAAGGCGTTTGACCGCGTGGAGTGGCCCTTCCTCTTTAGGACGATGCAAAAAATGGGCTTTGAGGGAGGGTCAACTATCAGGCTCCAGCTATGAGAATAGCCGTGAACGGGGTTATGTCCCGGCCCTTCAGACAGTGCAGGGGCACCAAGCAGGGCTGCCCCCTGTCCCCAATGCTTTATGCAATTTATTTGGAGCCTCTCTTGCAGGCAATCAAGGAGGCTAGGGGGATACGGGGCATCCCATTTGGGGGGAGGGAGCAAAAGGTAGCTGCATTCGCTGACGACATGTTACTAACTCTGACGGCACCCCGGGAGTCTATTCGCACGAGCAGGGCCTTGCTGGAGGAATTTGGGGAAGCCTCCGGTTTGAAGATCAATGTATGCAAGTCAGAGCTCTTGAATCTGACTCTGAACGCAGGGGAACGGGAGTTGCTCAGAGCGGACACTCCGTTTCTGTGGAGACCGAGTGGCATTACATACTTGGGAGTGAAAATTACACCAACTTTAGCCGGCTGGTACCTAGCTAACTTTCCGTCGCTTATGGGGGACATCAAGAGGGACTACCGCAGGTGGAGGGATCTCCGGGTGTCTTGGCTGGGCAGGATGGCGGCGGTCAAGATGGTTGTCTTGCCACGCCTTCTGTACTTCTTTCAGGCAATTCCACAGGCGGTACCGATCACCTTTTTCAAGGAGTTGGACGCCTCAACTAGCAAATTCTTGTGTATGGGGAGAAAGGCGCAAGTTAGAAGGCAGCTGCTGATGGCTCCCAGGCGGGCGGGGGGACTTGCATTACCGAACCTCTGACAGTATTATGAGGCGGCCCAGTTGCGTCTCATTAGAGATTGGCTTCGGGAGGGGGAGGCCGCACAGGATAAACAGTGGGTAAAAATGGACAGAGCAGTGGTGCATCACAGTCTAGCGGAGGTATTGTGGCTTCCAAGGCACCCCGGCCTATACATCTTTTTGAGAGCTCCATAACAAAATTAATGGCAGACAATTGGGACAAATTGGCCAGGACGAAGGGGATCACAACCTTCCCGTCTCCTTTTACGCCTTTGTTCGGTAACAGAGATTTCACTCCAGGGTTGGAGGTGGGCGCGTTTACACAGTGGCAGGAGGGGGGGTGTAAGTGGTTGAGCAGCCTGTTCAGTGGGGGGAAAATTCTCACATTTGAGCAGTGCAAGGAAGAGTTTGGGATAAAAGAGGAGGAAAGGCTCAGATATGCGCAGCTGCAACATTGGGTCCTGAACCCGATGAATAGGCAGGCAGCAACAAGAGACAAGACCGGTTTTGAGAGGTTCCTTTTATCCAATGACGGGTCTAGAGGGCTAATATCCAACCTATACAAAATTCTAGACAAAGCCACCGTCAGGGGTCAATGGCGATATATGCGGAGATGGGAGCAGGTTGTAGGGAGGGACATCGAGCAGGGGGAGTGGGAACGCCTATGGAGGAAAATCCCAAAACTAGTGAAGGCTTCACAACTGCAAGAAACATGGTACAAGATCCTATTTGGGTGGCATTATACCCCGGCACGCCTTCGGGAGATTTATCCTAACACATCGGGGATATGCTGGAGGGGTTGTGGATTGGAGGGCATGGCACAACATATTTGGTGGGACTGCCCGGAAATTAAGCCCTTCTGGAAGGAGGTGAGGGAGGCCCAGGAGCAGGCATTTGGTAAAGGAAGTAGCAAACCACCAGAGGATATTCTCCTGGGGTTTGGAGGGAACGTCGATCGGGGGGAACCAAGATCCCGGGACAAGGCCAGGGTGATACTTGTACTTGCAGCTATGACAGTAATAGCGCAACGTTGGAGGAGCTCAGAGGTTCCCCTCTTAAGGGATTTGCTGCGGAAGCTCTGGGAGATAGTGGCCCTTGAATGGGCAACATATGAGATGAACGGCAACGTGCTCTCTTTCGCAGAGGACTGGGGAGGAATCATGGAGTTCCTCAGGGACGACTTCCGAATTGGGTGGTGTCCGCAGCGCCTCCGACTGTTGGATCTGCAGTGAATTCTAATGCGCAGCTTGCGGGTGGGCGGGACTGTGAAGGCACTCTGATGGAAGTGGGGGCGATGGGGTGTCACGCTCAGAGCGGCTCTGGTATTGGGACACTCCTCAACCATCCCGGGAAGCAACGGCTCGAGGACTTGGCACTGCTGCCTGTAGGGGGGAGGAGGTGGGAGTTGGGGTCTGTGGTTCTCTGTGTTACTGTTGAAATAAATAAAAAAGAATTTTCCAAAAAAAAAAGGAGTTAGCACTGCATTGAACTATTTAGTGATTCAGCTATTGGCGAAACAGGCAGGATCTGCCAAAAGACAAATGTACATTGCATTTCTTGACATTTTAAAGGCATTTGATTGTGTTAAGAGATCTGTTTTATGGCTGAAATTGCATGAGTTAGGATGAGCAGGGGCTTTATTAAGTATGCTGGTAGCCTCGCACACAGACATAAGGCTGAAAGTTAGACTGGACCAGCAAGGTGCGTACACTGACTGGATAAAGTCCCGGAAGGGCCTATGCCATGGCTGTGTGCTTGCCCCTTTCCTTTTCAGCATGTATATATTTGATTTGAAAAGGGCCATGCATGGTGTAAGAGCTAACCCACCAAAACTAGGGTCCATTCCCATACACAATTTGTTGTACGCTGATGATATTTGTTAAATTGAAGGTGGAGATGCAATCCCAGCACAGCATGATATTGATTGTGTGGAAGAATCTGTGTTTATTGATATTAAGAGCTATCGACTCATCGGAAGAAGAACTGACCTTAAATCTGCTGAAAACGAAGACAAAATTATTTGAACGTGATTGGACTACTAACAAGGAATTGCTTCTAAGGTTTGAGCTCTTTGATCATTTTAAATATGATATTGAATCCTATAATTAAATTCCAAATTATTTGACAAAGCACCCATCCCGGTAATGAAGGGTTGACATGTTAAGACTGAAGTTTAATCGCTACCTCAGAAATGATGTAAAAGGTGCTAGGCTGAATATTCAAAAACATTTAAGACTGTGCCATTTCTGAAAGTTGGCAGTGGAAACCCTAGTACCACTATTAACATAGTGTATTATTTTATCTGATGCTCGATCGCGATTATTTGGAAAATTCTGGTCAAATGGGGAGAAGGTGTTTTTAAATGCGTTTTTGGCACCGTCTTTTATGTGTTCCAGAGACTGCTCTTTGCATTGCAGTGATGAGATTTCTTAAGTTTATTTTTAAGGAGCAATGATCTTAAATAAGTGAAATTGTTAAATATGTGTTTTAAACATGGTCTATAAATCTACTGATTTTGTTTGATCTGTTTTAGATTAGATTTGTATACGTGTTTTATTTGTGTGAAAAAATTATTGTAACTGAAATACAGTAAATAAATAAATAAATTGAAGCCGGCTTCAAAATCCCTGAACCAAGTTAAAGGATGAACTTCTACCTTGTACTTTATTCCGAGTATGGGATGCGCATCCTTCCCCTTTTATCTCTTTCCTTACTTCATCCAGGCTCTTTCTCCCCTGATCTCACGGGTTGTGGTGCTTACTTTTCCTTCCCGCTTCTTTGCACAAAGTGTTCACTCTTCAAATCCCCTCCTCTCCTCTTTCCTCTGTCCTCCTGCACTCTGTCCTTTCCCGCTCTTGACCTCCTTCCCCCATCCACGTGTTCACTATCCTGCTTTCCTCGTCTCTCTTTTACCTCGGTTTTCGTTTATACTGGTCTTTCCATAATGATATTACCGTTCTGTCATTTCCAAACCTTGACCTGCTTCCTCCCGTCAAGTGTTCAATCTTCTGCGTCTTCCACTTTTCTTCTGCCTCCATCCTCCCCTTCTCTGGTCTTTCCTAATTGCCACTATGTATTTGCCCCTCTGTGCATTTTTCCTCCTTCAGGGGTTCACTCTTCTCTAGTTCTCCTTCTTTCACCCTCATCGTTCCCAGTGTTTTCACTCTCTTTCCACTTCCCTCTTGTCTCATTCCCACCTCTGCACTCTACCCAGCTCCGTCATGCCACCTGCTTGCCTCTGCCCTCTGCTCACCTCATCTCATCTCCTTTTAGGGACTGTTTCTCCTTCATCTCTTCCTTGCCTCCAGTCTCTCTCCTGCTCTCTATTATCTGCTCCTCTCCTCTGTTCTCTCCTCGTTGCTCCTCACCTACTCCCAACATGCTTTTCAATCTGTCTCCTTAATCCCACACCTTTGACCCGAGAGTGCCACATTGGGGGCAACTGCATGTGTTTGGTGTCTGCCGGCTTCAGCAGGTTAGGCAACTAATCATTGGATGCCTGTTAGGTGGCCCACGGCTTTGTAGGCCGAAGCTAACAAAGGAGGACCCTCCTTCTTGGAGTCAGGTGACATTGTTATGGTGGCTGCCTGCCTTCACAAGCCACTGTGAGGTTGCTGTGCCATTCCATATGCACATTTGAAGATGTCTGGTGATGAACAGTGGACCTCTTTCATCATAGAAATTGTTACTGTGCAGCGAATGTTGATTCTGGATACTGGATATTGGTTGGTTTTGTCCTTCCTCATGCTATGTAAGCCTTTGGCGTCCAGTGAAGCCTTTCTGGCAGGAAACAAAATCACCATACAGGGATCTTGCATTTTAGGTTTTAACTTATATTTGTCTATTTAGCAACAGCTGAAGGAGGAACAAACTATTAATAGGGATAATAGTCAATGGCAAATGAGGATGAATATGGATCCGTCTTAGTGGTATGCCATTATTCTATTCTTTTGTACGTTTCTGGCATTGGAATTTTCTGAATGGGAAACATTCTACGTGTGCCTGGTTTGCAACTCGTTGCCTCTGATCCCAACGTAGGATGAATATGGATCTGTCTTAGTGGTATGCCATTATTCTATTCTTTTGTACGTTTCTGGCATTGGAATTTTCTGAATGGGAAAGATTCTACGTGTGCCTGGTTTGCAACTTGTTGCCTCTGATCCCAACTTAAAGGAAAGAGTCCCAGGTGCCAGAGGCTTGACAGTCTTTTTCGATTTACTTTGTTTAATGTGTGTGCCTGTTTTGTCATAAGTACTTTAATTATTGTTATAACTGGAATTGGTGTGAGCTCCACTGCTGTCCTTTAATTATCACATGAGGTTTATTGGAACACTGAGTTTCTTTTATTAGATGCATTGGTATAGATTTGGGTTGGGTATAACTTTATAGCTGGATGGGTACACTTTCCGGGCTATGTATAGTTGTTCTGAATCTTCATTGCTACTTTTTCAGACTCTCTTGTGTGACTTATTCCTTGTCCTCGGATATATACCTCATCACGAGTTGGGTAAAAGCCTGTAAATGCGGCAGTAATGCGTTTACTGTTGCATTTAAGGGCTGGCCCGATCACGAGTTGGGAGTTAAATGGACTGTATTACCTCCAGCTTTTTGCTGCAGGTGAAAATCCCATTTAGTGCCCATTGGACCCAATGGGGAATGGACAATAAGCACCCAACCGCCCCTCATGGTCCGGCGCTAATAGCGCCGGACCGAGTAGCGGTAACACTATGTTCATTGGGGGTATCCCGACAGTATTACCGTCGGAATACTGTCAGACTCGTGATAAGGCCCATATTCTATTGTGAAAAATTGAACCAATACAAAAAGTACAAATGCCCAGGTGTCCCCTAGTGTAGTTCACTGAGAAAGCATGTATGCCAGTCATGATGGGTAACCCAGTATTAGATAGGAAGATTTGAAGGGACGATACAGGGTAGTGTGGAGCTACTCAAGGATGGTCTGTGACGAAGTGCTCTGCCTTGCACAGTGGGTTAGGGATGGGGTGACCACAACGTCTATCTAATACAACTCACTGAGTGATGCAGAGATTGGGTTACAGAGAATTCTCTTGCCTACCCAGTGCGAGAAAGAGGTTCGTCACATTGTCAAAAATTATCAACTCAATGCGACACACACTAAATCCATAAAGTCTCCTCCCAATTTTCAAGATAATAACACTCAATAGGAAACAATGGCCAGTTTGTTAGATACCCAAAATTCTTTACTATTCAGCTGCTGCCAACACGTGTTTCGACCTTGTAACCACAGGTCTTCATCAAGGTTTTTGTCTAATTATAAAATTACATATAATATACAAAAGATAAAAATATAATCAAAAATTATATTCACAGCACAAATGATATTCACAGTGTGGTTATAGCATTAGCCCACACATTATACATAAATAATAATGTACAAGAAATCATATACAAAACACAAAAATACAAACCAGCGACGATTCACAAGGAAGAGAAAATAATAAAAACACATTGACAATCAATATGCTTGCTCTATTGTCTATTTAATATATAATCTAATATGTGTTACTAAATCCAGTGCATTACTAGCATTAGTGTTCTGAATTAAACCCACTTACACCAATGCATTCCTGGGTTCACCACCAACACACGATATTGGTTAGTATAAGTACCATGTGCATATACCATAATATCCCTAAGGCATCACCCTATCAGTAAATACCAAGTATTTAATTAAGATGTTAAGCATGTCTATCAAAAATGTCAGGATTTACCATTTATGGTGATCAGATTTCAAATCCTTCAATTGATATCTTTTACTAGTGTATTCTGATCTATAACCTCAATTCTTCCCAGAACCAATCTGTCAAGAATTTTAAAGAAAAGTATACGTTCACGAACTACCAATTGTCTCATATGTGTTGGTCCATCACCATTACCTATTTGCTTTTAGTGGTTAGCCATCTTATCTAAATAGTTCCATCAGAAGTTGAATAAATATATTGTCATTGTTCCATGGTCAAATCCTTGATATGAATTTCCAGAATCTTGAAACCTATACAGATTATACATCACAGGTTGTCTGTTCTACTAAGGTAACCAATCTTGTTTAAGTGATTTTGTGAACGATCTCAATGCAAAGGATTTTGGCATCCAATTTACCACCAACAGACATTCGAATGAAATATACTTTCTTCATGTGCAGTTATATGTTAAAGGAAATAAGATGTCTAAAACCTATAGGAAACCTACTGAAGGAAATTCTTCCTTGTTAGCCATGAGCTGTCACAAATCAAGTGTTATCAAAAATATACCTACTGGGGAATACCTATGCGCCTGAAAAAAATTGGAGAGAAAAGTAGGAATTTGAGAAAGAATGTGTAATTCTTGACACCAGATTTAGACAACGAGGATACACCGAGGAAGTTTTGACGCATGCAGGGAATAGAAGTGTGAGGATGAATAGATTAGACTTACTTAAGCCAAAAGAGAGAAATAAGTCTGGAAATCTGCAAAAAGTCAGAATGGTGACACAATACTCTGCAAAGAGCAATAAACTTTACAGTTTAATATGCAAACATTGGAACATTCTAACATTAGATCCTTATTTAGAAGATTACATTGAAGATAGACCTACTATGGTATACACTAAAGCACCAACATAAAAAAATGCTCTAAATCCATCTTTTGTACAACCGGTCTAGACTGCAAGGATATGGCTACATCAGAATGTATGTGGATTCCACAAAGGTGGCACGTGAAGCATGTGTCAATACACTCAAAAAATGTAAAAGTCTGAAGATCAACATTAATGAGGATTTACACATAACTGAGTTTATCAATTGCAGGAGCACATTTGTGGTATATCTGTTGTTTGCTTGTGTGGTCTTGTTTATATACTGAGCAGGATACGTGAACTCTGCATAAGAATAAGGGAGCATTTAAATGCTTTGCATAAAGATTACATGAGGTTACCATTAGCGGTTCATTGCCAGGAATGCCATCAAATGGATGACAAGGCAGGAATCATATTTATTGGACTAAGAACAATACAGAAAGACCCCTTAGGTGGTAACAGAGAAAAGGTGGTTCGCAGGTTGGAAGCTAAAATGATATGTAAATATAGAACTGTCCTCTGAGGTCTTAATTCGGATCATGAGATGGGCTGTTTCTGAGGATAAAGAATAACAACAGTTACTTGGAACAACTGATATATCAAATGATTAGATTGGTAATAGAAGACCTAACAAAAGGTATTTGAAAGCGTTGCGGATGTA
This sequence comes from Ambystoma mexicanum, assembly GCF_040938575.1. NCBI lineage: Eukaryota > Metazoa > Chordata > Amphibia > Caudata > Ambystomatidae > Ambystoma > Ambystoma mexicanum. The sequence continues at coordinate 1,172,395,618 of NC_090932.1, read as the reverse complement.
TACATTTATATTACGGGAATCCATGGGGGTCATTCCGAGTTGGGCGGTAAGAGTTTACGGGCACCAGTAAGGATGCCTGTGCCGGTAAACCCTTACTGCCCTATTCCGAGGTCCCTTAGTGGGACCCGCAAAGGACGTCTGGACGTCCTTAGCGGGTCCCGCTAAGGGACCAGGGGGCTAATCACGGGCCTGCTATTTGCGGGCCCGTGATTAGCTCCTTCCCCATTCCCATTGAGCCCTATCGGGCCTCAAATGGGAATGGGGAATGGTTTACTGAATGGGGACTTACTGGGTCCTCCAAGGTCGGAATGACCCAGTAGGTCCCCATTCAGTGAGACCGGACCCAGACCCGGGTTTGGAGGCAGCCATGGCGCTAGTAGCACCATGGCTACCTCCAAACTCATAATGACCCCCCATGTCTTTGAGATTGTAGAATGGAACTAACTGATATAAAACTTAGATGAATTATTGTCATATGACTATGGGTGCTAACTGACGTGCGGGTATATATACCCTCTGGTTGCACAAAATGGTTAATCTTGAATATAATGCCAATATATGGAAATGCAATATTTAGTGTGGTAAGGGATCCATGACTGATAAATACACTAGTGTATTTTTTTGTCCACCAACAAGACACAAGAATATTAGCAACACTAAATAAGAATAGATAAAATCTGGAAGAAAGAATTCAGAGTAACTGAATTAAAAAGGTATTAATTGGTTAACTGTAAGAGCATGGAAAAATGTTTCAATTGACAATAAGGTTGGTTTAATATTATAAAAACGATTTGCATCTCTGTGCGTGATCTCCGTGTTGACAAATGTTATGTTAATGTCATATGACGTCAGACGTTAGCGTTTGATGTCATCGGCGCTATAAATAGAGAAAATAAGATGGCGCCCTCGCACCATGCGGAACACCGCATTATGTTGCCCTGTAGTGACCCTTGGCTTATTAAAGCCATATACAAGTAAGTGAACTGGAGAGTGTTTTATAATTTTTGCAATTTGGGCCATCAGTTGAGGTTGTAATTATGGTTTTTGGGAAAAGATGTATATAAGTGATAACCCTCTAAAACAGGATTCATCAGACTGATGGTTCAAGTTTTGTGTGCAGAAAACCCATATAGAGGTAAGTGCAGTGGAGCACTTTTGACTTCTTCACTTTTGGGCCATAAATTGAGACTGTAATTAAATTTTCAAAGGTGAATAGGTATAGAATTGAAAATCCGCTAACATGGTATTTGTTAGACTGATGTTCAAGGTTGCGTGATGCAATTTATTGGGAGGTAGCATAAACAGTTGATCAATCGAAAATTCACTTTATTGGGAAAGTTTAATTGCCCAGAGTAATTTTGAAAAATTATTGATATACTGGTATGGTGCACATTGTTATTGGGTCCTAGGTTGTTGGGAACTAAGGTGTTGGGAACTCACCCCTTGAAATTGGATGAGGATTCCCATTTTGACAGACAAAGAATTGCGATTTGGTAAGAACAGCTTTTTGAAGAAAATCTGACACTTGGTGTAGGGTAGTGAGTTTTGTTACTCTTTGGTATTATATCGTTGGTGGTTGAACAGAACCCATTGGGGTTTCATAATTTGGAATTGTTGAAGATTCATAGTAGAACAGACAACCTGTGATGTATAATCTGCATAGGCTTCAAGATTCTGGAAATTTATACCAGGATTTGACCATGGAACAATGAGAATATATCTATTTTTATTTTTTCATTTTTTAAATTGTTTAAAAAAAGTTTTACCATCTATTCAACTTTTGATGGAACCATTTATGTAAGATGGCAAAACACTAGAAGAAAATAGGTAATGGTGATTGACCAATACATATCAGATCATCGGTAGATAGAGAACCTATCCTTTTCTCTAATATTCTTGACAGATTGGCTCTGAGAAAACTTGAGGTTATCGATCCGTGAGAATAGAAGGCACTAGTAAAAAATATTAATTGAAGGATTTGAAATCTGATCAGCATAAACAGTAAATCCTCATGTTTTTGGATTGACAGGCTTAACATATTAATTAAATATGCATTATTTACTGATAAACTGATGTTTAGGGATATTATGGTATATGCACATGGTACCTATACTAACCAATGTCGCGTGTTGGTGGTGGACACAAGAATGCACTGCTGTAAGTTGGTTTTATTCAGTACACTATTGCAAATGTATTTATTTATTGAACATTTATATGGTGCGTATACAGCAAAATGTGTTTCCATGCGCCACAAGACAATGGGGAGGAAGACAGAGGAGAAAACAACAGTAATAGTCCTATTAGACCTTGTGACATTCGGATCATGCAAGTGCAGTGACAAAAAGTGCAGGGGGAGTGCGCAGGTCAGGACAGAAGAGATGTGATAAGGGAAGTGGAAAGAAGGGGAAGTGCAGGAGAGAGGTGGCCCCAGGGGCTGAGCAAGTGCTAAGGGGAGCCCAGGAGGGCAAGTGCCAGGCGAACCAGGCGTAAGGGAAAACTAGTGCGAGTACTCGGCTGGACCAGACTCAGTGGCTATTCAGGGATGAGTGCCTGATGGCAAGGTCCAGTTATGGGGGTGCTGGGGTAGACTGATTGAGGAGGGCCTAGCCCCTGTAAGACTCATAAGGTACCAGGCAACCAGTCGCAGCGGCACCTTACAAGGCAAGGAGAGAGGGAAGGAGGAGGAGAAAAGGAAAATCTTGAGAAGCTTCCGGAACTTAAGGAGATCCGGCTCACGTCTGAGAGGGGCACGGAGGCCGTTCCAGAGGGAGGCTCCTGCCGAAGAAAGAGATCCACTCCCCACTCTCTGCTTGGAGAAACATCTGATCTGCAAAGAGTTGGAGCTAGAGGACCGAAGGACTCTAGCTGGGAGGTATTTAGGGAGAGAAAGTTGATTGTAGCGAGGTCCCAGGCCCCTGATGCAGAGGGTCTTGAATTTCATGCAGCCACCGGGAGACTGTGGAGAGATTTTAGAGCTGGAGAGATGCAGTCCATGGGCTTGAGGCCAAGCATAAGTCTTGCAGTCCTATTCTGGATTAGTTGAAGAGGGCAAAAGGAGGAAATAATGCAGATTGAGGAAGAGGCTGTTGCAGTAGTCCAGCCTAGAGAGGACTACAGCTCTGGAGCCATTGAGCTTCTGGGTGAAGGAGAGGAAAGGGAGAATGCCTCAGAAGAGGTGAATCTGAAAGTGGGCCTTCTTGACAGCGGTAGGAGCTGAGAAGGAGCGAGAGGAGTCGAAGATGACACCCTGTTTTTTTGCCTCACATGACAGTTAGGGGAGGAGGCCGAAGGAGGGCAACCAGAGAGTAGGAGGGAAGGAAGGGGCAGGAGTCCCAATGAGGAGGATCTCGATCTTACGGCATTAAGGCAGAGATAGTTAGAAGTCTGAATAGCAGTCATGATAGAGGAAGGAGAGGAGGTAGAGGAGGGAAGCCTAAATGAGAGCTGTGTGTCATCCGCATAACACTCGAAATGAGGAGAGAAGGTGGAGATCAAGTGGGCAAGAGGGGCAAGGTAGAAGTTGAAAAGCCACAGCGAGCGGATAGAGCCCTGAGGGACGCTGCAAGTAGTGAGGTGGTGTAGAGAAAAGGGCCTAGTTGAACCTGGGAGGGCTGGTCAGAAAGCAAAGATATATGCACTGGATTTAGTAACAAATATTAGATTGTATTTTAAAGGGACAATAGGGCAAGCATATTGATTGTAAATGTGTTTTTCTTTTGTTCCCTTCTTTGTGACTCGCTGCTGGCCCGTTTTCTAGTTTGTATTTTTGTATTTTTTTATATGGTTTCATGTACATTATTATTTATGTATTATGTGTGGGCTAATGTTATAACCACACTGTACTATTTGTGCTGTGAAAATAATTTTCGATTTTACTTTTATCTTTTGTATATTATATGCCTATAATATGTACTTATATAATGACACAAAAACCCTGATGAAGACCTGTGGTTACAAGATCGAAACACGTGTTGGTGGCGGCTGAATGGTAAAGAATTTTGTGTATCGAACAAACTGACCATTGCTTCTTATTGAGTGTGACTATCTTGAAAATTGGGAGGAAGCTTTATGAATTTAGTGTGTGGTGCAATGGGTTGATCGTTTTTGATATATTTATCTTAAGTGACGTTGGGCTTTGAGTCACAATCAAGCACCTATGCTGCCTATCCATGACAACTAAATCGGAAATTAGATTGATAAACAAGATATTTTTCACGTTATGATATATGGTGGTTAGCGCAGTGGAGAGCTAGCCCATTTATGAGTTAGCTTGTCATATTGTGCCCACAATTAGCTTGGCCTCCTTAAGAAGCCTGTACAAATGGTGACTGAATTCTGAAAGCACAGAGATACTTTAGAGCCGGCGCCACATATCCACTGGCCCAGCAGAGAAGAAGTCACCATTCATGCACTGTTGAAGTTCATGAGCCTCATGCACAGTAACACCTGTTTATGAGAGCTGGGACTCACGAACATGAGAACACTGCAAAGGGACCAGCTTTGCACTGCACACTTCCCAGCACACATGTATAAGAATCAGATTCAAGGTGGCACAGGCCCCAGATAACCACATGTTTTGTTTGAGTTTAGCAGTGGGGAGGGGGCAACAGCATGGTCTGAATATGAATTCGAACCCATAATCCAACAAGTCAAGCATAGGGAAACACACCTGCTAGGGACTACAGAGGAGAGGTATTGAGGGGGCCATGCCAAGTCCCTAAATGAGACACTAGGTTTTACAGACAGGCGTGGGAGTCTGGAGAAAGCATAGTTGCAGAGCAGAATGGCAAAGGAGAGAGAAGTGCAGGAGGAGAATACTGGAAGAGGGTGGAGTAGGTGACTTAGAGTGAGGACGAGGTGGTAATTTGAAGGAGAGTGGCTTTGGAAGAGAAAGCAGGAGGTTGAAAAATGCAGTGCAAAGCAGAGCTGGAAGTAAATGGGAAAAGCTGTGACAGATCAGGAGGAATTGGTGAGAGAGCTAGAAGAGGAAGTTGTAAAAGGTCAACAGGAGGTGCTGAGACATTTGAGGGAGGAGGTTGTGGTAATAACACAGGAAGCAACGGTGAGTAATCTAAAGGAGAAACTAGTGAGACATCCAGAAGAAGCACTGCTGAGGGATCAGGAGGAGGCAATAGAAAAGTAGGATGAGAGGTTTCTAGGGGAGGAGGAAGTGGTGAAAGAGCAGGAGGGGAAGGGTCAAAGTCACTCAAAGGAGGTAGTGATGGGTGTACAGCTGAAAGTGTTGAGACAGTTAAGTGGTGGCACATGAACCTCTGAGTAGGAGGTGGCAAGACCTCTTGTGGAGGAGGTGGTGAGACAGCCTACAGATGAGTTGCAGAGAGAGCAGGAGGAAGAGGTGAAAGACCCAGAGAAAGGGGGGGAGGTGGACATCACTGGAAGGGAGGGATGGGACACAAAATTGTATGTGCAGACTGCATCAAAGAAGGAAGGTACCCCAGATTCAGCCAATATCTTGGGAGACAGTGAGGAGGGGATGAGGTGCGAGCACATGGATAAGCGACAAGGAGGTAACAGTTCAGAATAAAAAGAGCGAGACTGGAGAATGAAGGGGCTCAAGGTACGAAAGCATTATGGAGGCATGACGAGGACCGCCAGGGGGGGATTGGATAGTATCCAGAAAGCCCCAAGGCTAGAAACAGAAATCCCTCTCGCAAAAGCCCAAGCTAATCAGCCAATGACCGGTTGGAGGTCTTGTGGAATAGGCGTGACAACCTCAAGCCTCATCCTTGTGGTCGCTGAGATTTGGGCACTGGTGACAGATGACCATTGGAAGAGGACCACCAAGAGACTCTAAAGAAGGTAAAGATATCAGGCATTGTACATTTTGAAAAGAAATGCAGGGGATACTTACCCACCACCAACTGTGACTATCTTAAACTCCCCCTGCTCCACTAAGATTGCTGGGGATAGGATCAGACTTTTAGACTTTGGAACCCGGGAGGTAACTTTCACTTTTTTTAATCGAATCCAAGGAGAATCCATCCGGTTATTTTTGTTTTGAATTACCTCCCTTTCTTGTGCTGCTCTACTTAAAACCCAACCAATTAGTTAGAAAACCTCCTAAGTCAGGAGGAAAATCTTCTGGGAAGAATTGTCTGGGGGAAAGAGAGCTATTCTAACTATCCTTCACAGTATCTCCCCATAGGATGTTTATCATTTTGCCCAGATTTTGTTTTTAGCAAAAACCCCAAATAAAATATGGCAATCTTACAAGACCATGTCTGGCTGATTTTTGGTCCAGGTCTTCTGTGTGGCAGGTTTCCTAAGAGCTTTCTCCAAGTGGCTGGGACAGCCATGGGAGCCACTATGGCTCCCTCTTATGCTAACGCATTCATGTACAAATTTGAATCTGAAAACATACTACAGAATGAATATTGGTACCCAAAATTGGGTCTTTGGATCAGATACATCGACGACATATTTGGAATATGGAAAGACACAGAAGAAGAACTGCTCAACTTCTTCACATATCTTAACAACATAGATGCCCGCATCCAATTTACTCAAGAACACTCCCAAACCAACATCCACTTTTTGGATGTAGATATTAAGATTACCAACACAGGCTATCAGACCACCATCTTTCGAAAACCAACAGATCGGAACAACCTATTACAACGCCTTAGCTTTCATCAACCGAGTCTCATAAAAAACCTTCCATACAGCCAGATGCTTAGAGTCAAAAGATTGGTAAGTGACCCGGAAGACTACAAGATAGCCATCCAAGAAATGGGGAGAAAGTTCCTTGAGAGGGGATACTCGGAAGAAGAAATAAATACAGCTCAGTCACGAGTAGCCACACAAAGTAGAGAAGACCTATTGAAGATAAAGACTAAGCAAAAGTCGGCTCCACCACTGGTCTTTGTGTCTAAATACTCACGTCAAAGTAATCAAATTAAGTGTATTATTAAAAAACATTGGAACATATTATTATGTGATCAGAGAGTAGAACACCTGTTTAATGAAGTACCCACATTTGCCTATCAGCGAAGTCAAAGCCTAAAGGACAGACTAGTTCAAACAAAACCTACTCTTAAGAAGAAACTCACAGAAAGAATTGGAACATTTCCCTGTTTGAATTGTAGCAATTGCAGTTATGTGATGAAAGGCGAAACAGTGAAACATCCCCATACAGGAGAGACAATCAGATTGAAAGATTTTGCAACATGTGATTCTACTAATGTGATTTACGCCATCAAGTGTCCGTGTGGACTGTACTATGTGGGTCAGACATTACGAGTAGCAAAATTTAGGTGGAATGAACATAGATCATGCATAAGGAACCATAATCTGAACTCAGCGGTGTCAAGACATTGGGATGAGAAGAGACATAACTTGGCTCAAATCCGTTTTGTTATCCTAGAAGTGATTTTAAAAAGAGACACCCACGAGAATTTCCAAAGGAAAATGGATCAAAGAGAATCCTTTTGGATAGACCGTCTGAGTTCCCTTACACCAAGGGGGCTCAATGAAGAAATAAACTTTATGTGTTTCTTGTGATATCATGTTTGTAGAAGAGAATCAACTTTATGTTTTTTTTTTTTTTTTTTTTTTTCACAGTATATCGATATTTTCTATGAAAACAACCGCTGCTACTGTTCCGCTATTTAATTGCATTTTACATTCCTTGCCACGTCTTTCTCTAAGATTACACGAGATCTAGGTTTATGTCTTCATAATAATGGAAAACTCATTGCTTATATAACATCATAGTAATAGAATATATGTTCCAGAGTTGGATTACTATGAATAATTTCATTTCATACTTCCCAGATTTAGTCACTTTGAACCTTTAGCTTTGCATACATTATTAGGATCTGTTTAATGAATACACATTGCCAGTCCCCTAATTGCTCTGGCTCAGTAGAGATGAGATTACAATCACGCGCGTCTACTTTGAATGGGTTGGTCACCATGGAGACATCCCCGCCCCCTGGCTGGCGCCCGAGGGTGGGGCGCGAGGCGTACGTGCTTCTCACTGAACCACGACGCCTCACTCCGTCTCCATGGTAACCTTTAAAACGGAAGGAAAATAACGCTTGCGCGTTGCAAGCGGCTCACTCTGCGGTTACGCTTTGTGCACAATAGAAGCTTAGTAAGTACAACAGTAACAATTAGATTATACAAGCTTTACCTACGGAAAGACTTGAGGATGATATAGTGTTTTTGTTAAACTTTTTTATAGATCGTGTTGTATCCTCGCACAACACCACGATTGCAGCGTTCGGCATGACCAAGGTATGACACGTACGCATAGTCAAAATAGTTAAAATAGAGAAAATACATATTTACCCCAGTTAACTAATTGTTATTCCGTTTTGCTTTTCTCATTATCTCTACAAATGGACGTGATTCGCGGATTGGTATGTGATTTTTGAAATAACCTTTGAACAATGGCTGTTGTATGTACATATACTATTAACAATGTAATAAGTTATGCTATAATAATTGTTTGTTGCTATAATACCGCCCTGAAGAAGGATTAATTCCGAAATGCATTGGCATTAGAGTATTATGGACAATTTGAGATGCAAACTCATTGTGTGATTTACATGAACAAAATTTGGCGGCAAATACTACAGGAATGTGAATTAAACAATTCCTGCTAAAATATTTAATTGAAAAACATTTCTTTAAATTCATTACCTGTATAACATGAATTGGATACCTAATCTCTAATATATCAAAGATTAGCAACCTATTTGGGGCTAACTGAGAGGCGCCTTTCCTAGCAAAGTGGTTCCATTTTGCTTTTTGGAAGGTTTCCTAAGAGCGACACAAAATATTCACTGCTCTCCACCAAATTATTTTTTTTATTTTATATACATAAAAAACATAAAATCCTAATAACATATAAAAACAGAAGTAAAACAACCGCAGGAATATCCATACAGATATCAATCACACAATGTACACTTCAACTAAAAATGTATCACAGATAAATTCAAGGTAATGCTAATAGTATCTCACTCAGCCATTTGGCCCTTCCCAAACTTGCCCTCTACAATCTTCCAGATGTTATACTGTGCAACCATTAAGACAGTGGAGCACAAATTTAAACAGTAGATCCAAAAGGCGTCTTCACCTAGACTGGCCATTGACACCATAAAACGACTAAAAAATGTCTCATAATTCTCGGATAGTTGAGAGCAACCAGTTAGTACATGACGTGCAGTTTCTTGCACACCCGGCCGTAAGCAAATTCGACAATTGCGCTTCTCTGTTGGGCTACCCATTTGTGGGTCAATTGCAGACAACAATGCTAATTGGTCAAGCCTTAACAGTAAATAGAAACGTCTTATACAGACATCAGGGCATTTAATCAGGTATTGCTGAGGGTACATGAATTTATAGTTCAACTGATCATGTTTTTGACACCTTTTTAAACGTTCAAGGTGTTTAAAATTCTTAATCCAGTCCCAAGCTTTCAGTTTTTTTAGTGAAGTCTTCCTTCAGTTTCCAATAGGCTAGTGTCAAGTCTGGTTGCCAGTCAATAAGCTCAAAAAAAGCCAGGGAATTCTTTTTTACCCATGCAAATACACTATTATTTTCTGGTGCTTTTTCCATCACCTGGCCCAACAATGCAAGTAATGGACATTGCAGGGTTTTCCAAGCCTTAAGTAATAGCAACCCTCTTCTCCTAGAAACAGGTACCCAGCCAGGAAGGCACAGCATAGATCACCAGAATCTCCCTTTGAGCCTGTTACCCCACTGCAGATCTTCCATACATATCGTCTCCAGACCGTATAATACTGCTGGGAGGAAGCTTTGTTTGTAGAGCTTCAATATTCCAGCATTACTATACCCTGCAGTGTTAGAGGCAAATCTCCTTATGAGTTGCGTCTGAATTATAGCTTTATGTTTTTTACTCTCCCTCATTGTCTCACATTTGCCTATATCCATCTCCAGTCCTAAGTATTTGTAATTGGGCACTTTTTCAATCACACCCCCTATTAATCTCAGGTCTGGCATTACTGCAGCCTGGCAAGACCTCATGAACTTGGTTTTATCATAGTTCATGATCAGACCATTGTCTTCTAAGTAAGATACTATGGCAATGGCAGCCCAATGCAGCCTGACAAAACTATGGTCAAATATTGTAATGTTGTCTGCGCAGGACAGCCAATCGACACGGGTATTCCCGGTCCTAGAAGGATGTCGCGGGACACCAGACAAAACCTCAGACAAATCCGCCAGATAAAGATTGAAAAGCAGCGTGTCCAGCATGCAACATTGTTTAACTCCACATCATGTGGGTATAAGAGGCGTGCTGGCACTGCTGCCGTCCAACTGGACTGACACCGCAGTCTGTTCATGCAACTATCTTATATCTGACAATAACCATGCCAGGATACCCAGTAGACGTAACTTCCCCCATAAGCTAACTCGATCCACTGTGTCAAAGGCCACCCGTATATCTATCAATAAAATATTCAACGGGGCATGTCACAGAAGGACGCTCTTCTGATTAGTCTATCGTACAGTAATAGATTGTGCATAGTAGACAAGCCAGACTTAACGCCCATCTGAAAAGGGCTCAGAATATTCTGTGCCCTCACCCATTCATGCAAAGCTTTTAATATTAATGTTGCCAAAATATTTCCAGAAACATCCAGCATTGATAGCAGCCGATACTCGGCCGAATTTGCACGGCCGCTCTTTTTATAAATTGAGATTGATATGGAGCAATGCCAAGATTTAGGAACTGCCCCAAGACATAGTCCTTATCAAACAATATTTTGAGCATAGTTGCCCACTGTACAAGGTTTTCTTTTAAGCAACATTTTCTAGGCAATTTTGGCCAGGAGCCTGCAAGCATTTGGGTCTGGTTATACAATATGTCAAATCATCTTCCTCATATATCAGCCCAAAAGGTATGTAGTGCACTGGCTGAGTTGTTTCATACCCAGTCTTACATTTAAAGGTCTTTTCAATGTATGAGGTCCAATCATTAACAGAAATAGGATTTACCACGTCTTGCTACCATTACCTTTATAAGCACTAAGGGGTTCCAAGATCTTCCTAATATTCCCTCCTGGCAAGGTCTTAAAGGTATTTTGCCATTGTGCATTTTTCAGGGGAAATTGAGCCAATTCATATATTTATTTTTTGCTTGTCTGATAGAAGTGCGGCACGACTTCTTGTCCTTTGCAGCATCACAAATAAACCTGATCTCCAGTCTCAATGTGCGTTTAGCTTTCCTAAAATTCTAATTCTTAGCACATTGGGAGTTTTTAGTTAGGAATGCCACTGTTTGGTCTATACTAACAAACCTAGATGTTAATCGTGCAATCCATATTTCAATCTCGTCAGGATTTAAACTTCTTAGCTCACTTACTTGAAAAGGCCCAATTTTCCTTATATATTCGCACATACGGTGCAAGTTTTTTTCAGACCAACTTATTCTGTTTTTAGTGATGTTCACCTGTGCCCCACCCAATAGTTCCAAGCAATCACTAGCTTTAACCAGATCAAGGGAGAGCTTCATTACACAATGGTCACTATTGTCATGAGGGCAAAGGGTCAGACCCCTTACAACATTGGTTAATTCCTGTGAACAATATACACAGTCAATGATTGTTTTCTTAGTACTCACATGTCAGGTGTAACCACCAGATACATCCTCCAGAGTGCGGCCAATAAGCATGATAAGGTCACACTCTGAAAGAAACCTAGACCATTGTAATCTAGGGCGATCTGTGTGGTCCTGCAACAATCTGGACTCGGACAATACCCATTCATTAGCATCCATCTTGCTGGGCTCCATACAGTGACCATTTAAATCACCAGCTAGGATCATATAATCCATAATAGATGACCACCACCTTAGAATCCATTCATTAACATTTGTGACTATTCCATCAATACTTTTACACCCAGGGGGATCATAAATGTAAGTAAAATTCTATGTTCTTTGTTTAAAATGTTTAAACTTATCTCAACTGCTAAGACGTTCTTATTACTCATAGAGCATTTCAGCTCTCTTGCTCAAATAGTGTTTTTAATGCCAGTTTAGGAAAAAGATGGGTATCCTGGCCCCGGTTCTGTGCAAGGTGTTCAACTCCATTATTAGGAAGGGCTAATCCCAGAGTCCTTGCGTAAGGCAGTGATAGTTCCCTTATACAAGAACGGTGGAAGGAACCTCCCGGCAAATTACCACCCAATATCCCTATTGGATAGCGTGGGAAAACTCTTCGGGAAGGTTATCCTGTCACACCTTCAAGACTGGGTTGACAACAATAACATATTTACCGACCTACAGGTTGGTTTTAGAAGAAACAAGGGCACTCTTGACCAATGCCTCATGCTATATATGTTAATCCAGAAATACATATTGCTAAAACTAATGAAATTGTATACAGTGTTTCTAGACTTGAGGACGGCTTTCGATTCAGTCTCTGTAGAAAAACTGTGGAGCCTCCTTGAGTCACGCAAAGCCCCATCCAACATGATTAACATTATTAGTCTGTTATACTCAGGAAACAGCGCTTCAGTCAGTTATGGATTGGGTCAAAAACACAACATCCTTTGCGGTCAACAAGGGAGTATGGCAAGGCTGCGCCCTGGCTCCCCTTCTATTCAATTTGTATATCCAAGAAATAATTAATGCATTGTTGAAGGGGTGCCAGGATTGCCCCAAAATGGCATTAAATAAATACCCAGTCTTATTTTATGCAGAAGACGCAGTATTGGTGGCAACTACTCCACAAGGTCTGGAGAAATCCTTGGCAATCTTTTTAGTTAAATGTAAAGAGCTAGATCTGGAATTGAATATCGATAAGTCCAAAGTACTGGTGTTCAAGCCTCGCTTCACAAAACATACACCATTGGTGCTTAAAGTGGAAGGAGAACAGCTCGCTCAAGTTAAATCCTTTCGATTACCTTGGGGTAAGCTTTCAATAGATGGGAGGGTGTGTTGAGCAGGTGGGTCACTCAGTCATCACCATAAAGAAAATCTGTGGGTCGATTAAGTCATTTCATGTTAAACATGGGAGGCGCAATTTCCCCTGCTATGAATATAGGCAAACAAGCAGGCCCTACCTGCAGCCCTGTATGGGACGGAATTATGGGGACACGCCCACATAGACACCCTCATAAAAGCAAACTTTAATTTCTAAAAAAGCTGTTTTTTTACCAAAAGGGCACTCCCTCCACCTTTGCACTTTCTGAACTTAATGTTACTCCTGTGTCTGACCAGTTTAACCTTAAACCAGTTCTTTTATGGCTAAGGATCTTGAATCAGAAAGGGCTGGAAAAATCGAGAGCCGTACTGAACCATCTCATGGCGTTAGATGGTGGGAAATCCATACCATGGCTTCGCCACATAAAGATATCACTCTGCGAAGTGGGGGGTGGTAACCTGTGGGATAACCCTGAATGCCAGCCGCTGGATATTAATAAATGAATAAAAGATATTGTCAATGTCGCCCGTGACCAACTAAAACAGGGGACGTGATTATTCTTGGGACTGTTGTCTTGTCCAAAAGAGATATTAGGTCTTTGTTGTGTGTCAAACTCGGAATTGATGTTATAAGATCAGTCATAGGGCGTACAGAAACTTGTGCAGCAATCTCGGTCTGTATCGAGTAACACATGTTTAGCAGCAAGTTATTATCAATTTCTAATTAATGTACTGTATCTTGTACATTTTTTTCACTTACAGTGCTTAACTTTTCTTCTGCTTGTTTAGGGTTCATCACTTTGATCGCTGAAAAGTAGGATGTGATTTTTCTATCACGTGTGACGTCACTCGTGCTTTCCGAATTACTCTGCATATACCGTGTTTGCTCTGCTACAATTTCAGTGCAAAAGTCACCCTTTTCATTTCGTTTAATTTTCACTTCCCCATTTGAGCAAGCGTTCTTTGCTTTTCTTGACTTAGATTGAGTCGCCATTGTGACCAGAACCAATACTCGAGTTGACGCGCTTGAGTCAAAATTAATGATGTTCAACTTGGAAGCGCTGTTTAAAACCACTCCACACATGTGATACAGAAGAAGTTAATCTTTATAACAGCTTACTGGCAAACCACTGTGCACTTCCATAGCACTTCTCACAAGCGCGCTCTTACAAGCGGGAACCGCAATTATAGAGTTCAGCTGGTATCCACAGAAGGAGCCAAAGCAGGTAGAACATGTGCTGTGAGCAAAAACAGCCGCTCCCAACAAACCACTGCGCACTTCCACAGCAGTTGTCACGAGCGGGAAGCCAGCAATTAAATAGTTCGCTGGTATCCACAGAAGGAGCCGAAACAGGTAGAACATGTGTTGTGAGCTAAAACAGCCGCTCCCACCAAAACACCATGCACTTCACCGCACTTCTCATGAGTGCCAAATTAATAGAAATTCAGTCATAATAGATCCCATACCGCACAGAACTCAGAAACTCTGACTGTACTTATATATTAACAAACAGATACATTGTGGTCTCGCGGTTACACGGGCTCAGTTGCCCCTATGTTCTGGCTGAAATTATGGAAGGTAGGCTTGTAAGTTATATAGGTGTCTTAGGAGAATGGATAGATCACTTGTCGAATGTGTCTTAGTGACTAGATTTTCTGTGCCCATTTAGTCAGTGGAGTTGTCATTTGAAGCCGGTGGTGGGTGGGGTGAGGGAGGATGAGGGCCGTGTCCCTAGAATCTATTAGAGGTTTTACCACAGGTTGGTAGATTCCATTACTAAGTTGACTAGATGGAATGATGTGCCTAGGCATTAAGAATTCCAAATATTCCCCAAGTCTCCAATGACTCCAGTAATATGAATATTTTTGAAGAGGTATATTAACTGGCAATGTTATTAATGACACTGAATGATCCACTTTGAACAAGAGACTTTATAAAGCTTACACAAATTTCCCTTTGCAGGGATCAGTTGTCCTACTGTCAAGTTGACTAACAAGGCCTTGACTTCCTGGATGCTAGCCAATAGACAACATCTTTGACTTCATGGCAAGGCTTATTTATGGAACAACCTTGCTCTGAAATTGAACAACAAAATGTTCTACAGCAGAAGCTGGATTGACAGGGAAATAATGGTACTATGAGATGTGCTGTTTGGTGTTTCACCGGGTATATTCAAGAAATTAAGAGGAAGGTTTGGCCTTGGTTTATACAGACTTGTGAGATACAATAACCTAAAAGGTTTGTTGGTGGCCAACAGGGCCACTATCCCATTCATCATTAAAATTCTGGCTGACGTCCTATGATTTTTAAGATAAACAGTATTTATTTAAGATTGTAAGTTTCCTGTGGGAGGGACCTCAACTTTCTGGGGATTGACACTGGGAGAATGAGGAGCGTTGGGAGAAATTAGACTGGGCCGCAGATGTGGGACATGAAATAGCCCCTGTACAATGGAAGCAATGAGCTCTGCCTTGTAACAAAGAACACTTGGGTTGGGAAATTATACAGCAAAAGGTGTTATTTCACCTTTATTGGACATCTCTTGCAAAGGCTGGGGATGATTCATTCAGACGCTCGCTGGGGCCTTCCGAATGGAAGGAGCAGCTTGCCATAACTAAAAAGCTAATGATGAAGGTGTAGAAAACCAAGAAGAAGCCAATGAGAAGGTTGCACTTGCGAGGTTTGGTGAAAGCAGCACTTACAAGTGGTCCTATTATAATGATCTCTAGTCATATCTGTGGATTTAATGCAGCTTTTGTACTGGGATTTGCTTGGAATGATTAACCATCAGTTGTTGTAGTCTTAGTGTGCGTCTACATTTTCTCTCCAAATTTATCCATATGCTGTGATGTTAATGTCTGGTGTTGTGTGTCACTGATGCCCAGAATTATTTATTTTAACAATGTAAGTTACCTGAGTAGCCTCATAATGGAAAGGATGGTGTGTGAGCCGTTTATTAGGCGAACGCAGTACTTTATAGATGGGAAAATGGAAGGTAGAGGTTTTTCTTTTAAAATTGCTGGGTTTTTCTTCACCTGATATTTATTATGGCTTTACTTAGATACCACATAATGCTATTCTTGAACTGAGCTCAATGTGCTATGATTTTTCTATTTGCTGTGTTTCCTATTCTGTAAAAATATAAAGGTTGAAAAATACATGTTATGCAACTGTTAGAGTAGGTGTACGCAGAGCACTGAAACAACACCAATGTGCCAAGAGAATAAAGACAGGCTCACCTTCAGGACATGCACATGTACCAATGCTGGATAGAAGTTCAGGTAAACAGGGCAACCCACCCTAGGCTGCACAAGGACACAAAAGAATGACAAAAGAATGCAGGGTGCTTCCGGCCAGCATGAAGGCCAAACTTATTAGAGGAATACCAAGTCACTGTGGACTGTTCACAGCAAGCAGGTTGTGGATGAATAGCACACACGCAGCAGAACTGAGTCTTTGAGAGCTGGTTAGAAGTTCAAAATAACAGGTAGAGGGCAATCCAGAGACAGGTCAGGAAAACATGCTGGGTCAGCAAACATGAATCCGATCAACCAGGGCGTCAGAACAAAAGGCGATCCAAAAAGCAGGTAAGCAAGCAGGCTGGGTAGGAAACCAATAATCCAAATAATTAGGGCAAGAGTACAAGGAAAGGTCAAAGGGTAGGTCAGAAGGAAGCGAGGAAGGAACAGGGGCAAACAGGGGCTAAACCAGACATGAGACTCACAAAGTGTTTGTCGGGCACTGTTCCTCTGAATCTACCTGCCTTTTCTGTCTTCTGCTCTCTGCCTCCACGCATCGACCGACGTGTTGCCATGGCAACCGCTGACATGCCTGGCAACTTGCAGACACCTCAAGTCGCATGCACGGTGGCCTGGGACTCATAGTCCCAATCGTCACGGCAGCCTCCACTCACAGATCCCAGAGCTGTTGGTGACCCTGACATCTGATAAACTGACACAGAAAACGATTGGGAATGGACATTGGCCAGTGGTTGCCACAATCAGTCTTCTGGGACATATCCTTTGCACTCAATCAACAAGTAGGTAATTCTACGTATTTGGTCTTGCTGTACCCACAGAAGAAGCACATCCACTAGTGATGCTAGTGTGTCACAGATGCAGACACGTGTCTTTTGGGAATGATCGTTGGTTGCAATAATGCTAATGACTCCTGTGCAAGACTATGCATCTGGGAGAGGGTACACGCCTTCCCGTTCTTGGCTCCTGGCAGATAAGTCATAGAGAAATCGTTTTCCAAAAATAGTAGATGCCAGCAAGCTTCTCTGGTGTTGGACTACCTGATGGTGCATAACGCAAGGAGGTTTTGATGCTTTGTATGTACTAGGATCTGATGGCAGGCCCCAAGCAGGTAATGCCTCCACTCCTTTAAGGCACCTACAATGGCTAGAAGCTCTTTGTCCATTTTCAAGTAGTTCCTTCCAGCAGGTAGCCATGTCTGGGACTAATACGCCATGGGGTGGAGGCAATGGGTTTGCAGACACCTTTGGGACAAGACTGTCCCAAGGGTGCAATCCGAGGCATTCGCCTCCACGACATATGAAGTTCAGGTCAGGGATGTTGAATAACAGGAGCCATCGTGAAGGCAGTCTTCAAGGATTCGAAAGCCATTTGGGTCTCTTGTGTCCATACGTATGGTCTGTTATTTTGACTCAAGGTGGTCAAAGAATGTCTAATGGCTGAGAATATGTTGAATAAACAGTTGTAGAAATGTGTAAAGCTGATAAAGGCTTGTAAGGCCTTCAACGTTGTCGGGGCCAGCCATTGTTTGATTGAGCAAGTCTTGCATTCATTCATTTGTACTAAATGAATGCATGATATATCGCAGGAATGCCACAGTGATATATCGCAGGAATGCCACAGTGGTGCTATGAAAATTGCCCTTTTTGGCTTTGGCATACAACTTATTGTCACCTAGATATAGCAACACTGAGTGTACATGGGTCAATTATTCAGAGACTGGTTCCAAGAAGATCAGGATGTAATCCGAGTAAATAAGGAGGTACTGGTCCATCTTGGCGCAAAACACCTCATTCATCAGATTTTGGAAAGTGGCAGGTGCATTGCATTGACCTAATGGCATTACTTGGTACTCAAATAGATCTTATTGAGTGTAAAAGGCGATCTTCCATTCATCAGCTGCCCCGGATGCGTACCAAGTGGTAGGCGCCATGCAAGTCCAGTTTGATGAAAATAACAAATGTCTTTAACTGGTCCAGCAATACAATTATGAGGGCTAACAGACACCGGTTTTTCGATGTTATGGAATTGAGGGCGGTGTAGTCAATGCAAGTACAGAGTTTGCCTCCCTTTTTCAGCACGAAAAACAACAGCGACAGTGCGGGAGACTTGGAGTGTCTGATCAATCCTCATTTCAGATTGTCAGCTAGGTATTGTTGGAGGTGTATGTCTTCCTTTTTGGTCAGAGGAGATATTTTACAGCACAGTATGGTAGCACAGGGTATAAGGTCAATTGGGCAGCTGATGGGCCGGTGGGGAGGAAGAGTTCCCGGTTTTTGTCAGTCAAACGCACCCATGTACTCTGCAATATCGTGTACAGCAGAAAGTAAAGTCAGCCCAGGTCCAGAACTTTCAAACAGATCTTCACAACTGTCCAGACACTTCCTCACACTGAGGGATGAACAGAAACAAACTGTGCTGGTCTCCCAATCAACCAACGGGTTGTGCATCTAGAACCAGGGATATCCCAAAATATTTCCAAAACGCGCAGCATCGATTAGATCAGAAGTGATGGCCTTGCGATGATGTCCAAAACAAATCATGCTTAACGGGGGTGTGAAGCGGTAATGGGGCCCAAAGTAAATTCTTGCCCATCCATCACGCGTACATGTTCAGGAACTGTTTAAGTCACTTCCACTGAATCTAAATCTGTAGCTCCGGAGTGCAGAACGGTTTTGGTATCAGCTATTTCCCTCACATCGATTAACAGACATACAGAAAGTCTGATAAGAGATGCTCCACAGGTATCCTAGGATAGGGAGATTTGGGATACTATTGGACTTGTTACAATGCTCTCTTTCAGGGACGAGCCATAAAGTTTCCCCATCTATTGACTGGACGGTTAGGGCAATTCTTAAGGAAGTGACTGGACTGCCCACAGTAGAAACATAGGTTCTCCCTCCTACACCAGTTCTTTTCTTCCTGGCTTATGGTCCCTCAGATGGCCACTATCTGCATCGATTCTTTCATAGAATCTGTAGAAGTAGGGACAGAAACTGAGGTGTCCACTTGGGAAAGAGGCCGAGGTGCAGAGGATCTTCTTTCACCTCTCCTTTCTGCCTGGCGGGAATCCACTTACTAGATCAAGAAGAGTCGGAAAACTTGTAGGCTTTGCAGGGACCACCGCCAAAGTGGGCTTTCATTCTTCACGAAGACCCCCGGTAGAAAACAGCCACCTTCTAGTCTTCCGGCCAATGTATTTCAGTCATCTCCTAATTAAAGTGCCCTATGTACCACAGAAGGTCCATCCCTGTCCTTGGTTTAGTTCTAACAGCTCCAGATCCGTGGCTTGTCCCTTATGCGTGGTGTCAAAAACCCAACTCAATTCCCAGATCATGGGGTCAAAATCGTAGAAAAGCAGACTGTTGCCTTTCACCAACAGATTGGCCCAGGTAGCAGCTCCCCCACTCAGGTAGGACAGTACAAAGGCCACCTTGGAGGTAGGATCTGGAAAGACAGCCTGTCTGCACAACAAATGCAGCCAGCTCTGGTTCAGGAAGGTGCAAAAGTTCCTAGGATCAGCTGTGAACCATTCCGGCCTAGCTAGTGGAAAAGGTACAGTCGTCACAACAGGCATGGTAGCAGGGCAAGCTGGGGTTCCCCCGGGGACACCTGCTTAAACACCCCCACTTCTTCTGGAAAGGAATGGGCAGAGGGTTGTAATGCACCCAATCTCAAGTGTATATGTGCATGAGCTGATGCCATATCGGTTTTCAAGGTGACTATAGTTTGCACCGACACTGCAAGTGGGTCTGCTGGAGCTGGGCAAACACTGGGGTTGACAAACTGTTAGGGTAGGTGTTTGCAAAGCACTGAAACAACATTCATGAACCAAGAGAATAAAGACAAACTTATTTTCAGGACATTTCCATGAACCAATGCAGCATATTAGTTCAGGTATACAGGGGACTCTGCCCCGGATCGCACAAGGATGCAAAAGAATGAAAACATGATGCAGGGCGCTGCCGGGAGGCATGAGGATGAAACTAAGAGGAGGAATACAAAGTCACCATAGTCTGTCACAGCAAGCAGGTCGAGGATGAATGGCAAACAAGCAGCAGAAATGAGTCTTTGAGTGCTGTTAACCAGATGTCGGGAAGAAACAGTTCAAACCAACAGATAGAGGGCAATCCAGAGACAGGTCAGGAAAACATGCCGGGTCGGCAACCATGAATCCGATCAACCAGAGCATCAGAGCAAAAGGGGATCTAAAAAGCAGGTAGACAAGCAGGCCAGATCGGAAACCAATAGTCCACACAATCAGGGCAAGTGTAGAAGGTAAGGGCCAAAAGGTATTTCAGAAGGAAGTGAGGAAGGAACAGGTGAAAACAGGGGCTGAACCAGATGCAGGACTCACCGAGGGTTTGTTGAGAGTCACTCCTCTGAACCGCTGGCCTTTTCTTTCCTCTGCTCTCTGACACCACATAGCGACGTGTTGTCATGGCAACTGCGGATGTCCCTGCAGATGCCTTGCGTCACACGCATTGTGGTCTGGGACTCATAGTCCCAATCACCACGGCAGCCTCCACTACCTGCTGTAACGGCTGCAGGAGCACGGTGCACGACCGCTGTGGCACTCGTAAGTCCTGACAGTAACATGGTCTTATCTAAATTTGGAGCAAGCTCTATTTTCAAATTCCCTATTGTACTGGCAGAAAATGGACATAAACATTTAATTCCATTGCAAAATGTTTTATGTAGTATAGATTAAGGCAAAACCTGTTTGCTCCATTTCATATCACGCAAGCAGCCAAACCAATGCTAAGAGTAATTACCCGAATGGTCAGGGAGAACATATAATAGTGGGAACCCACAATGGATCCAGGCAGAGCAGGTTCCTTGGAAATGCAACATTAGGTGGCAGTTTAGGGCCCCAACGCTAAGGGAAGTACATTTATACAACAAGAAGCAAATATGACCTCACAGCAGCTCTGGAAGTAAAAGGATTACGACCAGAACCACCATGGACCCCAATATTATAGCTCAAAGGGATCTTCTGCGAGGTAGACGTAGCCACAGAGGGCAAGAGTTATACTCACTGAAGGTAAAGCCATTAACAAATGGTCTCAAAAGCCACCATGAACTGCAGGAATATGAGGAATGACGCTATGACTAAGGCATCAGACTGGGATCACACAGAGGTGTGCATCCTTCAGAGGTTAAACGGGCAGACCTCAATAATTGGTTACAACTGTGATTGCAGGAGAATGGGCCTCATTACAAGCATGGTGGTCCGGGAACTATGGTACCGGTAAGCATGCTGGTACCGGTAAGCATGCCGCTACCGTAGTTCCCGGACCCCCATACTACGTGCTCTGCTCGCGGGTGCCGTTTCACCAGCCAGGTTTTTCCTGGCGGGTGCAACGGCACCCGCGAGCAGAGCACGTCAGATACACCGGCACAACTCTGTATGTGCTGGTGCATATCTGACCTCCCCATCCCCATTCAACCCTATGGGACATAATTGGGAACGGGAGGCCCTTGATTCCGGCACCCGCAAATGGGCAATTACCGGGTCCGCTGAGCTCGGCATGACCCGGTTCTTGCCCATTTGCGGGTGTTGGAAAAAATGCAACTCCGGCGGCAGCCGTGCCCTTAATAAGGGCACTGCTATCGCCAGAGTTGTAATGAGGCCCAATGTCTTCTTGGGGTATAACTGCCACCTATCGTTTGGCAAGATGCTGTTCCTACTAGTAGGAATCCAGACAAGTCAATACTGACATTTACATGAGGGATTTCTGAGGTGGACTATGAGACACAAGTGCACTAGGTCACAGGTTATGACTTACACAATGCTGCTAAGGAAGGAGGCTTTTGTGTAGCTATGTTGCACTCTAACCTTGATAAGGAGGGTTGGAGTTGTACGCTAACCTTTGAACTTGCTTTGTCTGCACCAGCAGTGCCAGAATCGGGATGTCTGAAATAGGCATTGTGTTGAATGACCATTCCTGGTAGAGCTGGCTCTTTGCTGTGAAGCACATTGTGATATATGGTCTATTACCTAATCCAATGCAGATACAGTTTTGTAATAATGTCTGAGCTCATGTTTGGAGCTTGACATAAGATGGTCTGGATGGAGGTGCAGCTTCCATTCTCTTATGTGCCTGGGTTTCCTTGTTTGAAATGTATTAAGCACCTGTGTCGTGTACCTCTATTGAGGGGAACAGAACTGTTTATAGGAATGAGAAAAGTAAGAGGTTGGCCACTGCAGCTTAAAATAAAAAGTTAAAGCAGCACATCCATGCTCCCTGCTGACTTAAGGGGACATGAGATTGCTGCGCCAGTCAGAGAAGTGTAGCATGGATTAGGGACTAGGATGGATGTAAGATCATATTTTGGACGAGAGCCCCATGGTTGTCCTGTCTAAATCTGTACCTTGATACTTGAAACCCTAAATATGCAACTCAGTTGCGACTCTGCTTTATATTTCACACTCTCCTCTATCATAGTATGGGATCTGTAACAGACTTTGTTTCTACCGATTATGTGTCTTGTCTTTTACTCTCACCTACCGAAGTCTCTGAAACAAGCTAAAATACTGCTCTCCATTCTGGGTTGCATATGGGGGATATAGGCTGTGAACCAGCAGTCATCTGACTCTGACCAACACTTGCGGGTGTCACTGACATTTCTGTATGGGGGAGGAACGGAGGTCAGTTGTTGATACCTAGGCCTCTGGATAGACGTGGCAGAGAAGTCAGCTACGAGCCGTACAAACTCCGCCAGCCACGAGACATGATAGCATTCCGATGCTGACAGAGTTAGGAATGGACCTGGATCCATAATAAGTCATGCCTTGTCTTACCCCGGTGAGAATGGGTTCAGGTCAGTCTGGACAAGTGCCACTTCCTCCTAAAAGAAGGCAATCACACTTCATGTTTACTCACTATTCACCCAAAGCATGTAGGTACCATGATAAATGGCACATATATACACATAATGAGTCACCTAGACACTTCCCCCCCAGAAGACACATTTGGCTTAGATAAGATAACCAACCTACGTAAGGCGTTAGAAAAGAAGGTTGCGTGTGTACATCAATGACAATGGGACAGTTATGTAGACTGCTATACAGAAGCTACTAAGAAAAAAACTCAAAGGCACCCAAGAAAAGCTCCAGGAGCAAGGTAAATCACTGAAAACCGAGTACTCAAACCTGCAAGTAGCATTTCCATAATATAAGGGGAGCCACTGCCAAAGAAACCCCTAAGGTTATTCTGGACACTTACAACCCCGCCATTTTAAATGTTGCACCCGACCAAGAACTGGCAAGCCCAGACTCTACCCAACCACCAACTTATCTTCAGTCCACCCCAATAAACCCTGTGGTCGGCCCGTTCACCCTAGAAATATGAGCCCTGATCTCCAAACTATTTCATTCACCTTCCTCAGCCACCTCATCCATGTTTGAGGAGTTCCCAAATTTGCCAATACCAGTAATGGGGCATTCCCGCTTAGACAGCTGCCTTTAGGAAGTGATAACTTAGTTACAGTACATGCCCCTGGAGTGCTACTGATTTGTTCAATATCGCTCAGAGATTTGCAAAGATACGAAAAGATACTGCTAAGTTCCAAGAGGAACTTCAGGTTATAATAGACTGTTATCACCCCCACGTGTGCTGATTTAAATCAATTGTTTCGAACAGTGCTGCCCACAGATATGTTTACCCTGCTGAAAATGGGTGCCAACTGCCCATCTGAAGAACCTATCACCCCCAGGGATCCGAAAACCGTTACTGACTGACTGGTACAAACTATCCTTGAAATCTATCCCCGAAAGACTGATTGGTCTAAAATGAATGCTTGCATGCAAGCCAAGGGTGAAAATCATGCAGAGTATCTTGAGCGTGTGAAACAATCTTTTTGAACAATATTCTGGGATCGTTGCTGCAGCCGGTGTTTGCAGAAATGATCGAATTTGAAAATGCCTACTGCAAAATGACTGGATTTTTTTGTAAAATATAGATGGGTTTTGGTGTAAGGATGGATGTAAGATCATTCCGAAGAGGGAGGGTCTCCACACGCAATATAAAAAAAAATTCAACCGCTAAAAATTCGGTCACTTTGCAGTAGATATTTTATTTTTGTTAATTTCACGGTAATTTGATGCAGCCATTATATTGCCTCAAGCTGTGGTTCAGTTTGTAATGCATTTGCAACCTAAGCTCTTTGGCAGGAAGGAAAGAGTTTGGGAGAGGTTTTACTAGCTGCACAGCACTTCCATGAAAAGGTCAGACGACAGAAAGAAACTACTGAAGCCAAAGCTATGGTTTGCAGATACAGAATTTCAACAGGTTTGCAGTTCCCAGGGAAGAGGAGGTTTCCGTCCCACACAAGGAGGGCGAGTGTGAGGACAGAGAAGAGGAAGAGGAGCACCCCAATCACATAGACCAGGGCAAACTGCTGAGAGGTATTACACAAACACATTTAGTGACCAGTGTAATTACTGCAAAGAGTTTGGACACTCGAAAGCTGAGTGCCCACATCGGCCTAAGTATGACGGTCAAGAGGGGAAGCCAACTGCGCCAAGCCGAATGACTAGGTCCCAGACTCCACCGACACAACGTCAGACCGATAATTAGGATTGCCAATGGGTCTCCAAACTTGTTGCACCACTCATACCGATTGATTCTACTGCCCATGCAAATGATGCTGGTTAAAGGGTAAATGCTGAGCCAGTCGAAATTACTCGAAAACCTGCCAATCCCCTGCCATGTACCTCAGTATCCTATTTCCCAACAGGCTGAAGAAGGCATTCCTCCTGTAATAGAATCACTTCTCCAACAAGGTATTATTGTACCAATTCCTGGTCCCTGCAATACTCTGATTTTGCCTACAAGGAAGCCAGGTAAAGAGGTTTATCGTTTCATTCAGGACGTGCATACAGTTAATCAGCTGTGCTACCGGCTTTTCCTGTTGTACCTAATCCGTCTACCAACCCGTAAGGCATTCTGTACTCAGCCAAGTAGCCAAGTACTTCTCTGTTGTAGATTTGTGTTCAGAATTTTTCTCCATACCTATACATCATGACAGCCAGTATCTGTTCACATTTACCCATAAATCCATATAGTATACGTTCACTAGTCTTCCAATGGGATACGTAGAGAGCACTATCCTATTCTCCCACATTTTAAAGAGACTTCTTGACTTGGTTCAGTTCCTAGGAGGGTCGACACTGGTGAAGTACGTAGACAATCTGCTCTTAGCCTCCCCCTCTTTGGAAGCATGTAAGGACGACTCTCTCATCCTCTTGACAGCGCTTGCTGAAAAGGGTCACAAGGCATCTAAAGAAACCTAGGCCATGAGATTTCAGCTGGGAAAAAACATCTATGCCAAAATCGGATAACAGCGATCCAGAGAATTCCCAATCCCCAGACTAGGAAGCAGCTGAGAGGGTTCCTCGGGATGGTCAGTTAGTGTAGAAAGTGGGTCCCAGGATAAGTAACCATAGTTAAGCCCCTTTGAAATCTCATGCCCGATTCGACCACTGAGCCCTTGCCATGGCCTCAGGAAGCAGAAGATGCCTTTGTTACCATTAAGCAAGTACTCGCAATGGCTTTGGCTTTAGGTTTGCTGGATTACATTTAGCCCTTTGTGCTGTATTGCAACAAATGCAACGGTTTTACTCCAGGTGTGTTGATTCAATTATATGTTGACAAGCACCAGCCTGCACCATCCTACCACAGTGTAGCCTAAGCTCCGGTAGCTGCAGGACACCCAGCTTGTCTGTGAGCCGTCACCACTGACGCTCTATTGATAGAAAAGACTGATTCACTAGCACAAGGTCATCTTGTCACGATTGCAGTTCCCCATGCCGTGTGCTGTCATTACTGCTTAAAGGGAAGACACAGCATGTGTCCAATTCCAATCTCTCCCGATACTGAAAGTTGCTAATTTCTAAGCTAATATAACCTTGAACCAATGTTCAGTCCTGAGTCCTGCATCTGCGCTCCCCACTATGCAGGACAGGGAACTGCATTTATTTGTTTTAATTATGTATTGTAAGCTTGTTAAGTGCTTATACAGGAAGTAAAATACTGTTTCAAAGCGCCCAGCAGGGCGAGGGGAGGGAACAAGGGACTAAAATACATTACAAAACACTATAATTAATAAGAGCCGTGGAGGGAAAAGGAGGAAGGACTAACCTACTATGCCTTGTGAGTATTCAGAACGTGCAAGTGCAGTAAGGAAAAAGGGCAGAGGGCGTAAGTGCTGGGGAGTGAGCCACAGATGAAGTGCTCGGGTTGATGAGTGCTACATGGCCAGGGGCCACGTTAAGAGTAAGTGCAAACCTCTGAGGCGGAGGGTGTGCTAAGGCAAGTGCTGAGGGTAGACAGGAGCTGGCCAGATTGGGTGTGGGAGGTCAGGGATCCCAAGGATGCATAAGGGCACCAATACCAGCAACTGTGGGATTAGCAGAGAAGGGAAGAAGGGAAGGAAGAGGTGAAGCAGTAGGTCTTGAAGAGCATTCAAAATTTAAGAAAGTCCTGCACAATGCTCAGCGGCAGGGGGAGACTGTTCCATAAGGCAGAGCCAGCTAAGGAAAGCGATCAACCACCTACCCTCTGTTTAGCAAAGCGCTTTACACACAAAGAGTTGGTGCCAGAGGAACGAAGTGGTCTAGAGGGAGAGTATTTAGTAAGATAAAGTTGAAGATAGTATGGTCATAGTGTGGTACCCGGACCCAGACAGCCTTGTGGATTATGCAGAGGGATATGAATTTAATCCGTGCAACTACCGGGAGCCAATGAAGACGTTTTAGGGCAGGAGAGATGATGTCCCTGGGGTTAAGACCAAGGATAAGTCTTGCTGCCCTATTCTGGATTAGATGGAGGGGTCGCAAAGTGGAAGAAGGTAGATTCAGGAGGAGGCTATTGCAATAGACAAGCCTAGAGAGAACCAGGGCTCTGGTAGCATTGAGCCTCTGGGGAAAAGTGAGAAAAGGGACAATTCCTTTGAGAAGGAAGAGCTGAAAGTGGGACTTCTTGGTAATGTCCTGAGTGTGAGGGAGGAAGGAGAGAGTGGAATCAAAGTTGACTCCAAGGTTTCTGGCTTCAGAAGAAGGAGCCGGGGGAAAACCCAAGGAGGAAGGCCAGAGTGAAGGGAAGAAGGAGGGAGCAGGGGTCCCAATATGTTTATGTTTATGCTTTTGAATTTGTAACGCGCTGCCGGTACCTGGGGCTTAAGGGCGCAGAACATATAGAAACTACAGGACAGGCGGCATGAACAACATCAACTGGGACCTGTCTTCGACGAACTCCATAGAGCGACTAGCAGAATAGAAAGGTTTTAAATTTTTTCTTAAACACGTCAGTTGACTCAATGGTTCTGAGATCCGGGGGCAAAGCATTCCATGCGAGCTGAGCTGCTACATTAAAGGCTCCATTCCTCACTCTGTTAGTTTTGTAGCATGTGGTTTTAAGGACATTTGATTTGTCCAATTTTAAAGATCTCAAAGCAGGCTTTATTTCCACAGCTTCCATTAGATATACTGGCATGTGCCCTGCAATGCATTTCTGGGTGATTAAAAACAGCCTAAAGCGTACTGTGGCTTGCACAGGGAGCCAATGCAGGCTCCGTCTTGCATCCGAGACGTGATCTCTGCGATTCAGACTTTTCACGACTCTAACAGCCCCATTCTGTATTACCTGAAGGCGATGAAGATCAGTTTGGGTGGAGCCAGCCAAGAGACTACAACAGTAATCTTAGACCCTATGATGGCTCTTGCTAAAGCTTCAGCGTTTATTTCCGAGATGAGTGGGCAAAGATGGCGCAGAAGTTTGATAAAATACAAAGAAGAAACTAGACTGCTAATTTGAGCCTTCATATTCAGGTTTTTGTCCAATATGACACCCATAGTCTTAACTTTATTTTGAACCTTAATATTGCATTGATCTATGTTGAAGCTGGAGTACATCGGATCAAGTTTAGCCAATTCGGCATCAGAGCCAGCAATTAGGAGCTCTGTCTTAGCGCTGTTCAGGGCCAGTCCATTAGTAACCATCCACCTTTGTATAGCACAATATACTTTATTGATGTACAGTTCATTGACATCATGGGAACCTGTAATGGCGATAACGCAATGGGTGTCATCTGCATAGTTTGAAAAAAGGATCCCCTCCTGTTCCAGCATCGGACCATAAATATGTTATAAAAACATGGTGACACGCATGCTCCTCTGTGGGACCCCATAAAGCAAAGGTGTGGGTTCTGCTGCGGCTGACTCACTTGCCACTCTGACCAATCTGTCGCTCAGGAATGATGAAACCCATTGTATAGCTTCGGCTGAGAAATGCACAATATGCCTTAACCTGGTGGTTAGGATGGAATGATCGACCAGGTAAAACGCAGCCGAGAGGTCCAAAATCATGAGTAACGAGTTTTGGCCACCATCCATAGCTTGCAGCAGTTGGGATTTAAGAGCTAGGAGTGCCCTCTCAGTCCCATGATTTTGGTGAAATCCCGATTGGAATTTATGTAGGATTTTGACCGTGTTAATATATTGAGAAATCTGGTTATAGGCAACCCTATCCAAAATTTTCAATCGAAACAGGAGAACCTTAATAGGAAGAATCTCAGTTTTACAGGCATTGAGGCAGAGATCGTTGGAGGTGCACTAGGACTGGATGGCAGATATGCAGTCAGGGATGATGGAGGTTGCAAGAGCGACAGCAGGAAGGTTGAAAAAGAGCTGTGAGTCATCTGCACAAAACTGGAAGTTGGAGGAGAAGGAGGAGATGAGGCGTGCAAGCAGAGCAAGGTAGATATTAAAGAGATAAGGGGAGAGGATAGAACCCTGGGGGACGCCACAGGTGGAGAAGGAAGTAGGAAAGGAGAAGGTGCCCAAGATGACTTGTCAGACTGTAGTAGAGATGTTCATGTCCCCTGTGCTTATTTATCAGATGTGCCCTTGTTGAACCCTGATTTGATCCTATTCATGGATGCCTCATGCCTCTGTGTCCCAGAAACTGGGAGCTGGACTCTGGTTATTCTGTATGGACCCCCTATGCTGTCCTAGAAGCATATTGATTACCCATGACCAGATCTGCACAGGACACTGAACCTGCAGTTCTTACCGACTCCAGGTATGCCCACAGGGTTGTGCACAACTTCAGACTCCTCTGGAAGCAGCGTGGGTATTTAACCTCCACAGGCACCCCAATATTGAATGTAAAATGTGTGTCAGGTTTACTGAATGCATTGTTGCTCCCCGCAGCTGTAGCCATTGTTAAATGTAAGGGGCATGATCCCTCTCAGTCGTTCGGGCCCGAGGGAAGACCCTAGCAGATGGTGCAGCTCATTTTGGCTGCCTTAAACGGGCCCCTGACTCCTAATGATATTCTTGTTTGTGTTGCAATCCTACGGTCACTGATTGCATCCCTATCCAGCCTGGCCATTCTCCAAGACCAACCCCCCGAAGCTGAAAAGGTGACCTGGACCCAACTTTACTATAAGTTGGCGGGAGACTCTCTGTGACTTTCCCCAGATGGCTGCCTGGTAGCACTCAAGGTACTCCACCCACCTGGTCCATGAAGCTCACGGCTTAGCCCATTCTATGATTACCCTACTGAATCAATATCCGATGGCCCCTAGTTTAGCCTCTATGGCACAAGGTTATTGTGAGAACTGTGTTATGTGTCTAACACGCAATGTTGGGAGAGCAATTCCCACAAGGATGTTTGCACTTCCAATACCGGATGGTCCATTCCTACACGTACAAATAGACTTCATGCAGCTCGCCACCTGCATGAACTTTACTCACTGATTAGTGATGGTAGATGTATTCTCTGGATAGGTAGAGGCATACCCATGTAAAAAGGAAGGTACTGCTACAATGGCAAAACAACTGTTGGCAGAGTTTATACCCCGCTTTGGACTGCTCCTTAGCCGAGACAGCAACCAAGGCACCCATTTTACTGGTGAACTCATTAAAGAAGTGTGTAAAGCTCTAGGAATAGCTCAACAGTTCCATTGCGCTTATCACCACCATTCCAGCGTGCATGGAGAACGGTGCAATGTGGACCTCAAGCTAAGGCTGTTTAAAGTGTGTAAAGAGACAGGATTGAAATGGCCCCAAGCCTTGCCCCTGTCGCTGTTTGCCATGCGCAATGGTGCCTGGAAACACTTGTGTATAGGTGCCATACAAATGTCCAGTAAATAGATAACCACCAGCATAAACACAAACTGCCTGTCCACGAAATCCTCAAAGGTCGCCCCATGAGAATGGAAACTGAGCCCCCAGCAGTTCGCCCAATTCAAAGTTTGCCTTTAGAGGATGACACTTTACTCCCATACTATTGCATGTTGATTAAAACTGTTCGATCTCTCCACGCTCAGGTCCGTGAAGCCCTGCCTGAACCAGCAACTGAACCCTGCCACTCTTTACAGCCAGGAGATTGGATCGTGACAAAGTTCCATCAGCGGAAACCTGCGCTTCAACCCAGATGGTGCGGCCCGTTCCAGGCCCTCCTAATTACACAAACAGTGGTTAAATGTGCAGGGATCTCACATGTCCATGCAGCACACTGTTGCAAGATCATCACCCAAGCCAACAACATCACTTCCACTTCGGCTGATCTTTCACGGCTTGGCTACGATCTGCTGCAACCACCGACTCCTCCACCAGTGACACTGCCAGTCGTTTGCCAATGTCAGACCCTTCCAGCGCTGCTGGAATGGTACGGCAAGTACCAGAGGACGAGGTTGTGCCTCTCGATCACCCAGTATGCCCATGTGCTGAATCAGGACCCACAACCTCTAAACCTCTTCCACACAGTGAGGTCTCTGCAGGAGCTATTGCTAAGGCTCCTTCGTCAGTCAGTCGAAGCCCCAGAGGGAACGACCCTGATTCAGGTGTCACTCCTGCTGAATCACTACGTAGCCCCCAAAAGGTACACTTTGGGGTCCCATGAAAGAGCTCTCAAGAACCAGTAGCTCCTGGCCAGGTAATTCGCCCCTGAATGTGTCCCCTCAACCACAATGAATCCCCCTAAAGTGGGAAGTGCACTAGAGAAGAGTGTAACCGATCTCTGTTGACTCACTGATAGCAGCAAGTTATGGTCCCTGTTGTTACCACCGCCTGGTCATTCTCTTTGCTTTAATGACCCTCATAAGCACATGGCTCTGGTACTTTGGATTTCTCCAGTTGGAACTTTTTGCTGGATCTTCTGAACTATGGACTAAGGCAGAGGTCTTGAAAAAAACATTTTTAGATTGAGGATATGGGCAGGGGCGGCTTACATTGTCGGACTGGGCCATAAAACTGTCTCAGGCACCAATGAAAAAGTGGCCCACAGTTGCAAATTGATATTCATTCCTTTAGGCAAAGACTAGTATCCAAGGGGGTGCTTTTTCTTAAAATGTAAGCAAATTGTAATATTTAAAGACTGTTTATTCAGCAACAATGGTCAAAACTACTAGCTGCATAGTGAAGTAACTCATTAAACTGGGCCACATTGGCTAAAATAAAGTGCCCCATTTGGACTGGCCTACACTAGCATTTTGCATTTTTGGTACAGGCATTGCCCTATAGGCCAGTCTGAGCCTGGCAGCTCATCCATAATGGGTGAGGGGGAGTCCACCCAGTAGCCCCCTCAACCATTATGGAGGAGCTGAGGAGCCAGCCCAGAGAAACACTGAGCACTCCCTCAGCTGCTTTTTCCAGTTGAGGGAGCGCTCCTGGGCTGGCTGAACTGTCAAAGGGAAACATCGTTTCCCTTTGACAGTTCAGTTCCCCAGCCGCACATGCTCACTGAGCCATGCAAGGCTGGGGGCGTTTTGCTTTGCCACCCTTGCATAGCTCATTGGAAATGCTAGCTGGGGCACTGCATGTCTGTTTGTGCAAGGAGCTTCCGCGCCTCTTTGCACATACGGACAGAACAACCTGGAGTGGGGCATTTCAGGTCCCTGCAGAAGGTACATTTATGTTCATTTATTTTTTATTTAAATATGTGTATGGATACGTGTATGCTTGTGTTATGAGTGAGTGTATGGCGATGGGTGCTTGTATGAATGATACAGTGATTGCTGTGTGTAGATGTGTGTGTTTGTTTTGTCCATTGAGCTGATTTTGGCGAGTGGGGAGTAGAGGGGGGAAGGAGGGTTGTACAACAAAGGCATTTTAAAAATGCCTTTGTTGCCCAATCCCTCGACCCACCTGCCAAAATCAGCTCTCCTTCTGAGGCACTGTGGAGTCCAGGGAACAGGGATGGTATTTTTTTTATCTATCAGGGATGTCCAGTCAAAAATACCATGCTTTCCCCCTTGGCCCCACAGCGTCAATTGCAAACTGTTTGGCTTTTTACCCATTTTTTTTTTAAGTATGCTCTAAAATGCAAAGTTTTAACCCATTATTTTAAAAACATTCAAGGGGGGGAAACCCCCCGAAACCCCTTTGATTGGTTCGGGCTTCCTCACTGCGCTCGGTCGCTATGGCATTTTTGTGGGAAATATTTATGCCCCTCCACTTAAAAGTGTTGGGAACTGGGTGGGGGGAGCCAAGGGCCTGTGATGGGAGCAGGATGGGTGGGAGCACTGGATAGTGGTGGGAGAAGGGCAGGGAGAGCCCAGGGTCTGTGATGGGGTTGGGAGAGCCCAGGGACTGGGTAGGAGTGGGATGAGGGAGCCCAGCGACTATACTGGAGGGGGAGCCCAAGGACTATACTGGGAGTAGGGTGCGGTGATGGCGCACAATCGTTCATAGCAATTTGTACATACTGTCCATTTGGTATTTTTGGCCTGCCCAAATTTTGCTCAGGGGGGGCCCAGGCCAAAAAAGTTTGAAGACCACTGGACTAAGGAATATTTTGCTTGGCACTTGATTTCTGTTGGAACATTTGAACAACAACATTTACCTTGCTGCATCTTCATGGAGACTATAAAACTTTGAACTGAAAGCGCTGGCCTGGTGAGCTTATTTCACTTGCCCTGAGGAATTGAACTGAACTTTGTCTTGAAACCACAAACTTTTGCACTAGTGCCACAACAAGATTCTTGAACCTGGGCACTTGAGGATTGGCCCAAGTGTACACCATGTCTGGCTGTATTTCGATTGTCATCATTATTGTCAGATTACTAATGTATTATCATTTCACTGTGACTGCTGCTTTTTTTATAACCTGTCATAAAAACAATGGTCCCTCTGCACATCCCTGGGTTCAAAGTGAAAACATTTACCTGCATCTCTCCTGGCAGTATGCCTATATCTTTAATCTTATTGACTGCTGGGTCTGTGCCCATCTCCCTCATGACGTATCCTCCCGGTTCCCTATTGTACCCATCCCTTTCCAGTGGGGGGAGGTTTATTTGGATCTTAAGTTGGTCACCGATTCCCAAGGCCAAAGGCCCTGTAGGGATGCTCAAATCCCATCTCAGTTTCAGCGGTCCTCCACATTTACTCATTCTACACCAAGTACACACCAAGCCAGCAGCACTCCACCTTTACTCCCTGGCAACTGGCCTTGTATGCTGCGCCAACCCGGGTCCTCTGTGCACGGAACCAGAAAATGTTATTATTACTTGTCCACCAATTCCAGTGTAGTGAGCAATAATGTCCCATTTGCCTTCGATTCTAATATCTTTCCCAATCCACGTATTCCATGGCCTATTTCATTTGTGGGGAAAAACCTTATCCTTGGCCATTGATTAATTGGGGAGAGATTTGTTACATGGGGTGTCCTGCCTGCTGTGCGTCATACTCCCGCCTTTCCAGCTCAGCCCCACCCCAGGAGAAACACTGCCTGGGAACACTTTGTTGCTGGAGTAGGATATTGCAAATGCTACAGTGTCCTCCTTGACTCTATTAATCTGAGAACAGGTAGCCATCTGAACCATGGTGCATCAGAACTGCATGGCTTTAGATATCGTCCTAGCCTCACAAAGAGGCATCTGCGCAATCGTGAAAAGGGAGTGCTGTACTTTCATACCTAGTTACGAAAGTAATATTACTGACATTATTACCAACATTCGCCACACTGTAAGCCTCCTTCATACCAGCCCAGAGGCTTACCGGTCATTTGAGGCTTGGATTGAGGGACTACTGGGACCTCTGGGTGCATCTATTGGTCAGATCTTACTCATAGCGCTAGTCATAATTCTAAGTTGGTCCTGTCTGATTATGGCTTGTAAGTGTCGCTATTATTGAGCATGCACCACCTGCTCTGAAGTCTCTTAGACTGCCCAAGTGCTTTACTGTCATGCTATTGAAGAAATAATATGTTATGATATGCCTGGATGTGATGTTTATTCCCCTAAAGATGTATGTAATGAGACTGGAATGAAGTTATCATAGGAGGGAATTGTGGGGGAACGTTTGGAATTGAAAGTGGTATGCAGTCCCCTAGAACACTTCTGCATTAAAATATTGAATAGGTACTGCAAACTGCCATGTATAACCAACTGTTTCTTGCCAGTGCGAGGTTAGGCTTTACTGTGCATGTCCTTGAGATGAAGGCTCTTCGTCTAGCGTGTAGCAAAGCTCGCCTCCACATCTCTCACGTCTGATGCGTTTCCCTTTTGGCATATGCAAGCGTGTTTTAGGCTCCCACTGTCTTACGAAAAGTCGCTTTAGTAGATGGAAGTCATCATACTGTAAGCATGCACGCCTGCCTCAGACCGTGTGTGAACCTCTGAGGAGTATATTCAGCTCCACTAAATGTATCACTTCATGTTATCCTTCCTGATAATACTGTCCTAACATGTAAGAACGCAGCTGGTATCAAATACCTGTATAGTGGGGCTTTGTTCCCTGCTTGCAACATTGTTTCAATATGATTCCCTGGCATGTCTGGACCTCCCCTTGCACTGAAATGCATGTGTTCCTTTGGGTATTAGAGAATGTTGTGTGGAGGGAGGGTGGTTCTCACTTGCATCAAAATCTTGTAATGTTGTTGGTTTGCTGTTGTCCTGCTGTTTTATTTAACTAATACATTGTTCACCAATCCACCAGAATAGTCAGTGGTAATTTTTCCACAACACCATGTTTGGACACTCCTACAAAGGTTTCCTTGATTGTTCTTCACAAATGGCACCAGATATCAAGGTGGAGGCACACAGTGCTATATTATCTGTTGCCTATTTGGTACAACAGAAGGCACAGGAGAAAGCACAACACTATAGCTTCACCACACTGAGGAGTATTGTGCAATGTCTCTGAATACAGCATTTGCCATAAGAAGAATGGCAATGAGGGAATCCTGAAAGGTGCAGAATTTCATCAAGTACTAATACCAACAATAAGTATTGTCATTTAATTATAATGCTAGAAAGAAGTGGCACTTTTGAAATGTCTTTCTTTGAGGACAGAACTGTACCAAACATATTTGCAGTCGAATTACAATAATCTCATCGCTGGACCTGGGAGCTGAGCCTACACATGCCGAGAAATGGGTAGCTTAAAATAAATACACTTTGAAGCCTACCCCCAAACCTTTGGCGAATGCAATTGCGCCTTTGCCTCGCAGGTAGTTCCAGCTGAAATTAAGCTCCTTCATCCCAGTGTTTTCTGCTATGGCAACTCCAAGGGTTTCACCTACAACAAGATGACAAGAGAAATAAATCAGGATGGCAGGATCCACTTCAAACTGTTCACACTTAGGCCCTCATCACAAGTTGGGCGGTAGCCCTTAACTGTGGCGGTAACGCTATTACTGCTGCATTTAAGGGTTGGCCTAAACATGAGTATGGAGTGTTTACCACCAGCTTAGAGCTGGGAATAAACACGCTGGAAAAATGCAGATTTTTTGCACAATGTCCATGCCGTAATACCGCTGGCGGTAATTACGCAGAAAATTCCCCATGGACCCAATGGGGAATTGGGCATTACGTTTACCACTCAACCCGTGATCTAGCGGTAATACTGCCGGACAGGTGTGCGGTAATGCAAATACAGTTGGGCTTTGTCCCAGTCGGGGTACCACCCAACTCATGATGAGACCCTGAGGACCTCAGTGGTACCACAAGCTGAAATTAGATAGCATGTCAAAACAAATTTTTAAAGTGGTGTGGTGGTAAACAGTAACAAGAATTTCAGATGTAACTGGTAGTATAAAATAGTAAATGTGTCTGGAAAGGGGTCTGCAACATGAAAAAGCAGATATTTACAAGCCCACAAATGCTTATCTGGGATATCGAACCCACACAGACAACAATCAATGCATTACTATCAAAGCAAAATTAAGCACAAAATTAATAATATTTATGGACACTTCCTACCTTTACCTTTCTTAGGTTGTTCAAATTTAAAGATGATGATTTTGGTGTAAATTGCAATATAACATGTTGAATTAATATATTAATCTAACCAACTGACGAACATCTCTCCCAAAGCTGTTTTTAAACAGACAAAGATATGCCTTTCAATTAGGGTACTTTTGCACTTTTTTGGTTTTAACAACTCTTAAAGCTTTATTAGTCTTACAACATATCAAGTATAGTATACTAGGAAGACTGCTACACTAGTTATCCTGAATGCCAACTACATGAATGCTACTATATTTATCCTTCTAGCATCTGTGCCCGAACATGCCACCTACAGTCCTTCCTCACTCAACCTCTCAGAACATTGTCCCACCTACCCCTAAAGAAGATGCTCCATGCTGCCATTTATACATTCTGAACTCAGAAATCAAGCCCAAACCTTGCTGCTACACCCTTGTCACACCCTCTAACAACTTTGCTCACCCTGTCCCCTAACACATGGGCCTCAAACATTAACAACCCAACACTCTTTACCTCAAATTTCAGAAATTAAACTACATTATTCCTTATCCAATAGGCTCCTGGAATGTTTATCTCCCTAGGGAGGGAGTACAGCTTTTTCAAATCCTCACTGCTCTAATCATTTAAACCTCAGAGGCACACACATGTCTGCTGGGCCCCTATTAATGCACATTCTCTTTGCTGTCATTGTGTTGAGATTCATGATTTTATTACACAAACTCAGTTTGACTTTTTAGCAATTACTGAAACTTGGCTTAAAGATAATTCCGGACCTATATTGTGAGCTACTGTCCCAGGGTATTATGAAATTCTTATGGCACACAGGCAATTTTAAAAAGGTGGTGGCGTGGCTTTTTTTTAATAAGCTCCTTCACCTGTATGTCGTTTGCCTGCCCAGAAATTTCTGATTGCAAAGTCCTAGGCTTAAACTGTAACAATCTGTTACTTTATTCAGTACAAGTCCAAGTCCTGATCATCTACCGACCTCCTTGGTGCTGGTACAGTTTTGTCCATCATTTTATGCAACTTGTTTTATCTGTGTTAAAACCTTCTTCGTCTCCAATGATTTTAGGTGAATTTAATCTAGATTTTAATGATCTATGTAATCCTCAAACCATAGCTATTTACTCTTGGCCTTCTGATATCGGCTTTTCTTTTACTAATACCCCATCTACACATAACCAGAGTTGTACCCTTTATTGGTTCATCAGCCAGAGCATTTCACTAGATGGATCAGACATGTTTCCTATCGATTGGTCTGAGGATGCAGCGGTTACCTTTTTATCTATGCTAGTTGCGTATTCTGCCTGCTCTACCTTCTCAACCTACCACAGTATTTACCTACCACAGCAGACAAGCCCTGAATGCAAATAACCTTAAGCCAGTGTTGGCTAATTTGGAGACAAAAGTAGACGTTGAGGCTAATGTGAAGGATATAGTTGATGTCTATAATTCCATCTTGCCTGAAACTGTTGAATCCATTGCTCCACTTCAAACTAAAACTATGAAAGCTAAGTATTTGGGTAACAAACGGTTCACATCAGAACTTAGTGATCTCAGGAATTCGCTCTGCTGTTTTAAACGGAAATGGAGGGTAAATCCATCTGAGGAAACACAAAGAGCCATTAAGAGAGCTAAAATTAATTATAAGCTGCCATTCAAGTGACAAAGAAATCATACTTTGCAACTCGTACTGATTCAGCTTCTTACTCTTGAAAAGAGATTTTGAAGATATTAAACAGTCAGAGGAATCCTTTTGTTCATCCTTCCCCTACTTCTACCTTTTGTGTTTCTTGGTTTGACAAAATGCAGTCCTTCTTTAGAGAGAAGATCCAGAATATCCGAAATAAGATTATGTCCTCCCAGGATATATCAGTATCTGCAATTCCGAATTGATAGCAGTAACTGGACTTCCCTCAGATTCAAAGTCTGACTCCATTTTCAATTTCACCCTGTCTGCCTGGAGGACACTCAATCTTTTTTCATTTCCATAAAA
The DNA here is from genome assembly GCF_040938575.1 of Ambystoma mexicanum. Classification (NCBI taxonomy): domain Eukaryota; kingdom Metazoa; phylum Chordata; class Amphibia; order Caudata; family Ambystomatidae; genus Ambystoma; species Ambystoma mexicanum. Next base: position 1,172,357,225 of record NC_090932.1, on the reverse strand, counting down.
TCTACTAACTACCCTGAGGACCCCTGCCCATCCTTCCTTGTAAAGGAATGTGCAGAGCTCTTGTTTCCCATGATTAATACATCTAATGATACCTCATTTGTTGAAAGTATTGTTCCGCAGATCCTGAAACAAGCTTGGGTGACCTCCTTTTGAAGAAACCTGAACTGAATTCAGAAAAATGTGCCAGCTACTGTGTCGTAACTAACGTGACCTTTCTTCTGAATATAATATTTTGGATTGTGCTGCCAATAATCAACTTCAAGATGTTATTGCCTGCGTTCCGACCAAGTAGTTGGACTAAGCTGGCACTGATGAATATTCAGGACTCTTTATTGAAGATTATGGACTGGGGCCAATTAGGCAACAGCGTGTTGATGTTTCTGGATCACTCTGCAGACTTTGACACTATTGACCATGCTATTTAGTTACAGGGGGTCGATGATGTCGCCCAAGTGTCAGCTAAATCTGCCAACTCTATCAAGTCCTTTCTTGGGACAAGAAAGTCAAGAATTATCATGATCAAGGGGGCATGGCCAACGAGCACGCAATGCAGATGTGAGCTTATAGTGCTCCAGAGGCCGCCAGCAAGATCCTGCCCAAATCCTGCCCAAATCCTGCAAAATAATCAAAGATTCCTTTTAAAACTATAGCCACGCGCAGCGGAACTCAGCCGGAACAGGTCGCTGTAACGTGGAGCTGAATCGGACTGCAGCATCGAAAATATAGGCACTGGAAGCAGCACGGCGGCAGACAGCGAAGAGCTCACAAGATGGCTGACGCAATCATGAGGCGACACGGAGAAGTGTGGGTGGACCAGGACTGTGCCTCACCACTCACCCAGTAACCTCCCCCAGCACGGTGGTGCCGCTGTGGAAGCTCGCTGCGGGCGTACTGCTGAGATCCTTGGTCGGTAGCGGAGGTCTGCACCTAGATGCCCGTGGAAGCATGGTGAGGAGGGGACGCCTCCTGTGAACGCCGACCTGCAGGGACCCGCTGAAGGACCTGGCGGCTCTCTCCCCTGCTCCCCCGCACTGCCTGCGCCCGGCTCGGGCCGTATGGACTGTGCTGCTGTCCCTGGAGCAGCACCCACTGGACCCCTACAGCCACTGCAGAAAGACCCAGAAAGACCCACAGCACCAACTGCCCTGAAGGTTATACCCAGAAAGAAAAAGGGACTGCTCTGCCAGGTGTCAACTGGCTATACACGTTCCCTCTGGTGGGAATATCTGTGCACCCCAATTAGAGGTAGGAAGCTGCTACGTGCCTTACAGACCGGAGTACTGTCAGACTGGAGACTTACGGGCAAGCAACAAAGCTGGACACTGCTGCTCCCTGCCGGCGATCACTGCCAGCGGACCCAGGGGTAATACAGTGGCGGCTATACGGTCCACTACAGGTGAGGGGGTGAGCACTAGTCAAAAGGGCAGCGCTTTATGTATCAAGAACATCTCGGTGTGATAAGCGCAGGAACTGCAAGACACCCATCACGCCGCGGCAGCCCGCACACCATATTCCGCCACATCAGGTGGGAATGCCTAAGGAGACAAAATAGCCATAATAGCCGGAAAGTGGTGGAGCCCGAGGGACGCAACGGATGCCACCCACCAACTACAGAAGAGGCAGCAAAGGCATACCCACGCTCCGCATGTTATAAGTGGGCACAGTGGCAGACAACCTAAAGCTCTGTTTATCAAGTGATCAACTCCCTGTATGCACTGTCCGACCAGCGCGCCACATAGACACAGAAAAATAATCAACATAAAGGTGTGCACTCAAAAACCACAGGTCCTGTACACAACAACTGTAAGAAGCCTGAATAACAAGCAGTAAGGCAGAGATTTGAGGTCTCGACCCCACCACAACAATCATAGACAACAGCAGAAGCCAACAAACACATTAGCGTGCCACGAGCATACCCGATCCGAGTGTGTCACTGTTGTGCCCCGTCGTGGCACGCAGGCTCGACCCTGACTGGCAAATAAACTTGCTGAATGCAGAAGGAGAGCGTACCTACTACGTGGCACTCACTGTAGACCCTGGCATGGGCAACGAGAAGAGCAAGAGGACCACTACACAAAGTAAAATGGAAAAATGCACCACACCTACTTCAAATAACACGCCGGAACAAGCCCACTGGTGCACCGGAAAATGAAGATAACCTCTCCCTTAGGGACGTAATGAACGCCATAGCCGGCTTCCGGTCATCAGTGGAGATGAAAATGGACAGCATCAGCACGGAAGTATCCCTGCTAAGACACGATCTACAGAAGCTCACTTTGAGCACGGGAGAAGCAGAGACCCTTATTTCTGATATAGAGGACGGCCTACGAGCAATTGGTCAACAGGTGAATGGTATGCTGGACCACATGAAGATGCTAGAGGAACGGCTGGAGGAGGGAGAGGGACGCTCGAGGCGTAACAATATACGCATCCTTGGCCTGCCCGAGAAAACTGAAGGCCCATCCTGGAACTTTTCCTCGAGCAATGGCTATCTGACCTATTCGCACCAAAGACCTTCTCGAGATTCTTCTCCATTGAAAGAGCGCACCGAGTCCCGACTGGCAGACCAACTCCCGGCGCACCACCCCGCACAGTAATTGCTAAAATCCTGAATTACAGAGACCGCAACACTGTGCTCCAATTGGCCAGGACCAAAGGCTCCATAACCTATAATGGCTCTAAAATCGCCTTCTTTTCGAACTTTACCAGGGAGGTTAAAAAAGCAAGACAATCCTTCGACCCACTCAAAAGACGGCTACAGGCTCTAAATATGGACTCTTATTCCTGGCACAGCTGAAAATCTATCACAACGGCACAACCGTGCATTTTACGGATCCAAAGCAGGCATGGAACTGGGCGGAGAGACATCTGGAAGGAGACTGGGGACCTGCAGGCAGAAGAGACAACGGGCGAATCAGATCACACCCGGACAGATCGCCACACGCACGACTGCTACTGCGACCGGAGGAAGTGCCCCAGATGGTCAATGAATAAAGCGGGCAGAGCCACCACAGCTATCCCATAGCTGTTCCCTAAGGCGAGACCTAGTACGACGCCAACACAAATCTCACAAAGCGCAATGCCAACCTCCTGTACCACAAGCAGTTGGCGGCCCTTTGCGGGCCACCCCCTGGAAGCCTCTTTGAGAAGAGAGTAAGCAAACTTAATTGGGGTAATTAGTAACAGTTAATGTTTTGTCTGACATTCTGTTCTTGACAGTAGTCCTTTACGGTTCGGGCGATAGATACTTCAAGTTGGGTGGAGTATGGGGTGGGGGTATTGGAGTTTGTATGTTTGGGTTAAATTTGGGTCTGACAGTTCTTTTGAACAAACCTCCCCGGTCACAAGAAATGTCATTGCAAATGGCGAACAGAATACCCCAACAGGTACTACAAAAAATGAATACAACATAATTCCCATCACATGGATGCAATATACCATAATACCGCACACTCGATACTCTGACACACCTAGTCCTCACCTCGAATGACAGGGGCCCCTAACAGAAACAACACCAAATCCATCAAGATCATGACATGGAACGTGAATGGGCTCGGCAGCGGCCTTAAAAGGCGCTTAGTACTGCAACAATTAAATCAGCATACACCGGATGCCATGTTCCTGACCGAGACACACGTAGCAGGCACAAACTGCAACTTATTCAAGTGGACTAACTACCGCATAGCTCTACCCTCTGGCTTCACCATGGGGTCCCATGGGGTACTCATTCTAATACACAAGAGGCTGCCCTTTACCCTTCTATCTGGCACAGAAGACAGAGGGGTAGATCCGTACATGTAACCAGAACCCTCTGGGAACACACCACATCCATGTTAGCTGCCTACGCACCGCCAACCTTATTGACCTCCTTGATCAACGACATTACACCCATAATCACCGGAGACCCCTCAGACCTGTTGATAATGGGAGGGGACTTCAACGAGGTGATGAATACAGAACTCGAGCGAACACACATCCGCAATAGGAAACCCTCCACACACACCAAATTTGCTACATTCACTCATGCTCTGGGTCTGAAAGTCGTGTGGAGACACCTACACCCTGACATAAGGGAATATTCAATCCACTCGAGCGCACGCCTCGCTATCGAGGCTAGACTACTTCTTCCTCCCGGCAGTGAACCTGCACCTGGCATGCGAGGGACAATTACTATCCAGAGGTATTTCGGACCACTCCCCTTTCGTATTAGAACTTACCACCAACAGACCAGCCCCCCCCGCCCATGTGGAGGCTGAATAACTACTACTTGGGATTCCCAGACCTGGTGGAGCAAATCCAGAACACCACAAAATCATACTTCGAACTAAACACAGCCTCCGTGGAGAGCCCGATAGTACTGTGGGAGGCATATAAAACGGTGTTAAGAGGAGAAATCATCTCCTGGACCACAGCCCATAGAAAGAAACACCTAAGCTCACTACAGGAAGCTGAAACACGTGTACAAAGAGCAGAGGCAGCCCACCTAACCCTTAACCAACCAGAGACACACCGAGCGCTACAGCTGGCACAAAAACAGCTGCAAAATATTGCCCTACATAACGCCAAGCAAGCACACACAGCGATGCGCGCCAGGGTCTACGAGACCGGAGACAAAGCTGGTAAGATGCTAGCATGGCTGGAACGCAAGGATGGGGGTCTTGGCCAAGTCCAGATGATCACGACAGAAGACTCGGAACCCATAACGGCAGACCGAGACATAGCAGAAAGCTTCACAACCTATTATGCCGAGCTGTCCATAGCAGAAGGCTTCACAACCTATTAAAACACCCACCTCCCCCATTGAAACATCAATCCTGTCAGAGATCAGCCTCGCCACACTTAAAACCGATCAGATAAGCCTGTTAGAAAAAGACATCACAGAGGATGAGCTAACCACAGCCATAGCGGACCTCCAATCCGGGAAAACCCTGGGAACAAATGGCTTCCCAATCGAAGTATGGAAAAAAATAGGCCCAAATGAATGTACAAAACCTCGCGCACAGAAGGTCGCCTACCCCAGGATCTTAGAAAAGCCACTAGTATAGTGTTACCCAAGGCAGATAAACTGCCAGACAGGTGTAGTTCATACGGACCTATTTCCCTCATAAATACCGAGACTAAAATCCTAGCAAAGACGCTGGCCAACAGATTGCAGCAGGTTATACCTTCCCTGATCCACCCAGACCAATGCGGCTTCATGCCGCAAAGATCCACCCGTATGAATATACATAGGTTACACACAGCATTAGAGAAAGCGCCCACTATTCAAGGCCCACTAGCCTTACTCACAGTGGACTTTGAAAAAGTGTTTGATTCAGCCTATTGGGAGGCAATCTGGGAACTAAATGGGCTTTGGCCTGCAATTCATGCGTTGGGTAAAACTACTTTACAAATCTCTGGTGGCAGTGACAAAAGTGAATGATATGTGTCCAACCCCTTTGAACTAGGGAAGGGAATGAGACAGGGATGTCCCCTGTCGGCTATGATCTTTGCGATAGCGATCGAACCCCTTGCTGCATTATTAAGAGGCACAAGGACATGGAACAGCTTTTGCTGGTCGGACAACTGGGAAGACAAAGTGTCCTTATACGCGGACGACCTGCTGATATACTTAAAAGACCCAATAAGATCCTGCCCTGTGGTGACGCATCTGCTGGAGAAATATGGTTCTTTCAGCGGTCTGCGTGTTAACTGGACCAAATCCACTCTATTCCCATTAAGACAAGAAGACACAGTACCAACTCATACCCCTACCAAGTGGAAAGGAAACAATTTAGGTATACAAATCACAAATAATCTCATTGATTACATTCCCAAGAATTTCCACCCGGTGATGACGAAATTCGCGGAAGACGTCCGACACTGGTCAATCCTTCCACTAACACTGCTAGGCAGAGCGACACTCTTCAAAATGATGGCCATGCCGCGTTTCCTATATATATTACGAAACGCTCCACTACACATCCCATAAAACGAATTTCATAGAATAGACCAAACACTCCGGAAACTGTTATGGGGTGGAGGCCTGCCACGCTTGGCACTTGCCACCCTTCAGAGGTGGGAAGGTGGGGTTGGGCTCCTCCGGCTGCAGACATATTACTGGGCAAGGCAGTTGGCAGTCGTGAATGACAAACTGCATGGAGATACCTCATTGCCACACAATAGGATACAAGAAGCACACACTCCCGAAAAACCCATCATGAAATATCTCTACAACGGGAAAACCCGGACAACCACTTCAACTATGGAAGCACACACAACGTGAATCTGGGCAGACACACACAAATTTGTGAGATGGGAAAACAAACTGACACAGGCACAGCCGCTATGGAACAATAAGAACCTCCCGGAAGTGTACGGGCTCCCAAAATGGCTGAGTTGGTTTGACTGATAGTTCCCAGTCTGTGGACCTGGGATGTATCAAATCTTCTGGGTCGAACAACCCCTCGGTAGGATGCTGTTCCCCGGAGATTCCCTTGGGGATGGGGACTGCTGCACTCCCCGAGGTTGAGGGTTTTGAATCCCAAATCTCGATATCTTCTTCTGAAGAAGTGTGTGATGATTCATCCTCATACCTTCTTGGATTTACTTCATCTTCAATGCCCTGATTCTCTTCCTCCGGGCTTGAGGGTCTAACACCCCTGTTTCCTTCCTCGGGGGTAGAGGGTCTCTCAGAGGAAGGGGTTACTTTCCTGGTCATGAAGGCTTGTTTCAGCCTGGAGAAGGCATCAGATAGGGCAGCTGTGGCAGGAATCGATTGGCTCAGGGGGGTCAGAGAGCTTTTGCTCTTACGAGCCGGACTACTTCCCCCTTGGGTAAGGTGTTTCCTTTTCTGGGTCCTCTTTCCTCTCTTAGGAGAATGCCCTCGCATGCGCTCTTCCATGTCGTCCAGGCGCTGCTGTATTGGTAGAATCATACCTGTTACAGCTTTTTGTACGCTGTTTTCAACAGCGGAACCTAGGACTTTTTGTAGGCTCCTTTCCATTGCCACTTCATCTACGTAACAACAGTCCTCCTCTCCTTCTGACCATTCCTGGTTTTGTTGAGGGGAATATTGTGCTGCCATGTTAAAACAAACACCTTACCCTTCCTTTTTTAAAAAAAAAAAATATATATATATTCTGGACTTGACCACCTTCTCTCACTGGCCCAGATCTTTTATTATGCCAGATCTTCTTTATATGAGTAAATCCTGTTGTAAGTATCACTTCCAATCCTGTCTGGCTAATGGGAGCAAAGCACACCAAGCTTTATGCTTTGGATGCTGCTAGCGTTCCCACTCTTTTAATTTTTTTATTTTTTTTCGAATAAAGAAGTGAAATTGACTAAACTTCTGCTCCTGCTTCGGCGCTCGCACTCGCATTAGCTATTACTGTCACAACAGAAATGCTCGTACGAGCGCCAAAGCTCGAGAAAAGGACCAGGGAGAGCAGGAGCTCCCCCTAGTGCCGCATGGGCGCATCACGCTCTTTGTGAGGTGCATAGTCCTCCCCGGAGCCCGCGAGTAATACCGGGCCGGGGAAGCGAAGAAAAATATAGCGCGGCGCTGCGGCGGCCTGGTTGAAGCCACAATGACAAACAGATTAAGATCTGTTATAAACAAAACGTTCAATCAATCCCCATTGACACCGAGGTCAGCAGGAAGCAGCTGGCGTCGGTGAACAACGATGAGGGGAAAACAAGACGAAACGCTGTAAATGAAATATATAAGCGAAGTAGATTACGCATATACAATAATACGCTTATGTAACAAACAAACGCTCATAAGAATAAACATTATCAAATACAAACAAATACTGCAAATAGACAGTTCTGAACAAGAAATGACTTATCTCTTGCTGTGAGCAGCAAAGAAAGAGGAAGTTATTTCTTGTTCAGGACTGTTTATGGGAGCATCTATGCATTCATTGGAAGGACAGTACCACATGACCACGGACACTGATGACCTTTGGAACATCATGGGATTTGAAGTTTTCTCCCGTTATTCCATTAATATTATGAACTTTTTTATGTATTTTAACAGTTTTGTGTTATGTATTTTCCAACGCACTTTCATAATGACTTTTGTTATATTAAGTGCATAAAATACCTTGCTGCTGAGCTTTCTTTATATAAATAATTAAGAGAAAGAGAAGCATAATGTGAGCCTCCAGTCTTGGCTTAGAATCTCATTCACAGACCTAGCCCTCCACTTCAATCTCCCGCAAACTGAACGATACCACTAAACCCAGCTATGCCACGCATTACAGGCCCACCTTCCTGACTTAAACACCCTGCCAGAATATACCCCAATAGAACGTAACTTATTCCCAAAGCAAATCAAACACAAAATAACATTGGTCCTCTATAGTGCCATAACCTCCTTTGCCACAACTGAATTATCAGGTCTGCAGGCCAAGTGGGAAACAGATCTGGGTGCTATGCTACCGGAGGAATGGATCTCTGCACTGATGTTTTCCAGGGAAGTAGCTAAATCGTCCAGACTCAGGCGGATCCAACTAAAGATACTACACAGAATATACTACCCCAGAATAGCGCTCTTTAAATGGGGAAAGACAAGTGACCCAGCCTGTTTGCGCTGTAAAACTGAGGAGGGCACCTTCTTCCATATCCTGTGGGAATGCACTCACATCCAACAATTCTGGCAGGCGTGTTGCAACGAATTATCGAGGGTCATGGGCAGAACGGTCCCTAGAGACCCGAAACTGCTATTGTTGGGGGTGGAGAACGAGAGTGAGCTATCGAGATATGAAAAATTGTTTCTGTTCACCTCTACCGCGCTGATAAAAAGGAACATTGCACAATTATGGGGATCTGATGTGAAGCCAAGCTATGAACAATGGTTGACAGATGTATTCATTTGTGTTGCAATGGAACGCAGGGTGTATACAGCCAGAGGATGCCCTGTGAAGGCGCAGAAAATTTGGCAAAAATGGGAGAATGCCCACTAAAGTGCAGTCTTTAATATTTAATCAAGGTGTCTTGTCGGGACACATTTTGGTAACCTTATACATTTATATCGGGGATTGGAGTTGTAACTAACTATATTGTTTAGACCCATTTTCGACCGATTGAATGACTTTGCAAGTGTTGACCCTTTACTTGTTGCTTGTCTGTATTTGTTTGTGTAAAAAACAATAAAATGTTTTATTAAAAAAAAAAGAATTATCATGATCAATTATACGTCTGAGGCTGAATTAGTAGATTGTGGTGTGCCCCAATAATCTTGTATCGCTCCCATTCTCTTTAATATCTACTAGAATCCACTACATGACATTCTCCAGGATCATGGGGTCAATGTCTGAGGCTGAATTAGTAGATTGTGGTGTGCCCCAATAATCTTGTATCGCTCCCATTCTCTTTAATATCTACTAGAATCCACTACATGACATTCTCCAGGATCATGGGGTCATGTTCCAGAACTATGCAGATGATATCCAACTAGTGTCCCAACTTGGCCCAGACCCGGTTTTTAATATGCAACATATTCACAATATTTATGCCATCATTGAATGCTGGATGTCAGAGAATTGGTTGGGGTTGAATGGAGACAAGCCTGAGATCTTTCTGGTGGCCCCAACCTTTAAGCTTGCTAAGGCACTGAGTATATACACCCATTTTATTTTAGCATGTAATAACATCAGAACACAAACCCAAACATTAGGGATCCTGATGGATTCTTCCCTTTCATATATCTCCCACATAGACAGAGTCCTCAGCACTTCTCATTATCAATTGAAGACGCTGAGACAGATCCAACCACTCCTTTCGGAAAAGCACACTGCTCTTATTTCATGTGCTATTGTTATTTCTCATCTGGATTACTGTAATGACAGGAGCAATAACATTTCCGTTACAAAAACTTCAAGTGATCGAGAATACAGCTGCTTGTGTTTTGACAAGTTCTCTTAGGCAAGATCACATCATCCCTGTATTGAAAAAACATCACTGGCTCCCAGTAATACCACGGAGTAAGTTTAAGCTCTTCACTATAGCCCACAATGCCTTACATGAATGGGCTCCTCTTTACATTAAGAAATATTTCAGATCGTTCTCTTCCTCTAGGCCTTCAAGTGCAGTCTCCTGCTACACTATGGTGGCTGATCATTTCCGACTGTCTACAGGGTTTGGTCGCTCCTGTTCTCTCACTTGTGCCAAGCTTTGGAATCTGCTCCCTATTGATATTCGTAGCACTAGTAACTTGTTGACTTTGAGGAAAAGGTTAAAAACGTTTTTCTTTTAGTCATGGTGATCTTCTGTAGAGCTCTAGTTCGATGGTCTTGGTGCTTCGATACCTTCTGGCTGCAGCACCACTTCCCTCATTGATTGCTGGCATTGTCAGGCCCTGGCTTGCCCTTCTTGATCTCCATAAAATTAAAACCCTACCCAACATAGACTGTAAAAACACTGGCCGTCCTGTACATAACAATCTAGTCCCACATACCCGCTAGCAATCCTGCCCAACTCTGTCCTCCAAAGTCTTTACCTGCCCTCCAACAACACTACCCCACCCAGTCTGTACCAAAGCCGCTCCATCAAACTTCTATTAACTTCACCTCCTCCGGCTTCCATCAAATCTGCCCCACTGTCTAACAACCCTATCCATCCCCAAACTCTAAGAACTGAATCCCTCCCTGCAACCCCAAAAGAGCCAAACTCAGCCCCTCCCCCTATCAACCATGTTAGTTTCTCTCTTTTTCATTAGCTTCTTAATGAGGGACAAGAGTTGGCTTCTTGTTCTGTCGGCATGCACAACCGTGATTACCCCACTACTCCTGTCAGAGTTGGGGATGGATGGTTGCTTTGCCTGCTGCATAGACAACTGGCACTTTAGTTCCAGATAATCATTTTAAGGCAGAGGTTGGCATGGTTGCTTGTGCATTTACCACTACTCCTTTTATCTAAGTTTATTTGGTCCTACATGATAAACAATTCCCAAGGCATTGGTAACAAGGTGGGGCTACCCATGCATTTTCAAGGATACACTTTTGAATAGTTAACTGTTTAATGCAAAAAAATCAAATCGGACCACAAGCCACTAACCCCAGGTTACTAGCCCTGCCCAAGGCTAGGTTCTAAAAGCTCTCTTCTAAGGAAGCATGCGCTGACTCATCTGAGTAAGAGCTCCATTATGCCCCCTGGAGGACTGGGGTGTCTCCGCTGCAGAACCAAATAAATAGAATATGTGGATTGAAACCTTTGTTTTCAATGATGCCCCACAGCTCTTCTAGTACGTCCACACGATCCTGCACAGATCGTGAGATTGAAAACTTAATAGGGCTATACACCATTTTGTTAGTCAAATCCTGTTACTGCCGGTCCTTCTCTCAGTGGTTGCCATTACAATGCCCAATTCCTCCTACATGCCTGTAAACTCCTCCTTTTGCAGGCTTGCATGACTGTGCAGGGAAGTTGGTCAATGTACTCAGAGTTCTATGAGACTTGAGCTATTGCTGTATGTTTGGGTTGCAGGCCCCTTCATTCTTATGCTCTCCTGTGTATCCTGCTGCCTCAAATCGTTAAGGCTGGTGAATGAGTGACAATCAGGTGACACACAGATTGTCTACAAAATACAAGACACACAGGAAGGAAACACAACACTAGAAGAATGCCTACAAGAACTCTACTAACAGCCTCAAACTCAACTCGTGCAAAACAGAAATAATGATCATACACAAAAGCGGGGAAAACAATCACTACATCCCATGGCCAACTGAAACGGGAACAGCAACAATTCCTACAACGATAGTAAAGAACCTCAGAGTTTTAATGGACAACAAACTAACACTGGAGCCACAAGTAAACGCTATAATAAAGAAATGTTTCTTCCTCTTAGATGTAGTAAAAAGGATTTCACCATTCCTCTCTTTCAGCCACAAAACACTCACCATCATCACACTCATCATGTCCAGAGTAGACTACGCCAACAGCCTATACCTAGGAATGCCAGAATTACTATTAATAAAAACTCTAGCGCATCCAAGAAGCTGCTCAAACTATTGAGAAGAGAAAATATCAACACAGTGCTGAAACTGCTACACTGGCTACCAATAAAACAGCGAATAAAGTTAAAAACGATGTGCATAACACACAGGGCAATCCGCAGCCAATGAGCAGAGTTCCTAAAGGAAAAATTAACAGTCTACCATCCGACAAGACGACAAGACCACTAAGATCAAGCAACGACATACACTTAGAACCAAAACCATACAGCAAGAGAACATTTGGGGGACACTACGTTCTCTGCCCTGGCAGCAATATCCTGGAATCACCTACCCAAAAAGATACGCAACACAAAGGATCATCTGAAATTCAGAAAACTGCTAAAAACTTGGCTTTTTGCTCCCAAAACAGAAGGAAATGACTTTGAAGCATAGAACCATTCTGGGAACAAGATACTCAGGGAAGAAACAATAACCCTAAATCAATTCCTCACCTCACAATAAGGCGGAGAGACCCCCGACCAAACAACCCACATAACGCTAACCCACAGAAAAACCTAGTTAGATTAAATCCCCACACAGGACGGGCAGAGGGGGACCAAAGCCCTCCCTGCCTAAACATCTCCGACCCATGATGGGGCAGCACAGAAACGCAAGGATATAGAAGTAAAAGAGAGAGTGAGAAGAGGAAAAAAAAACATCTAACCCAACTCTCAAGTTTCCACATACACCTGTCATACAGAAAACCAGACAACCACCTATCTGCACACTGCACAGCAATCCACACGCACTTCACCACATTACAACAGACTAACAACACATAACACGGCACAACAGCACATGGGAGGTCGCACAGACCCTTAGACCACGCTTAAGTTCAGCAAACGGTGCAAACCGAACTAAACCTGCCAACACGACATTACAACTCTCACTTTCCTATTCCCAACTACACCTTACTAAATCCCCATGACCCCTTTTTTTCACAATCTCCTTTTCAGATCCACCCGAGTGCCTGGGGACCACTTTGGTGGTGACGGTGCATGGTACAAATACCTTTAACATTAACATAGGCTGTGGTACAGATCAGGAAAGGGCAGCCTGCTGCCCTTGAGGCACAAGGCCCCAAACCATGGGCCCCTAGACACAGTCTGGCAACACAATCTTCAGATTACAACTATGGCCTCATGTTAGATATGGCAACCAGCTGAATTTAAGCATTTAATTAAACAACGTAAAATAAACTATCCGGGATTCCCTCTGAAATGATGAGTGAGGAGGAAAGAGCCCAGAGCCAGACAGCCTGCTGAGTGCCCAAACCCCACCCAGCAGTGGGTGTGAGAAATGTGATCAACAGGACACCAACTCCAGTGTGCCAAATACTTCCTGATCGAGGCTTACCCTGTAGATAGGTTTAAGCCGGTAGTGATCCCTGACGACTTGTATCATGTATTATGTGAGTCTGGTTACTTGGGAATGCAGCCAAATTCAGGTGGTTAGCTATATTTTAGGCTAAATGTGGGTGCAAGATCCATAGTCAATGGGTACTGTAAGGGTAATTTGACAATAATGTTTGTAAGTTCAAAAAGACGGGGCCGAACAGGTGAGATATCTGCAGTCTGCCAAAAGGATTCAAACTTTGGTTGAGTTGGTCACTGGGGATGGTGGATCCCCCTATTGGATCGCCAAGTGAGCACACCTGACCACTGCAGGGTATGTTTGCACCATGGTGGTGCATCACAACCAGCTGTGGGCTGGCTGAGAAGGCTCCAAGGCAGGTGGCTCTCTGTTCCTTAAAACAGTATTATAGCTCCCAAGCAGAGGTTTTTCTGACGGAGATTGACTGCTGATGTGCCTTCTCCAGAAACCATTCCAAACTCACTCGGTAGTCAGTGAAGCTGGGCAGGGGATGGGGTGCTATGCTCCTAGTGCTACAGTCAACTGGGACGGACTGTCATTAATGCACGCTCACTGCATTGCTCCTCCCGGTGGCAAATCTCACACAGGTGCTAAGGTCCTACGGTGATATCGGTTACCCACCTGATCTGTCCAGGATGCCATGCAACAATCAGGTCCACTTCACCTTCCCTTTAGCTTCCAGTGTTCTCTGTCTTCTTTCCCTTTTCACTCCTGTGCTTCTTCCCAACCACCTCCACTTGTCTTGTTATAGGATTCATGCCTCCTATTTACTCCTTGTATTGCTGAGTAGGACAAACAGGTCAGGAATCCAGATTTGAGCTACTGCTTTCAAAAGCCAAATAGATCCTCCAATCAGAGGGTGAAACAGAGAGATCCAGCAACTACCTATCAGCTCTGCATGGAAATACTCATAAATCCCCAGAGAGGTAAACATCTAAGACAACACAGCTGCCCTCGTAAACAATCTTCTCACCCAAGATAACACATTATTTTCAGTCCCAGGTGACTTGACAAACGCAAAGGGAAGGTGGGAATCCCATGCTTTCATTTGAGCACACCCGCCAGTATATCTTTCAAGTGCTTCATCTATACTAAGGTCAATGGCTCTGGCGTCCTTGCTGACATCTTCAGTCTACCAGGCTTAAATACTTTCTTCCTCAATCCAGTCGAACACCTTCAAAGAAAGAATACTGTGCATTTCTGGTAATTTGTCTCCTACATATCCCCACTAAGGATAGAGCAGGTCCGAAACTCCCTTACACACAAAGTGGGCCCCATGCATGTCATCACCTACAATCTGAGGGTGTAGGACATGGGAAAGAAACTCTTAACTTGATTTGACTACATGCTAATCACAGCCCATTTAATTATTACAATCTATCCAACATTTGGGCACTCTGGAGTCAATTTTTTGAGTCTCAGGTAAAAGGTTTCTCTGACTTCCTTTGATGAGACAGTTAAATGTGCACAGACACCTGCCCACATCAGAGTTATTCCATATCAACTATTGAGTATCTGAGATGTCCATACAGCACTGGGCATTTGCAGCCTCACCATATAGAATAAAAGTGCCAAAGTTAACAACAGATGATCCGGTTACAGCGCCACAAACTTAGAATACTTGTGTAACCTGCGGCGAAAAATAAATGGGATCATAGAACCTTCTAAGCCAATTGTGAAACTTCAGGAGTTGTTTGCTAACAGCTCAGAATTATCACCATTTCTGCCCATAAATTCCAACTCTTTGCATTTATACTTCACTTCCACTTGCTCCATTAAGCCAATACAGGCAATGGAGACAACTACCAGGAACAATGCATGAATGACAAACTCCTACTAACACTACTGGCAGACATTGTCGAGGTCTTGAATCCTTCCCTCTGCCAGGGCTCATTTCCCAGGACTGTGAAACACAATCTAGTTTCTCCTCTCCTGAATAAACATACAAACATACAACAGATTCCCAAGAGCCATTCAAGCACCAGCCAATCTAAAATCTCTACTGCCCAAGCAAGCAACGGACAGTTACCTGTTTGTGGAAACCAATGATCTACTGCAGTGTTCAGGCCTCTAAAAGAAATTGAGTCTGTTTTAATGGACGAACAACAGGACCATATCAAACCCCAAGCGTGTAACCCTAATCTTTTTGGACCTCTCAGTTGTAAATCGTAAAGTGGATCATTTGAAATTACTTGTTTATTCAAATGGAAATAAATATCTGGTAACGTGCTCGAACAGATCTAATGTTTTCTCAGGGATGAGAGCCAAGAAGGTCAGACGTGCCCACTAAGCTCCAGGATTATTAAGAGAATATGCAGAATATTGCAGGGCTCTCTACTCTTCACATAGATGTTAAGTGTGTGCACATGCTCTCTAGAACAGGTAATTGTACACCACCAGCTTTGCTTTCGTGTATGCCACGCAGAGCACTGACTCCACAGGTCTCGCTGATCATTAGTCACTGCAAGAGTGAACTTTGCTTGAAGATTTTTTGGTTGTGCTCACTTCTCAACAAAAGACTCAACCAACTGTCTACAACCATCTACAAAAGTTGTCTCCGTGCGCATGTCATTAGCCTTGCAACATCATGCATCACTGGTGTCTTGTCTGCTGCCATGATCCCAGTGAAAGATCTCGTCCAACTGTGCAATTTCATGACTCATTACTGCTGATATTTACAATTATGTTCTCACATTCTCCTGCTTGCTCATCGCCAGAGTTCCTCTGCCAGTGTTGGCCTCCCAATGGTGAAACTGGGGGGTTTGTGGGAGAGCCTGAGCACCTGTGCAGTGAGGAGGGAGCTGGCTAGTTCTGGGTACTGATTGTTCTTCACTTCTCTTCCAGCCCCACTAGTGTTCCACAGCACAGCTATCTTCCCCAGCCATTTCAACCTCTACGCTGCATGCTTGTGGGGAGGCGCCCACTCTTGTTCTGCCCAGACAGTCCTGGCCAACTCGCCTACCCGACCCCCCCCTTGTTAACTCCTGAGGGAGTGTTCGGGAGATGAGGAAATTGGTGCCGGCCTGCAACACTTCATGTACAATATCAGAGAGTTCAAAGCCCGACATTGAGGGCACATTATTTTGAATTAAAGAATTTCCTCTATCTAAATGCCATCAAAAGTGAAATGCTGCTGGCCAGAGGCAGGCTAATTATTGAACTAGTATCCATCTCTCCTCGATCAAGTCAAAAAAGTGAAAAACATGGGAATTGTCTCTAATTCTAATTAGTCAACCTCTTTCCATATTGATCTTAAAGGGAGGGGACCAACTCTCCAGATAAAGCTGAATATAAAGATTCTTGAACTACTCCTTTGCAGTCACCTCCTAAGCCTCATTACACAGCTCTGGTGTGCCCTTATATGGATGAATGCAACATCATCCACATACGATTTCCCAAACAGCAAATCCTGAAATTAGAGAGGATATGGAACAAAGCAGACTCCAGCAAGATCCCTCAAAGAGTTTTTTTGAGCAATCACTCCAACCTTCTTCTGTCTGTGGTTGATAAATTGTGTCACAATAAATCAGTAACAATAACATCTATTATTACGAGCTTAAAAGCAGGGGAATTCAACAGGAAGCATTACAGATAAATGGACAATATTATCATTTTCAATCTCAAGAAGCAAGATCTACACTTTCCGGAAAACACCAGATTTCCGGCACTTTACGCTGATGATGCAGTTCTTCTAGCCACAACCCCGAGGGGGCTAAAACACAACCTAGAAATTTGTTCACAGAAGTGTTGGGAACTGTCTATGTTACTCAACCTCGAGAAAACCCAGGTGATGGTCTTCGGTAAAAGTAAACAGAAGAAACCTAAACTAACCATTTCATTAGGTGACTATGGGCCTCATTACGAGTCCAGCAGTAACCGAGCCGGAAAAACCGGCAGGTTACCGCCGGACTCGTATTACCATTCCGCCTCTGTGATTCCCGGAATTACCGGGCATTACGACCCCGATGACTCGGGAATTCCGGAGGGGAAATTCTGTAAGCCCCCATTCCCATGGAGTCCCACAGGACTCCATGGGGATGGGGACCATGGAAACACTGGTTCCATCTTTGACAGACCCGGTGTTTCCATGTCCGCCTGCAGGTGGGTGGTGTTAAACTCGCCAGGTCAGACCTGGCGGGAGTGACACCTCCCGCCTGCAAGACTCTTAATCAGCTGGTCCGGAAAGAACTGTGGTAGCGGTTTTACCACCACCGTTCTTTCCGGACCGGCAGGGTTGTAATGAGGCCCCATGTGTTGGAACTGATGGAGCTATATGACTATTTGGGAGTTAGATTTGCAGAGAACATCACTTGGTCAGCTCATCTTGTCAAAGCTGCAGCTACCCTGGAAAATATACCGGGGGTATATGCTGCCTTTATAATAAAATGGGAAGGGGTACAGTCACTCCTGCTATTAAACTGTATCAGGACAGGGGAGGGCAGCAGCTTTGTATGGAGCAGAAATCTGGGGCCACTGAAATCTGAGTCGGGTGGACAATGGCTTCCTAAGGAGTCTCCTCATGCAAGTCTAAGGTGGGACTGTGCCCTACATACAGCCCATCAGGGAAATTATAGCTATGAAGCCACTGATGTACCGGGGAAGGCTCTGGAGCGCACCGGAACTTGCCAAATATTGCAAAGCATTGCCAAACGTGAGAGGCACAGAGGGTATGAGCCACAAGCCCTGGCTGCGATGTATTTAGTGTGGCTTAGAGAAGTTGGGTATGGGGCTTCTCTGGACTAGCCCGGAGAGTTTAACTCTGAGGGATAAGGCTGGGTTACAAAGTAAGTGTAATGATGCCATAATTAACAGGATGGGAATCTCATGTGAGGTTTTAAACACTGCGACGTTGTATATGCTACAGAAACAGGTTTATGGTTTCGAACCTTACCTTGACTTGGTATTCCCTGTTTATGCCCAGTGCTTATATATCCAGTCACGCACCAACACCCTCAAACTGGCAAGCTACATGGCAAGGTGGTCCCTGTCTCCTGAACTGGGCTATAAGGTCTGTGGCAACCCTGAGAAGTCCACTATGTATTTTTTTACTAATATGCCCAGGATAATTATGGCTGAGAAAGTGCTATCTGCTCCCAGTATTTCGCATAAAAGAGGTTAGATCTGCCACTGAGGCATGTCCCTATGTAAAAGCACCACAGACCTGGATCTGATTTATTATATTGTGACATGTGTATCCAGAGCCTGGTTGGACAGGGCTAATTATTGAACTGGCTCTGTAACGGGCCTGGCTATTGAGAAACGTTGTTCCTGTAATTGATTAATTTTATACTACCGTTGGATCATGGCTTTTATTAATTGTAATTGTATTGATGTGTAGAAAGCAATGGGATGGGTTGGTGATAACGTGTTGTCCCTGCAATTGATGAATTTTACATTCCTTTGGACCATGGTTGTAATTTTATCTACTTTTAACAATTGTTGTGACTCAATGAATGTGCCTATGATGTTATGTATTTGACTGTTCTTATGCTTTTATGGCTTTCTACCAAATAAAGTAATGTTCAACACAAAAGCACCAGGTGCTCAAAGCCACAGCAACCTTGCTCAGTAACTCGGAAAGCACCCCGATTTAGGAAAGGGCTGTAAAACACACAACCCTTACCACCAATGAAACCAATAAGTCAACCCTCCATAGGTCTGTAAAATTACTAGGAATCCTCAACCATATAGGACATTGGAAGCCTACTGAATCTATCCCACCAGGTCCAAAAATGGACAACTTTGATGGCCAAACATTTTTAATTTGAATTAGCATCCATGATGCTCTATCACCTGAGAAGTTCCCACCCATCATCGGGTCATGGAGAAACCACATACAATAAGTCAAAATCTACAACCGCATGGACAGCTAGAATATGGGTTTTTATGGTCTTGATGTATTACAGTAAATCTTTGGGGTCAAAATGTGACATTTGTGAAGGCAAACCTTGAAATACATGTTTAACATCCATATCCCATGCACCCCTCTAACATCCATCATCCATGTATTACTTGCACCTCTATCATGCATTACCCCATTGATTGCTAAAATCCTTTCCCCACCCTGCACCCTAACAACCACACCCAGTCCATGCCTTTACAACCCTGCCTCAAATCACTCTGTATCAGTGATTTTCAACTCTGCCCCAACAGAGCACTGCTACAGTGGCTCCCTAAAAGCACGGCCCACTCCACGTTCTAGGAGTACTGACCACAAACATCAAACAACTTAGCGCACACCATCCCAAAGCAACTTTGCCAACCCTACCACCCAAAAACTCTGTCCCATATGCCTTATACCACTGCCTCACAAAATAGCAATCTAACAACCCTGATCTTCACATCTTCAAAAAACACTGTGCTGATCTGTTCTCTAACAACAGTGGCCAAATGAAACCAGCAGAAACACTGACTTACATGCCCTCTACTGAAACAGCTCCACTGGCTCTCAAAGATCAGGACAGTGCTAAGTGTTTGTAGCCCTAGGCAGGGTTAGAAACTGAGGGGAGTTGGGAGCCATTTAGCTCCTCCTTAGGGCCTAGGAGTGCCTGGTTAGCTTGACACAGCTACCAGGAGCTACTTTTGGGTCCCCAGCCAACTGATGCTGAACAAAAAGACCTAAGTGGACTTATCTCTGTGCGTTTGTGACAATCTATGAAAAAACATTGGGATACATCTATACAACATTTAAAGCATTAGAGGATCATAAATTATGGACTAAGTGATATATTTGCATCTTGTGTGGAAGTTAGATTTGCGGAACGCTATGAATTAGCTCCTGGTTCCTCAATGGTAGCTCTTGGCCACTGGTTAATTTTGGATACCCAGGAGCTGCTTTTAGCTCCTGCTTATCAAATCTTAATTTCGATCACTGACTATGACAGTGGTCTGCAACTCGCGGCTCCGGTGATTCCTGCCATAGGCACTGTGATATTTTGGGTGGTAAATCCCAATTAGCTCAAAACCATTTGTCATCGGGGTCACACTTTGCTCCTTGTAGGTAAAATATGGCCCTTCCTTGCTCCTTGCAATTAGGTGGCTGCATTGTCCTACCTTGCCTAAAACCAGCACTGCCTACAGTTAAGCCCCAACAGCCCCTTAGCACCCCATCCTCCTGGCTCTTCAACAACACAGATACTCTTAGCCCCTAATAATCCTGCCCCACCCCATCACCCTTTTTCACCCCCCCTATTAACCATGCCACATACTCCCTTACCAACCTATCCACACCATCCTTCAAACAACTTTGCTCACTCCCTTACCAACTCTGCTCCACTCACCCTCAAAACCCTTCCATATCCCTTGCATAAACATACTGATGCATCTTGCCACCTTAACTTCGCTGCCCTAAAATATAGCAATGCTGCCTCGCCAATGCCTCTAGCAACTTTTCCCCAGCTTCTGATAAATGTGCCACATCTGCACACTACTGAGCTTGCCAGACCCAAAGCAAAGCAGCAGGGTTTGTGCGTTTGTAATTAAGTTAAATTAAACTCCCCAGCCCCACTTCACCCAGGCACAAACTACACCTTTACAACTATGCTCAATCTACTCTCTAAAACCAAATTCTACTCACCTAAAAGCACAAACCCTGCTCTAAAACCATGCTCCACTCACCTTCTAAAAACATATCTCATTCCACCCATTGAAATGCCTGCCCACGACCTCTGACAATCCTGCCCCGTACTACCCTTCCCCCCACTAACACATCTGCCTACCATGCCACATCCTCAAACAGCCCTGTATCCAAGCCTTCAAAAGGTCATAAAGGATAGTTGCCTCACCTGTCCACCACAGATGGCGGCTGCTCAGGCCACGCCTGCAGGTTTGCCCAGGTCTATAGCTGGGTCAGTCAATCGTCACACAGAGTGCAGGCAGGGGCTTTATAAGAGCTGCCTGCCCCTTGCCCTGCTACAAAATATACAATAAAATCCTGTTGGCTGCTTTAATGCCTGGACAGGACGTTATGACAAGCAGAAGTAACTGAGCTATGACGGAGGCATATTGAGCTGAGTTACAGGGTATATTACAGCTGCAGCACTAGGGATGCATATGAACATATTAAAGCTGCTCAAGGTTTCTTAATTGAGATATCCGGTACCATCATTTAGCAATGTCATGGAGCATAAAGGATTTGCATTGGAAGTCGTATCGACCAACGCTAAGAGCACACCATCTCCTCAGCAATCCTACCCCTCCTCACTGCCTAATAAACCTGCCATACCTACAACCCTAGCAAACTCAACCTTTAACATTCCTGCCCTAGCTCAGCCCCTGACAATCCTGCACCAACTTACCACCCTAACCACCTTCACCAATTGCCTGGTAATAGGCCAGCCTCATCTTGCCACCATGCACTTTACATCTATCAACTGAAAATGACTTGTGCCACAATGACCAAAATAACAATCCTCCACTTGACTCTAACCATCCTACTGAAACTCGCCCTATGAACATACTTACTCATTGCTACAGAAATCGCACCTCAAATCGCCTTACAAACAGAACTTCACCTGTTCCCTGACAATCCTGCCCACCTGCCCTCTAACAATAGCCTACCCAGGCTAAAATGTCCTGCCTACCTGCTCCGTAAATCACTACCCCCATCCAATAATACATGAATGTGCAGTAAGTACAGATGCATAGTGGCTTGGTTGTGGGCCTGTGATACAGTGGGAGTGTCTCCTGATATTTAATAGACAGTATATGGTGTAATCTTGTTCACTCATAGTTTAAAGAACGGAGAGGGTAGACACTTTACCAGCTTTATCACCAAACATGTTGTGGCTGAGGTCCATGGTCTCCATCTTCTGGTTGTTCATGATGGCTTCCGCGAAAAATGGAGCCATGGGATCATTAAAACCATTTCCTGATAAATTCAACTTGCGAAGTGATGTGTTCTCCATTAGCATTGCAGATATGACCCGGGCTCCTTTATATCCAAGTCTGTTATTAGATAAATCAATCTCTGTGAAGAGAGAGACATTCAGTTTATTTGCATTTCTTCAAACAGTGAACAGTATTGGGCAGTGTAGGGATCCTTCATCACTGGAAATTACTAAATGTCTTTGAAACAGTTTTGTAGCTCACGGAAAAAGAGCACCCATGCTCTGGAATGAGGGTGCTTCAACTAGACTTTGTTCATTTTATATAAACCTACTAACTTACTAATAGAAATGGGGCTCATTACGAGTGTTATGCTATCTGTGGGGTAAGTCCGCCAAGATGCCACCAAACTGTATTACCATTTCCACCATGTTATATATTTATTTATTTATTATTTATTTGTTGTGCATTTGTTGGGCACTTATACAGTAAGTCAATTCTGTTTCAAATCACCCACAGGCAGGAGGGAGGCAGCAGGGAGGGAACATGGGATTGAAAACAATAATTAGAGTGGAAGATAAAAGACGGACCTACCATGCCTTGGGAGTATTCAGAATGTGCAGGTGCAGCGAGAAGAGGGGAACTGCGAGAGTGGGGGTACGGTTTGGAATGTCAGTGCTCATGGGTGAGCAGCAGATGAAGTGCATAGTATGTTAAGTGCAATGCGGCCTAGAACCACATTGGTTATAGAGTGATTGGGGCCAGTGAGGGCCAGGCAAGTGCTGAGAGGTAGGCAGAGGCTGGGGAGAGTGGGTATGGGAGGCCAGGTCCCCGAAGGGATACATAAGGGCCCTGGCCACCAATCACATCGACTGTGGGATTAGCAGAGGAGGGACGAGGGGAAGGACGAGGTGAGGAGGAAAGTCTTGAGGAGCTTCCGGAATATGAGGAAGTCCTGCACAAGATGAAGAGGAGGGGGAGGCTGTTCCATAAGAGGGAGCCAGCTCAAGAAAGTGATCGGCCTCCGGCCCTCTGGTTAGCGAAGTGCTTTACACACAGAGAGTTGGTACCAGAGGACCGCAGCAGTCTAGAAGGGGAGTATTTAGTGAGATAAAGTTGCAGATAGCGTGGTCCCAGGCCACATACAGCCTTGTGGATGATATAGAGGAATTTTAATTCAATCCGTGTCGCAACCTGGAGCCAGTGAAGAGATTTTAGGGCATGGGAGATGCGGTCCCTGGATTTAAGCTCAAGGATAAATCTTGCTGCCATATTCTGGATTAGCTGGAGGGATCGTAAAGTGGAAGCAGGAATATTCAGGAGAAGGCAATTGCAGTAGTCATGCCTAGAGAGAACCAGAGCTCGGGTAACATGGAGTTTCTGGGTGAAAGTGAGAAAAGGTAGAATTGCTTTGGGAAGGAAGAGTTGAAAGTGGGACTTATTGGCAATGTCCTGAGTGTGAGGGAGAAAGGAGAGATAGGAGTTTTAGATGACTCAAAGGTGTATGGCTTCAAAAGAAGGAGCAGGGCAAGAGCCCATGGAGGATGGCCAGAGTGAGGGGAAAAAAGAGGGACAGCGATCCCAATGGGAATGATATCAGTCTTGCTGGCATTGAGACAGGGATCATTGGAGGTACACCAGAACTGGATGGCAGATAGGTAGTCAGGCATGATGGAACATGCAAAAGGGTCGACAGGAAGTTTGAAAAAGAGTTGTGTGTCATCTGAGTAGCACTGGAAGTTGGCAGAGGAGGAAGTGAGCGGTGCTATCTGAGCAAGGTAAGTTTTGAAGAGCCAGGGGGAGAGGTTCGAGCCCTGGGGACACCACAGGTGGAGAAGGACATAGGTGGGGAGAAGGTGCCCAAAATGATTTGGGACAAATGGTCAGTCAAGAAAGAGGTAAGCCAATTCAGTACCTGCTCCAAGATACCAAGCGTGTCATGGAGCTGTTTTATGAGGATGGAATGGTTAACCATATCGAAGGCAGAGGATAGATTGAGTAGGATGAGGACAGCTGGAGAGTTAGAGTTAAGAGATGCAAGCAATTCTTCACGGGTGTTCAGAAGAGCAGTTTCTGTGCCTCTGGATGCTCGGAATCCAGATTGATGGTTGTGTTGACCACCAACAAGTTCAGTGTGTGAGGTAAGTTGTGGAAAGGCCAGCTTCTCCAGCAGTGCCCAAGGAAGGGGGGTGAAATAGGGCAGTTGGCTGGACAGGTAGGGTCTGCAGAAGGTTTTTTCAAGAGGGGGTGCCCAAGGGAGTGTTTGAGGGAGGATG
Source organism: Ambystoma mexicanum (assembly GCF_040938575.1). Classification (NCBI taxonomy): domain Eukaryota; kingdom Metazoa; phylum Chordata; class Amphibia; order Caudata; family Ambystomatidae; genus Ambystoma; species Ambystoma mexicanum. Next base: position 1,172,332,765 of record NC_090932.1, on the reverse strand, counting down.
GGAAAGATCCCTTGCAAAAGAGTGGCTGCAGAAAACAGTGTTTTGTATTCGCACCCCGGGGAAAGGCCATTGGCCATTCAGATAGCTGGAACGGCAAGTGAGAATATACATTCTTCGCCCTCTGTTCCAGCAACCCGAGGCCCTTCCCCAGGTTGCACCATTTAAAAAAATTTTGACCTCTCCCTGTTGCCTCACCACCTCCCTCCAAACCAACAAACCCCCTTCCCGCCTCCCCCCTCCAAAGTTACCTGTGGAGCCGGATGCTTTGAGCTCCGGTTCCTTCGCTCCTTCCGATCCCGGCCGCCACCATAGAAATGGAAAAAGGACTTGGTCCCCTTTCCCTATGCAGCGGCCAATTTTTCATTTATTTTTCTACCCTCAGGAGATTGTCTGCACAAGCAGCCAATCTCCCTTGGGTGGAAAAAAACATTTGCATCCCAGATGAACCCTGGGATGCGAATGGCTTTTACGCCCCAGTGGAGAGTCCGACATGGGCGGTAACGGCCTAGAGTCCGAGCAAAGGCCATCGCTTTGTTTGGGCCTACCATGGCTCGGGTTGGACGGCTGTTACCGGCCATGCCTGCCCCCCTGCCGGGGCATGAAAGCCATATTCAAGATGTTGAGAGATGTCAGCGCTCAGTGATCAGTATTCTGGCAACTGCCAGTGTCATAAACTGTTGGCAGCAGTTAATATGCCATGTTCAGAATGTTGACAGAAGGGTTAAACTTTATTCAGAACAAATATCATGTATTTTAGGTGATAAAAATGAGACAAACCTGAAATGTAGCAGTTATCCTTTAGCATTTCTGCAATAGCCGCAGCACCCTCTCCTTCAAGACTGTTATCGCTGAGGTGTAACTTCACAATGCAGGTGTTGGTAACCAGTGACTGAGACAATGCTTTTGCACCCTGAGGCACAGAAAAAAGTGAGTTAATATAATGCTTTGAAGACAGAATTATGCAAACAAGTACAGAATCAATTCAGAGCACTGTGGCCAATATGCTACTGCATCGCCTACACTTACGCTTAAAAAGTTTGCACCTATTTCACCCCCTTGGATTATTGTTCGAATCAGGTGATATTTCTGCACATTTTAAAATGCATCCCAAATTTACAAATGGAATGTGCTTTAAAATGTACAAAAAAGAAAAGGGTAGAACTGCCTGGCACTGCATAGCAGTGTTATTTCAGACCCTTCCTGTATTTATTTGAATGTACAGCAACAGGCTCAATTGCTGCTGTCCCACTTGCATTTCTATCCTGCAAAAAGGGATAGAAATGATGTATTATTTTCCCAATGATTGGTGCGTTTACAGCTGCCACAGGGAAATGAGCACCCTGTTTCACATGGGTGCTGGCAGAATATCAGCCATTAGTGCCTGTAGCAAGTTCAAGGCACAAATGTGTGCAAGGGGGCTGGCCAGCACATCATTTGAGCTGGTGAACAGCAACCCTTGACATGATGATGCTGCCTTTGTGAATAAGGTGATTTGCACATTTCTTAAAGTGAAGTAAGTAAATAAAATGTGCAACCTCTACACTTTTTTTTATTTTGAGTCACTTTTTGGAGTTATGCTTCAATGAGTTACTACCCTTTCCAGCATCCATCATGAAGTGCATAATATGCCTGGTCTGAGAAGTTGGGGGTCTATGATTCCAGAAGTGGAAACTTGAGCCACGTAGTGCAGTGAGTGAGCCAGACCTTTCTCAATAAACCCCCCACACCCACCAGTTTTCATTTTTAAATAGGGCAACACTGTGTACCTAAAGAACATTACTTTGATTATTTTGGCCCAAAAATTATAGGTAGGAGAAGCCGGTCAGCATCTATACCCAGACAGTCGGGAACCTTGCTCATCTAGAACCCATGCTCAATCTAGGATAGATTTTCTGGCATGATGGTATTTTATGATGTTTCAATTGGGAGACAACTATTTTGGGTGGCACAGGATGTAACTCTGGGACCTCTGGAGTAAGGCGTGATGCCCGGGAGGTGAACCTTGACAGAATCCTGCGACCGGGCCGCTATAGCCAAGTGAATCAGGTCACGCAGCAATTCGCTTACTGTGGCTGACCATGGGTCGAGCTGTTGTGTCCCACCCCAGGTTATAACCGTTTCTCTTTCTTTGCATGATGCACAGGTAGATGCTCAAATCATATCCCAATATCCGTCTGGCAATGTTAGGTTGGTGTGGCTTTGTAGTTCAGCAACCAAGCCCTGATAGAGAGAACAATGCAGGGTGTGGCAAAGGATCTGCTCGTTCTGTTGCAATAGTAGCACTTTGTTCACTCTGATAAGGATGGGCGTGGGACTAGCCATGTGTAGGAGAAGTGGATAACAGACTTGTCGTGCCCATGACTGTCTTATTAAAATCATTCTGCAAGGTTGTTTTCTTATTCATCTCAGTGCCTTGGCTAACCAGGTTATCATCAGGAAGGCGTCTGGGGACTCGCTTGTCCATGCGAGGTAGAAGGCAACCCCCAGTGAGTCCTCTTCCGAGACCTGGATCTGAAGAGAGGGCATTGGATGTTGTGCCTGCCTGGTGGCAAAGAGATCGATGTGGGGGCAACCCCATCCTTTGAAAATTCATTGGACCTCGACCCATACAATTTCCCATTTGTGAGACTTGGAGAAAGTCCCTGCTCAGTTGATCTGCCAGAATGTTGCAGGTTTGTTACCTTCTTGCTTTTTGGAGTCATGCATTGAGGTTGTGTTGTCCGTCTGTACGGTGACCACCTGTCCTATGAGAACTAGTCAAAAGGGTTTCAGCACCCATCGAATGGTTCTGAATTCAAGGATATTGATGTGCAGTTCTAACTTTTGAGTGGACCTTGGCCTGCAATTGTCCGAGATGAACTCCCCATCCTGGCACGGACGCATCAGTCTTGGGAAGAAGCTTTGGATTGGGGCATGAAAAAAGGCCTGGGTGTGACCAGTGCACAATGTCTTCCCACAAGCCTGATGCTTAATTCCATTGTCGGTTGAGTTCTTCCTGGATTGGTCTCATTCTCAAGCTGAAAGTAGGAACCAGCAATATTCATGATGACAACCTGGCCAGCAAGGACTTGTAGTGATGCACTGTGCTCGTGCATGTTTTTAAGAAACCATTGGCCAGCTGGGAAAGCTGTTATTCTCTTAGATGAAGGTCTGATTTACAGATTCTGGTTTTCTGGCCATGCCCTTGGTAGTGCTCTATTGAACAGGGCATTCTACCCCAGCATAACTACTGACCTTTCATGATTGATGGTGAAAAAATAGATTTGTGATGGTCTCTTTCGTCTGATGGACCACTCTGAGTCTCTGTACCTTCATGTTTGCTTTAATAAGCACATTGTCAAGGTATGGAAAGACTTGTACACCTGCTCTTGTTAGGTGTGCCACCACCGGAGCAAGCCATTTGTAGACGAACCTCAGGACTGACCATAGGCCAAAGCACCCGGGAGCTGATAATGCTTGTCCCATTACTGTAAACTCTAGGTAGGGCTGGTGCATTGGAAGGATGGGTATGTGGAAAATATGCCTCCTCTAGGTGGATTGTAGCTAGAAGGTAGCCCTTCTGGACCCACGGGAGGCCCTGTTGGGGTGTGTTCATTTTGAACATTATGTGCTTTAACTATATGATGAAAACGTCTAGGAATGTGGAAACCCCTTTCAGTCCTTTCTCTTTACTACAAAAAGGTATGACTAGAATCCCTTTCCTCCTTGATTGTGAAGAACGACCTTCATAGTGGCCTTTTATAGCAATTTGTCCACCTCTAGCATGAGCTGGGCTACGTGGCGTGTATTGCATGCACATGGAGGTAAGGCTGGCAGTCGTGTGAGGAACTCAATGATGTCTCCTTCATTTATTATTTGTAGCACCTGCTTGCCTGGTGTGGATCTTTTGCCATGGATGCAGGTGGTGGCTGGGGATGCTGCTTCCTGTTCATTTTGTTTGGACGACTGCACCCTTGTCTGGGCCGTTTCACGCCTGCGTATCTCTGTCATGTTTCTAGAGGATGGCTGGTATCTGTCGGGACGTCCATTTGTTCGCCTAGCCCTTTGCATGGAATACTGCTTGTTGTTGGAACAAAACTTCCCTGATCCATCATGAAAGGTACACCTTTCTTTGTTGTTGACTCTCAGTGAACTGATGGCTCTGTCTGCATCAGTTTCCGATTTAATACCCTTCAGGTGATAGATACCTTTTTGCCAAAGGGGTCTTGGCCTTCGAATGGCATATCAAGGATCTGCGACTGCACTTCAGGTCTGGAGTTGGTCACCTTCTAGCATGACTAGCCCATGAGGACTGCTCCATGAGCCATCTGCCTGACCCAGACTTTGCGGCCTCCGTCGCTGAGTGAATCATGTGGTCAGATGTTGCATCTGCATCTGTAATGAAATCCCTTGCTTCATCTGAAGTTCAGCCAGTCACACCTTTCTTGCTTCTGAACTAAATTGTGTTGTTGTGTGGGCCTTGGGGGATTTCCCCGTCTCCAAGCTCGTCCAACTGCGTGTCAAGCCTTGGATCTTGCCAGTAGATCAGGGACAGTAATAAAGGTGCCCTTTTGGACTGTGGCTCATTTGCCTTCATTGCAGTGAAGTGCCCATCCATCCCCGAGGTGGGAAGATGTTTCTCTGACTCCTATTTGGAACGATATGAGCTTCTGTATCAACGAGGGTTGAATATCTGCTAAGGGCAAGTGCCATGGAGGGCTGTGCCTTTTGGGCACAGTCTGTGGCCTATCTTCTCCTATGTCAGAGAATTACTATTGTAAAATGATGTCTGGAAGTTTAATCATTTCTAGAAGGGGGACAAGTTAACATTAGCTACTGCACTGGCAGTCTGTGTTCATCACTGAGCTCTGCTAATCACTGCACTGCATGGATGGGAGAGGTCGAGAATTTACTACTGTTTTCCCCGTGAACAGCGAAGCAGTCATGGACAAACAGCCATTAGACATTGATTTTCTTCCTGTCAATGTATTTCCCCTCGACTGTTTAGTTGTGAACGAGTGTTCCTTCGTGGACAAGGAAGTAGTCGTGGATGAGGGGCCTTTAGAAAAAGCCATGGAGAAGGTTTTTTCATGTACAGTGAGTTAGCCCCCCCGTCGACGCTCATGGACTAGGGCTCTCGTGGATGAGGGCTCTCATGGACAAGGGCTTCTATCGAGCTATCCAGTGATGGAACTTCTCCCGTCGGTGGTCGTGGACGAGGGCTCCCAGAGGTAGTCATGGACGAGGGACTTTCCATAGGCAGCGAGTTAACCATGAACAGGGACACCTCCCATCAACGAAGACGACTCTGTAGACGAAGACCGGTCGTCTATCCATGATTGATCCCTCGTAGACTAGGCATACTTCAATGGCAATTTAGCCGCACCGATCGCCCCGTGGATGCTGATATGTCCTTTGTAGAGAACCTCGTGGATGATATATCCGTGTGGATGATTTGTCAGCGGACTATGACTTGGTATCTTAGTCGACGAGGGGGACTTATGTGCCGCTTTTGATGTTTTCCAAACAGAGAGTGGGCTTTTGGATTTGTGGATGGTTCACATCATGTCCTTAACTCCTTCTTAAACATTTTCTTTTTGCAGGTGGTGCTGTCCCCCTTTTCAATGATGAAGCTCTTCTCTTTGAAGCTTCCTTCCCAGGGTCCTCCTTACCACTAACGAAGCTCTTCTCTTAGAAGCTGGGTTATCAGGGGTTCTGAGGGCAATGATAGGAGCTGTTTTTACAGACTCTTCATCCTCAGATGATTGGCACATACTCCTAAAACAAGAGTCTTCTGTGACTGTCCAGTAGGGTCTGCTGTGTGAAGGCTTGACTAATGTAACATCTATAATGCCATTAGGTAAAGGACAGTATTAGCTGGAGTCTCCATGGCCATCAGAGGCCAGATGCAGGATCTTCTCTCGACGATTTCTAGATAAAGACACATGTTTCCTGGGCTGCAAAGCACAGGTTGTGTAGGGCAGAAGAAACTCTATCCATTAGTAAAAGAATGGTTTGAAAAAGATTTGAAAAGACTGAATAATAAGACAAAGCTCAGGAGAGCTGTGGAGGATTCCCTAGTCACTAGACTGTGGTGAAAAATCTGAAGATGGCAGCCTAGGGTGAAGTTTAAGCCCTGCTACCTCATTGGTTAGGATCAAAAGGGACCACAATGTGCTGGAGGAAGTAGTCGTAAATATGTGAGTGCCTGTACAGGCATAATGGGCAAACAGTATTGCGTTTTCCTATGGGAAAAGTGTATATATAAATATGTATATAAATATATATATATATATATATATATATATATATATATATATATATATATATGGGATACATTACTCACCGTAATCGTATTTCTGATGCTTGTATCTGCTTAGATTCACATGCTGTGCATAGGCCGACATCTAGTGGAAGCTGCGGAGTATTACAGTTTGTTTTTCGAAACTCAAAAATGGGCGTCGACACAGGGCGTGCCAGTAATACTATCCCTGGTGTGACGTCCACTGTACCCAAGATCCCTCACGCGTCTAGGATCCTCAGATTGTATTTTTTCTGACATGAGGTAGCAGGAGGAGTAGCGTGAGTACAGATAATCCAAGCAGATAGATAGAAAGGTAAGACTACAAGCAACCATGCACCTTCTCTCAGAGGGGAGGAAGGGTGGGTCGCATGTGAATCTAAGCAGATACAAGCATCAGAAATACAATTACGGTGAGTAATGTATCCCTTCTGAGGCTTGTGGAATCTGCTTAGATCACATGCTGTGCATAGATTAGCGAGCAGTACCTGAAGAAGGAGGTGGGATGTGAGAAGGGTCATGAGCAAATAAGTGTCTTAGAACCGCTTGTCCCACTTGTGTATCTGCCTTGGAATGGGTGTCAATGCAGTAATGCTGAGTAAAAGTGTGAATAGAGCTCCAAGTAGCTGCTTTGCAAATGGTGTCAAGGGGTACATTTGCAATGAAAGCCAGAGTGGCCCCAATGCCTCTAGTAGAGTGGGCTCTTGGCGTGAAAGGCAGAGTTCTTTCAGAGAGTGAGTAACACAGCTGGATACAGTTAATAATCCACTTCGAGATGGCACCTTTAGAGACGCGAACCCCCTCTCTGCCTGTAGCTACGGAGACAAACAGTTGATCTGTTTTTCTTAGCGGTCTGGTTTTATTTACATAGTAGAGGACCGCCCTACGCACATCTAGGGTGTGTAGTTTCACCTCAGCTGAGCTTTGAGGGTCCTGGAAGAAAGCCGGAAGCTCGATGGACTGGTTTACATGGAATTTTGATATAAACTTAGGTGAGAACCTAGGGTGTGTGCGTAAAACCAGTTTGCCTTTATGGACAGTAAAGAAGGGATCCTGCACTGACAGAGCCTGAATTTCATTGACCCTTCTTATAGAAGTAATATCTACTAAGAAGGCCGTTTTATAAGTCAGGTGTTTGAGACTGCTTTTATGCATGGGCTCGAAAGGGGGTCCCATGAGCTTGGCTAGCACCACATTAAGGTCCCAACCTGGTGGTGGGTTTGAAATAGGAGGGTGAAGTCTCTTTACTCCTTCCATGAAGGCTTTAACTACTGGTACTTTCCACCACAAGACCTTGCTATGGGAAGTGGTGTATGCCGACAGGGCTGCCAGGTGTACTTTCAGTGAGTTAAAAACCAATCCTGCATCTAGCAGGTGGAGCATGTATGTAACAATAGTGGAAGGAGTGCAATCAACAGGGTTGATTTGTCTACTCTGGCACCAGATAACGAACCTCTTCCACTTGTCAAAGTAACAGGGCCTTGTGTTAGGTTTCCTAGATTCCTTTAGGATGTCCATACACCTCTGTGGTAAAATTGAGATGTCCAAACTCTATGACCTCAGGAGCCATGCTGCCAGGTTCATTGAGTTGGGTTGCTGGTGCTCTGTTTTCCCTTGTTGCTGGGACAGTTGGATTGTACCAGGCTTGAAATTTGATAGGCTTGCACACCGCCATCCTGCGTAGGTGTGGGAACCACGGTTGTCTTGCCCACACGGGAGCAACTAGGACGAGCGTCATCGATTCCCTGTTCATCTTGTTCACCACTTTCTTGATGAGAGGAGTTGGTGGAAAAGTGTACGCAAACATCCCTGACCAGTTCATCCACAGGGCGTTCCCCTGGGAGTTTGGTTGGGGGAACCTGGATGCAAATCCTGGGCATTGTCTGTTTTCGCTTGTGGCGAATAAGTCTATAGTGGGGAAACCCCACTGAGAGAAGATATCTTCTACGACCTCTCTGTGTAGAACCCATTCGTGTTCCTCTGGGAGGGAATCTCTGCTCAGAGCATCCGCTAGGGAATTGAGATCCCCTGGAACATGTTGTGATGACAGGAAGATGTTCTGTCTGAGTGCCCATATCCAGATTTTCTGGGCAAGCTTGGACAGATTTGGCGAACAAGTCCCTCCTTGCTTGTTCAGGTAGAACATGGCTGTTGTGCTGTCCGTCTGGATTTGCACTGACAGGTTTAGTAGGTGGGGCTCGAACGCTTGAAGCGCTCTGAATACTGCCAGAAGCTCTAGCAGGTTGATGTGGTTCTTGGCCACTGAGGGAGACCAGAGACCCTGAGCTGTGTGGTGGAGATGGTGAGCTCCCCACCCCGTCAGACATGCATCAGTAGTGACTACTGCCTGTACTCTGGGATCGTAAAAGGGTTTCCCCTGTGCGAGATTCTCTCTTGTCCACCGGTGAAGGCTTTGTACTAGTGTTGGCGAAACGACCACTAGATCGTCCCACTGACCACTTGCCTGAGACCACTGTTTCGCCAACCATTCCTGCATGGGACGCATGCGCAGGCACGTGTGGGGGACCAGGTAAATACATGACGCCATCATGCCCAGTAAACGCATTGCTTTGCGTACCGTTATTTGGCGACCGGACTGATAATGCGGAATTTGCAGTAGTATATTCCGAATTCTTTCCTCTGAAGGAAAGGTCAACCCCTCTTGAGTATCTAGGATTGCTCCTAGGAACTGTTTGGAGGTGCTTGGCACCAGGCTTGACTTTTTCTCGTTGATTGAGAAGCCTAACTCGTGGAGGAGGTCGATAGTCCTTTGAATGTTTGTCCTGCAAATTACTGGGGTTTCCCCCGTTATGAGCCAGTCGTCCAGATAAGGGTACACCGGGATTGCCTCCCTGCGTAGGTGTACAGCTGCCACCACCAGTACCTTGGTGAATACCCTTGGTGCTGAAGCTATCCCAAAGGGCAGTACCTTGAATTGGTAGTGTCGACTGTCCACCTTGAAGCGCAAGTACCTTCTGTGCGCTGGGAACATGGAAATATGAAAATAAGCATCTTTCATATCCAAGGTTGCCATGTAATCCCCCTTTTTTAGGAGGGGGATTACCTCTTGTAGCGTAGTCATACGAAACTTTTGGGGCTTGGCATACTTGTTGGCAGGCCGTAAGTCCAATACTGGGCGCATTGTCAAATCTTTCCTTGGCACAAGGAAGTAAGTTGAATAAATACCCTTGTTTATCTGGTGTCCCGGGACGAGTTCTATCGCGTCCTTTTCTAGCAGAATGGCGATCTCCTCGAGGAGAATCTTCTGATGTTCTAAAGAGTGTACTCTTTGTCGTGGAGGATGGTTCCGGGGACGCTGCAGTAGTTCTATACAGTACCCTGTGGATACTGTTGACAGCACCCATCTGTCTGATGTGATCCCTTCCCAAGCCTGGGTGAAGTTGGAAATGCGTCCCCCTACTGGGGTTGCGTAAGAAGGGACCCTGAACTGAGCGTCACTGCTTTGGTGGAGGTGTGCCGCCTCCCTTGCTGGGGCTGCCTCTGCCTTTACCACAACCTCTCCTATTACCCCTGCCGTAAACCTGGGTAGACTGTTGGCTGTTGTTCCACTGTGTACCCTGCCCCTGGGAATAGTTAGATCCTCTCTGGGAATTTTGGCCGCGTGGGCGACGAAAATTACTATTCCCTCTGTGGTTAGGGGGTTTATTGGTTAACTGGCCAAGGGACTTGAGTGTCTCGTGTTCATCCTTGGCATTCTTCAGCGTGTCCTCGACCGCCTTACCAAACAACAGATCGGCTTCCAGCGGTTTGTCCAACAATGATGCCTGGGTTTCTGCCTTAAAACCAGACTGCCGTAACCACGCATGTCTCTTGATAACAGTACCTTCTGCTATCAATCTGCCTGCGTTGTCCGCGGCGTCAAAAGTTGCTTTTAAAATGCAACCAGACATGACTCTACCCTCTGCGGAAATTCGTGCTAACTGGCCCTTAAAGGGTTCTGGTGCAGAGGCTATGAGTGCCGCGACTTCTTCCCACTGATGGCAGTTGTAGCTGGCCAACAGGGTGGTGGAGTTTGCAATCCTTGCCTGATAGGCGGACGTTGAGGCTATTTTCCTGCCGAAACCATATAGTTTTTTGCTCTCCTTGTCTGGAGGAGCTTCGGACGATGACAAGGGTGTTCCAGCCCTCTTACGAGTGTTAGTGACAACTAGGGAGTCTGGCTTCAGATGTCCTCTTATATAGAGAGGGTCAGACTGGGCTGCCCTGAAAAGTTTTTCAACTCTGGGATTGACTGCTCTGGTGAGGTTCGGGCTCACCAGGGACAGGTCTATTCTTCGCTGAATAGACTTAAGGATAGGGATGGTCTGGGCAACAGGCCTCCTTTCTCACACTAACTCCTCGGCGAAGTCCCTCTCTTCCTGGACACCATGGGTGTCAATATGGAAATGTTCTGCTGCTCGTGCGAGAACCTCGTTCAGGAGGGGTTGGTTATCGACAGGGGAGTCGGTAACCGGGGCTTCCTTCTCTACCGGGGAATCTACTCTGTAGGTTTCAGGGTCTTCCTCTTCCTCTTCTTGGTCCTCATCATCCCCATAGTAGCCCGTCCCGGTTTGCTCTTCTACCATGCCAAAATCTTGGTCCTCACCAAAGGAAGTCACTCCTTGATACAGTGAGTATGGCCGTGAGTATGGTTGTACCTCGAAGGGGTCTGTAAACCTCATCAGTGTCTCAAACCGGGGCTTCTTACTCGGGGGGATAGGATCATTAGAGCCTGAGGGTGTAGCCCCTTGTGCATTATATGAAAGGAAATGGTCTGGATTTTTATCGTAAAAGTCTGCCAAAGAAGACATCCTTGATATGACCCTATCTATGTCATCACGCGACCATTTTTTGGAACTGGGAATGACTCTTTCAGAAAGTCTAGGAGATTTATCTTGAGTAGATTTGCTGGTTTTAGAAATATCAGCAGACCTGCTCTTGTCTGTCTGTTTAGGAGGAGTGGAGTGTATCACAGGTGTGGAAGAGTGCAGATGCTGCTTCTTCTGCTGTTTTCCCCCCTCCCCAGGAGTGGAAAAGTGTTTTCCCTGTCTCTTTGTGGCTCCGGAGGTTTTCGACGCCTGGCGTCGAGGATCGGGGGTAGAGTCCCTGTCCTTCGAACGTGGGGCCTTGCTGATCTTGTCTGCGGGCTCCGACTCCTGGAGAGCGGCCTAGGGGTGGAAGTCGTCTTTGTCCTCCGACGATCGAACTTCTGTTAGCCTAGGGAGCGAGGCACTCTTGGCAAGAGTGGATGATTGCCTGGAGTCATGCGGCGATCTCGATCGAGAACGCCCAGAGGACACCGATTCGGACCGTTCTGTTTGTGCCTCTTTCCGAGAACTCGACGTCGTCGAGTCTCGGTTGGACTTTGTGTGTTTTGTGTGAGTGGTGTGTGAAGCGCTTGTGTCGCCGGGGGTCTTCCCCATAGCCGCCCTGTCGGACGACCTTCCGAGATCGGGGACCTGCGCTCGGCTGTCTTTCGACGCCGTAATGCCCTCGTCGTCCGAAAGCACGGCGTCGCTGCCATCGCTGAAGGCGCCCTCCGCTGCCATGACCGCCTGCCTGGCGTGGTGGGCCCAACGCTTCGTCGAACGGTCCTTAAGTGTCTTAGGTTTAAACCTACTACACGCTCTGCAGTTCGTTTCGGGGCGGTCCCTCGGCAAGCAGAGATTGCACGTGGCGTGCCTGTCGACCCAAGGGTATTTGCGATTGCACTTGGGGCAGAATTGAAAAGGGGTACCCTCCATATGCACCTTGAGGCAGCGGGCTGGTAAGTGTAGAAAATGTATAAGGTGTACCTATATACCAAGAGTGTAGAGTATGTCCAACCCCCCACTCTCCCTACTTGCAGGGCCGAGGCCAGAGGCCTTCCAAGGCCCGGGCCGAGACCAGAGGCCTTCCGAGGCCCAAATCCGTTGTGCAGCAGCCGAGGATGCTAGACGCGTGAGGGATCTTGGGTACAGTGGACGTCACACAAGGGATAGTATTACTGGCACGCCCTGTATCGACGCCCATTTTCGAGTTTCGAAAAACAAACTGTAATACTCCGCAGCTTCCACTAGATGTCGGCCTATGCACAGCATGTGATCTAAGCAGATTCCACAAGCCTCAGAAATATATTTATATATTCTTTTTTTAATTACTGAGTATTCCCATCATACAACCTATTCTATCAAATATATAATTTCAGGAGCACATACACTTCTGAAATATCTGCTTACTTTTCAGGATGTACAGTCAATGTATTTACCTCTGACCCCTGAGTACTTAAAAATGAAAGGGGGTGGGGTTTAATCTATTCCCCTTTAGAGTGTCGCTCTCCTAAGTATTATTTACCCTTAATGTTATACTCACATATGAATTTCTTTTGGCTGCCTCACAGACAGTTGGGCATCCTCTTAGGGATTGGTTTAATTTGCTCCCTCTGGAACATGCGGGCATCAGTGAGAGAGGTGGTGTCAGCTTCCCTCCAAAGTTTGGTTCCCTTCTTTCTATATTTTGGCCTGTCTGCTGTCTTTCCAACTGAAGAAGGCCCATGACTTTAACTCAAAATAGGCCTCCCTTACAGTGTGCTGCTGGTAATACAAATATGGATCCAAAGGAAATCAATCTATTCCCTTCTCCTGTCTGTTGTTATCATTTCTTCTTTCTCTCCTTCTTCCCCTCAGGCAGTCAGCCAGTCAGTGAGTGAGTGGGTGAGAAAGACCCCCAGGATCTATAGGTTTGGACTTTTATAAATAAAAAACACTCAATTTAGAGGAGTGTAACATTTCTCTAATCTAAATGGTCAATTCAGTCAAATTGGACACTGTTCCAAAAATGACATTATGCGTAACCATTCTCTTCGTACTCATTAGGCAAAACCCAGTTTCCCTCCCTCCAATTTGATGGGATGTCTTCTTTGCAATTTCTACTTTAAACAATTGTAGTTTTCTGTAGTAGCATGCTCCTCAAATATGATCAAACTAATAACCAGTACATCAGATTACTCTCACTTAGAGAAATCAAACAGTTTGACTCTCATCTCGGCACGATATGGGATGTGTGCGCTACAGATTTGTGTCTTTTGCGCTCTGATACCTTTACACAAAAATTCCATTCCCAGTCCAGAATAACGAGCTCACTGGCACCAATGCTAGGATATGTGAATCAGTGACATGTGATGTTTGTGAGCACATTTGCCTAATTTACATAATGAAATAAACATTAAAACATTGTTTCACATTCAGCTGATAGAATATTTCACCATGAACATTTTTTAAAACAAGTAAGTCTCTATGACCTTCCGTTCAAAGGTTATCAGCGAAAATGTGATCCATATGTAAAATTCTAAAGGCAGATTTCTTTCTACTTCACAAAATATTAAATGGCAGCTCCAGTTCCTCTGGTCTGAAAACAGAACATCTGGTGTCATATAATGTTAGTTCCCTTGAGCTCAGAGCTGGGGCATTTATGACTCCTGAGAATGCTGGTTACCATGGCGCAAGTTCTTTGAAGTACAGAGCTGGCAAGACCATATGCGACTAAGTCCCACCCCATTGAATTATTGCAGGATCTTGCTGCCCCTTGTGCCAGACATCTGTAGTGGCTAGAGTATAGCAGTGATGCTATTACTGTTGTCACTGTTAGAATGGTAGTTACAGTGCATCTTTTGAGTGAGGGTTCCAGCTGTGACAATTACTGCAAGAAGCTGAGCTGGGAGCAGTCTGGGTGGTGGGTACTGGTATTCCTGTTGGTTCTTCATCATATTACCTGGTGACCTGTACCTATGTCTTGGTACCCTGGTCATGTCCTAGTCTGTACCTGAGGATAATAAACTACCACAACCTATACTAGAACAGAGTGGTCTCCTTCTTGATTCTGACTGCATTCCTTGCAACTACACCCTAGGACCAAGCATAACAACATCCAGTCTACAAAAGGTGCAATGTTTCCTTTCCCACGCTGATCACAAGATCCAATTACTTGAAAGGAGACCACTGCATACCACTTCCCAGAGCAAATAAATTGTATTTTTTTTTGTTTAAGCCTAAGCTCAGGGACAGATGAAAGTTGTAAATAGTGAGCATTTGTGAACCAACTCGAGTGTAACATAACATTTCTTTGCAATCACACTCCTATCAAAGACATATTTTTAACATCTCTGTAGGTTTTCTTATCCGATTTTCAGTCCTGTAAAGGGAAACTGACACAATGCAAGTCCCACATCGTTTTTTCAGTTAAACTGTTGTGATGTTCACCCCAGATCTGACTGTTTTTCCATTTAACAAACATTGCTGGATTCTTCCACGTAATTGAACTATTCCTTTTTGTGCATTGTTATATCATGTTGGACATATAATCTTGTTGTAGATTGGCTGCTAACATAACACATTTAGTTGCACATGTCTTTTTCTGATGGTACGCGCAGGCTGAAGAACACATGTTGATTTTTTTAAGTCACTGCTTGTCTCTGCCTTTTTGAATATATAGCCATAATCATGTCACAAAGGATGTTACTTTTAAATGGTAGTGGTGGATGTGTGAAGACGATGTAATAGCACAATTAGTCAAGTAATATTGTCCATAACACACTTATTATTTATAAACCACATTAGAAATGGGGATGGAACCCCCTGCCCTCACAGAAGTTAAAGCACATTGGCTACGTGTTTCTGCAGAGGATCTGTCAGTAATCCTGAAAGGAAGCATGCAGAAAATGAGGTAAACATGTAGCTTTTTAAAGCATGTTTGGCAAGCCATATTGCTCAAAAATTGATAAGACTTAAATACCCCATTAGATGGAGTAGGTAGTGAAGAACATGGTAATAAGAATTCTCCCTAATAAAAAAAAAAAAGATTTTCGCAGAATGACTTGTCAATGGAATTGTGATTTTCGATTTTTTACATTGGCCAGTAAATCACATATTGCCATGCAAGTTTCTTTGTTAGCCAGTGTAGCTATATTTGCCAAGCCAGCTTCCACACTGCACAAGTGCCACATATCATGAAATTGTAAATGTGTTCACAAAACCATGCACAGTGTACTGCCCGATCGCATGTTCCGAACTGCTTATCTCAACTGGAGCAAACACACCATTCTGTTCCAGCTAAACCACCTCACATTCGAAAAGCTCCCTCGCCAATGAAATATCCTCCGCAAAGATCTCCAGTGCGCCTGGCGCTAGCTAGACCTCCACTATATTAAACACCTAATATAAAACCAAGTAAAATAGTGCCAGAAAATGGCTTAGTGGCCTGAGTTCGTATGCAGAAACATAACGGGCCCCTAGTTTGAATCCCACCAAAGCATCCCACTAGAGTCACCCAAAATGCAGGGCCAGATTTTGGATGCGCTCATGGTTTTGAGCTTGTAGGGGCCTCACAGCCCCCACTCATCTTCACTGCTTCGAAAGCCATGATCAGAAGGATGCCACTGATAGAGAGTGTCTGGGACACTGCTCCCCAGCACTTTAACTGGGCCTCACACTGGGAAATACGTTTTGCATCTCTTTGTTATTAGCAAAGCATTTAAAAGGGGAAGCTTTTTATTTGTGTGTCAGTTGTGGCAGGCATGACCCGACACTAGCCTTACATGCGGTGTGGAGAGGCCTGCACCTCTAGCTGCGCTGGTGTAGGGGCAGGTCCGGCTCCAGCAGGGGGACCAAGGGGGCCAGCCCACACCCCCCCCCCCCCCAAGGTCAGCCCCTGGTCCTCCTAGAAAGCAGGGCTAGGCTGGGAACCAAAAGAGGCCCTGAAAAATGTGATCAAAGTGGCCACATATTTCGCTGCACGAGCAAGCAATATTAGTGAGTGCACAGGAAAATATTACTGCACCAAGGGACACTATTGCATAATAGGGCTAGTCGATTCCATCATATTGAAAACAAGCATTGGCAATGCCAACAGTTTGTGTAGACATGGGAAGAGCAATTTCCAAGCACCGCCGTATTGGTATTAACTGGCAATTAATGGTAGCAGGTGCAAAACGGTGCGAGTACCTGGGAACATATTAGCAGTGCTTGGCAAATGCCTAATACTTATATAAAAGCTAAAACTGTTGGCTTTACCAATGTTTATTTTCAACAGGACTTAGGTGAAGGGCATGGATAGTGCTTATAGTTCGAGTGGCTAAAAGCAGACCTGGTGAAGACCTTTTTAGTACACCAGTAGTGGGTTTACAACCCCAATTAAGTCATTAACTCTCAGAAGGCTGCTTGGACAAAACACTGGCAGGCACTTTGAGTGCAAAGTATGATGGTAAGGCTTGATTAAAGCAACGTCAAAAAGTTCTCTGGAGGAGGAGTTTTTGGCAGGGAGGTGTTTTTGGCAGGGAGGGACAGGAACTGGGTGGGAATAGCCATAGGGATTATCATGGGTGGGCAAATAAACAAACAACACCTACACGCTGGGTGTCCCTCCTCATAGCCGATTTGTCCCCATCTATTCTTTAATGCAATAGTTTTGTTTTATACTTGGTGCAAGCACCACCTAGAAGCCCAAACTAATAAAAAACATCACAGAGATGAGGGTAAGAGGGCGTGTAGTGAATATTACAGCAGAGTAATCCCACGACATGGGGTTGTGATGGCAAATGTGATTGTTAAAGCAGAGGGTAAAATATTATAGCTCAGAGCTGGACGATTTTGGCGCAAATACATATTATTTCATGGGTGGTTAAAAATCAATAACCACACTAATACCAACACCGGTATCAGTCCCCTTTGTGTTTTCCTAAATTTACTTTTGCCCGTTCGGCTGCCAGTCCATCAGGGCACCCATTTTTGTTTGTTTAATAATAGGTAGGTCATGCTACAGCACAGGGCTGGTTTTATGCAGGGGTAAGGGATTACATAATATGGAAGGGGATTGTTCTTATGTGGAATATTACAGCATTGGGCTGGGGTTTTACACACCATGGGAACCATTGAGCTGTGGTGGGCTGGAGGATTACACAGCATGCACAAACTGTGGGGTGGGGTGCTCAGCGCAGTGAGAAGACAAGGGCACATGCAGGCAGGCACCCATGAATCAGCCAGGCAAATATGAAATCACCATTGGAGTGAACGGGAACACAGAGACTGTGTGGAGCAAGGGGGTGGTCGGGCATAATGTACTAGCCAACTATTGCTGAGCAAGGAGAGATTGAGTGCAGGTGTTTTTGGGAAATCACACCACACTGATATATTACAGCACACAGGGTGGGGCGTCAAAGTGCAGGAAGAGAGGTGCACACCACAGGGAGCGACTGTACCAGCCGAAGAGGCCAATGTTACAGCGGGAAGTGGATGGTGCAGCAGACAGTAAAAATATTACAGCACATGGCTGGAAGAGTACAGCACTGGGAGAGAACACTACCCCCACTGAGAAAGTTACAGCACAAGGGGGTAAGCACCTTGTTAAGTGCCACCTGGGGGCCCGAGCCGTCATCTGCACGTCCCGCAGCCAGAGAAAGTCTGGAACCCCCCACACATACACAACTCCTCCTGTCTAGAAACAGCATAACCTTAAACCTGGTTATCAGGGCCAACTCCAGCGGCATGCAGACCTCACCACCTGCCACAAGCATGAAAGGTCAGACCGGCTGGCCAGGATTGAGGTCCATTGGCAGAGCATTATGGGAGTGAGTGTGATGGAAGAATGGGGGTTGCTTCTAGCCAGGGTTGAGTTACACTGGTAGAGCTGCATGTGAAGAAGCCGCTGACTGTAATGGAACAACGTAAGGTGTTGCAGGCCAGGATTGAGGGTCCATTGGCAGATCTGTGTGTGAACCACTGTAATGGAACAACAGAGGTTGCAGCTAGCCAGGATTGAGGTTCATTGGTAGAGCTTGATGTGAGCCACTGTTATGGAACAACAGGGGTTGCTGCTGGCTAGGATTGAGGTCCATTAGCACAGTTTTGTAAATAGCTGTAATAAAAGCAAAGGGGTTACTGCTGGTAAGGGTGGAGTAGTAGTGACAGTCAAATGAACTTTGCGTTAGTTGCTGTAATGGAACAGCAGGCATCAATGGAGGTCAGTGCTGAGGCACACTGGCAGAGCGGTTTATGGCTCTAACGTACTGGAATTGCTGGGGTGTGGGAGGTCAGGATTGGGAAGAGGTGCATTAGCAGAGCGGTGTGTCAGCTTCTATAATGACGTAGGTAGGGGCTTCTTTAGGTCATGGTAAGGTACATTCGTAGAGGTGGATGTGAGTGTCAGTACTGGATTAGCAGTTTAGTTTGGTCTTGCATAGCAGAGAGGAAGTGCATTTTAATAGGTCTACGGGTTGCCAGTATTCCCACTACACCCTGATAACCATCCCCATTCAGTTCGGGCCGGTGTATCACCGAACAAGGATTGGATATTAGGTAAACAGGGTGCTGTTTTACAGTATAGCTCAGGCGGGGAACCTTAAAGCACGGGAAGAGGAATGTTAGAGTTTATGGAGAACATATTACATGACCCCGGCCGGTAAATGATTACAGCACAGTAGGAACACATTGCAGCAGAGGTGGAGACTACTGCAGTCCATGGCATCACAGTAATAAAAAAGTTCAGCACTTGCATGCAGGATAGCAACACAAGGAAAACATTGTAGCATGATGGCTAGAAAATATTACAGCACATTTGAAAAGGTTTACCACATAGGGTGAGAGTGAGGGTCAGAAGCACTTGGAAGAATGGGAGAGGGGCACGCACGTAAAAATAATCCCTTACCTTTAAGGTCTGGCTACTGCCCTCAGCTGCTTTCAGCCACAGCCACAGCCTCACCTGGGTCACCTGATGCTGCCTGCTGATGGAGGCAGTGCAGACCACCTCACCTGGTTGGTTGTCTTTCTTGAATCCGTCAGAGCACACCGTGAACACGGGCAGAGCACAGGCATGGGCCCGGTACAAGCACAGCACTCAGACTGTCGGCAGTGTCTCTCAGGTGGCAATGACTCGTTCAATCACGGAACCAGCAACACATGCGCATGCGACTCGACAGCACAGAGCTGGCTGGCTCTGCTCTGCTCGACCCAGGCTGGCCTGTATGGATACATATCACCGAATGGCGAGTAACAGTTAATTTTGAGTGCCCATGTATCCTTCCCCCAAGAAAAGAGGCCCTATGGCCCGAGGTCTACCAGGGAAACTCCCAGTGTCCCGGTGGGTCAGCCCAGCCCTGCTAGTACGGAGGCCTTGCCAGTGGTGTGAGGTTTTCTTCCTTTTTTTCTTTTTTCATCAAAAGGTTGAATGTATTTTAACTATATGCAATTAAACAAATAAACTAAATATAAACGTTAACCGCCAATGGGACCTGGGGGGTGGAGGCTAGACTAAGGGGGTAAAACTAGGCTGGGGGGATTTTACAGTTATCATTCTGATGGGCAGCACTGCAGGAGGCTCAGTCAGGATTTCTTTACTTGCTCTGGACAATGATTTATGCCCATGGCCATGAAAGCTTAAATGACCAGGGATTTGGAGGGCCATTCACACCTCTAAGTAAGGTAGCACACTTGCTCAAGCAGTCAGGCTACAACTATCTAGCAAGATCCTGCGTTGCTTTTTTAATTGCACTTTTAATCATAATTACATTTCAGACCTACCATTTATAAGGTAGCTATTGTTTCAAACCTATCAAGTAGATTTCTGTAATTGAATGTAGGTTTTTATGTGTGGGAATATAACTGTTGTTCCAATCATGCCTAATAGGATGGTTAACTGTAGAAAACAATAAATGACAGGTGATGATGCTTGGACACAGATTTCTACACCATGTGCCTAAACGGCTGAGGACCCTGACAAGTTACATTGACTGGAACGCACGATACTACAAGCATTTTTAGGCCTTGTGGTCCAGCAGTTTGGGCAGGTCTGCTCACATTAGTGGCAGGGAGGCCAAGGCTGATTACTAAATAAGAGTATTGAAGCCGGACTGAAGCGATGGCAGTGTTTAAGACTGATTCAGAGACTTACATCCATCAGACAAAGAGCCCTTACAAATTCCATTCACAGTATATATTCTGTTGCATGAACTACTTGAGTATAATTGAAACAATAAGGTTGGTAGTAAGTACAATGTAATTCTGGAGGGGAGAGTGTAGTAAAATCAAAGTGATTTGATGTAAGGCATTGAAGTTGGCTATTAGGTGTAAGCCAGAACAATTGCATTTGACCACAGATAGGATACAGATAGGATGTTAGGAGGCATACACATTCAATGGATGCGTTTGGTTGCATAACCATCCATTGCCATGTTAATCTCTATGGTATTCCCACCAACTACCTGCCCCCACCCTGCTGAAACATACCCTCTTGGGTATTCTTTGAGCTAGCTCTGTCACAAAGTAACATCAAACGTTGTGCTGTATTGGGCCTGCTTGCGTTATATCTAAGCATTCTTTTGAGTGTTCAATGACTTAATTGCCTCTGTAAAGGAGCTCCTGTTGTAATAAAAAAAATCTCGTAACATGGTGTGTTTTCAGTCAGTAGATTTAAAAGCAATATGGCATCCTCACATCTGTTCCTTGCACTGGAATCCTAAAACAAGTAATCGCAAAGTCAACCGTTTTGGCATGTGTATAAGTATTACACAGGCATTTTCCAGACAATGACATCATATGCCTAGGTACTCGCACCATTTTCTAGATGTTCCCTCCTTATTGCCAGGTGGTACCTTTATGGCGGTGCCTGGCAAAATGCCTTTGCCATGTTTATTCAAAAGCCCTAACTGTTGGCTTTGCCAATGTGTGTTGGTTTCAGTTTATCTACCTAAATGAAAGTATATATGCCCTTATATGGGAGCCTTGTTTGCAACGCCTAGGGACTCAAACTGCACCTCACTGAGTTGGTCCAACAAGAACCTATCTGAACATATCAAGGCTAGGATGCCAAGTATGGATCAACTTCAGATCATCTTCTCATGTATACTTAGCAGTGGGGTTCTGACCTAAATAGTATGTATATTTGTCTGCCTGGAAGCCTAGGCAGCCCGGCCAGACGTTTTTATGAAATGGGCAGATAAGTACTGCCTTAAGAACATCATACTATTGGAGTAACAATAAACAATGTCTGTATGCAAACTGAATACATCATGTGTATTGTGGGTCTTGTTTGAAAAGTATGATATAACTGCTAGGTGTTTAGGCAGTGCCAGAAATTTAAGTTATTTACTGTGGGATCCCACAAGTGACAGAGGGGCAGGGGACGCAGGACTGGAGGATTGTTCCCACTTCCCCAATAAACATTTGGCTCTCAGAAGATTGATCATGAAACCTTGGAAATAACACAAGAGCGTTTCTTAATATGTTTCTGGCAACGTATAAATGGTGCATATCTGTTAAACGTAAACAAAAAGGGTATTGAAATATTTCCTTCAGAGTACAATCAGAGGTGGATTTAACAATCAGACAATGGACAAATGTCCATGGGGTACCCTTGCTCTGCCTTTCTCCCCTCAAAGTCATTTAGGGCTGCACAGGTCCTCCCAGTGACGCCTTATCTTTTTAACATGTCTCAGAGGCAGATTATTTAAAATAGGGAGCGATTAGTGGTAGGAAAGGGTACTTTTTTCTTTAAATTGTATACGCTTTTAATGTTATTTAAGTGTGACTGTTGGGTGATTAGAAATGATGGGGGTACAGAAAAAGCTGTGTGAAACAAATTGTTATGCATTTCATTTCACTTTGTGTCTGTATGGGATTTTTTGTAAATTCTGATTAAATAGCTCTCTGGTGCTTGTAGACTTTCAATTAGAGCAGGGAAAATAAAGCTACAATCAAAAATCATTTTACTGACACTTTTTTCACTCCACAGGACTTTGAAAATGACCACCTATGATTGTAACTTTATTGGTAAAAGCAAGCAGATTCCAAATCGTAAATTGTGGGAGGGATTTATACTTTTCCAGACACATAGTGCAAAAGTGAAGTGAAAAGGCCATTTTGCCCATGTTTTGCTATTTACTTTTCCAGTACTTTGTGGAAACAATTCAAATTGCCTGTAGGGGCCCTTTTGCAAAGAAGTGCAAACAGTAGCAGCTCCCTCTATGAAATAATTTAGGATTCAAAACAAAATTGCCCCAATACTCCTTTTCATCAACCCGATTCTACAATGATGAACACATTGTCGGGTTGGTTTATCATGTGACTTGTGCATTTTTAAAGTAATCTGTATAAAAGTAAGTATTATTATTTACTTTACAAAAAAAGTTAGAAAAGTAAGAAAAAAGACTAAATAAATGGAAAAAGAAAACTAAAGAGAAAAATCGAATACAGGAACTTACAAATTTTCATGTCTTACAATCATTGGTATAAAAGTATGCAATTTATAACAATAAAAAAAGTTTTCCTATAAATCACCCCTATCACTTAAAGTTTTTTTATATACAGACTAACAGCTATGGTAAGCAGGGTATAAGTACCATTTCAAAATCTGCACAAAAAGTGACTTGTGTGCAAAGACTCACAATTGTAATATTTTAGGTATTTAAAACCAAAGAGGTGTGGTCAAGTACCTACATCTCAGGCTATGATGACATTCTGGCTTTACCACTTAACCAGAGTGTGTAATCCTGGGAAAATCATTTAATCTCACTGCGTGTTTCCTGCCAAAATTAGGATCCCCTAGAAGTGATCCAGTTTGCAGTATGGTTTAATAGATGGGCAACGCAGGGGTCAGGGCCCGCCAAGGAGACATACACACATTGTTCTTTGGAAAATATAAGGCCACATTTATTGAACAAAATTGTGACATTCAAAATGTCAAATAAGAAGTCATCATGGACAATTGCATATTATAAACAGTATGGAAACAGTATGTACCAGACAATGATGTATAGGAGGTGGCAGGGGAGCAGCGGCCCCTCGTCCCTGCCACATCCGACCGGGAGTGATGCCAGGAGGCCGGAAACCCTTCAACCTCCACTGTCTACATCCTGATCCCACTCTCACATGCATGCTAGCACTCCCACACACCCTCAACTCAATTAAAATTAGCTGCAAAATTGCAACAAAAATACAATGTTGTGCTTCAAAATGTCATTTGTAAGAAACTAAATATCCTATTCCTTGCTTCAATATTTATCGAAGAGGAGGGGGCTGTCTTTCACAACAAAATGGCTGGACCACAAGCACATCCTACGTGGCCTCCTGGGAGTAGCCACAGTATTCAGGGAGGTATTATTGCGCGCACACTATGTGCGCTGGAATAAGGACTGGCGTCCTCATTGCTCAGCCCCATGCAGAGGAGGAGATGGCATCATCCTCGATTCTCCCCAGCCAGGTCAAGAAGATGTGGTGGGGGAAGGGTGGGGTAGGTGGGAGTGACTGTAAATGGGAATGGTAGTCAGGGGGAACTGATGGAAGGTGACAGGCGGTGATAGTGCCACACTATTTTTTCTGCTTCTCGTTTGTTCTGTACTGTTTTTTTATATCTCAATTATAGCAGTATGTTGAAAAAAGGTACACAACATATTTCTTAGGGCATGAATAATTGGGATTAATCTCTTGTTATGGGCAGTATACCGCTTTCATTTTGCATTTTGGGCAAACGTTTTCCAAATGGAGATGGGGGAGCATTTAATGATATGGTATGATATGATATTCATTCATAAAGCGTTCATTCATAAAGCGTCTATACACCAGTGTTTCAAGGCGCGACGAGGCAGGGAGGGAACAGAGGGAAGACAGATAACGATCTTACTAGGCCAAGTGTTATTCAAATCGCGCAAGTGCAAGGGAAAGGGGAAAGGGAAAAAGTGCGGGGGGTGGTGTAGGGGAAGGTGAAGTACATGTGATAATAAAATAACGAGATAAATAAAAACAGCCATCTGGTGGCAAGTGCAGGGGGAATGCAGACATAAGTGCTGGTGGGGGGGCTGTAGGGATACAGAAAACAGTCCCCAGGTGCAGGGGTTGCCAGGGAGGCAGTGCAGGCGTGCAACAGGCAGGGCTTGGGGCCGAGAACAGAAGGGTGGCCAGGTAACTAGTACAGTCTCAGTATCAGCCAGGAATTCAGCAGGGGAGAGGGGGAGAGAAAGCAGAAGCAAAGATGAAGGTTTTTAGGTGCTTCCAGAACCTAAGATGATTCTCCTCAAGTTTCAGGGAGGCAGGGAGGCTGTTCCAGAGGGAGGCCCCAGCCGAGGAGAGAGATCTACCACCAACTCGTTGCTTGGAAAAGTGACTGGCCCCAAAGGGAGTTGGAGGCGGATGAGCGAAGAGCATGAGAAGGAAGATATTTAGGAAAGGAGTGTTAAAGGTATTGAGGCCCCAGAAGGCCTTGTGGACGTTCCCAAGGGTTTTGAACTTAATCCTCGCAGCCACTGGGAGCCAGTGCAGAGATTTCAGTCCTGGAGGGATATGATTCCTGGGCTTGAGGCCAAGGACAAGTCTTGCAGTCCTGTTCTGGATGGGTTGCAGAGGGCAGAGAGTAGAAGCAGGCAGATTTAGAAACAGACTGTTGCAATAGTCCAACCTAGAGGGAACCAGACCTCTGGAGACAGTGAGCTTCTGGGGGAAGGAAAGGAAAGGAAGAATACCTCTGAGGAGGTGCAGCTGGTAGTGTGACTTCTTAGAGATGTCAGAGATGTGAGGAGAGAAAGAGAGTGTGGAGTCGAAGATGACCCTGAGGTTTTTAGCCTTGCAGGTGGGAGCAGGAAGAGGGCCAAGGGAGGCCAGCCAGAGAGCTACAGGAAAGGAGGAAGTGGGTGAGGAGATGAGGAGAATCTCAGTCTTACTGGCATTAAGGCAGAGGTCATTGGCGGCACACCACTCCTGGATAACAGACAGACAGTCAGAGATGAGGGACGGAGAAGAGGTGGACGAAGGGAGCCTGAAAATGAGTTGAGTGTCATCCGCATGGCACTGAAAGCTGGGGCAGAGAGCGGCAATGCGGTGGGCAAGGAGTGCCAGGTATTGGCTGAACAGCCAGGGAGAGAGGTTAGACCCATGGGGGACACCACAGGTAAAGAAAAGATAGCAGAGAGGAAGGACCCACGTTGGACCTGGGAGGATCGGTCAGAGAGGAAGGAGGTCAGCCACGCCAGGACCTGACCGCTGATGCCCAGATTATCTAGAGACAATTTAGCAGGATGGCATGGTTGACAGTGTCAAAGGCAGAAGAGAGATCAAGTAAGATGAGGACACGAGGGGTATTAGAGTCAAGGTTGGA
Source organism: Ambystoma mexicanum (assembly GCF_040938575.1). Taxonomy (NCBI): domain Eukaryota; kingdom Metazoa; phylum Chordata; class Amphibia; order Caudata; family Ambystomatidae; genus Ambystoma; species Ambystoma mexicanum. The sequence continues at coordinate 1,172,307,375 of NC_090932.1, read as the reverse complement.
GAGTAAGTTTTCACGGATTTTCAGGAGAGCAGTTTCCGTGCTTCTGGCAGTTCTGATGCCAGAGTGATGGTCATGAAGACAACCAAAAGATTCAGTGTGGAAATTAAGCTGGGAGATGGCCAGTTTCTCCAGGGGCTTGCCCAGGAAGGGAGTGATGCAGATTGGATGATATATAGCTGGGCAGGAGGGATCAGCAGAGGGTTTCTTAAGAAGAGGGTGCACAAGGGAGTGCTTCAGGGGGGATGCAAAGACTCCAGTGGTGAATGAGTGGTTGCAGAAGTCAGCCTGGGCAGGGGCCAGGGTGTCAATGTTGTCCTTGATGGTTTTGGAGGAACAGGGGTGAACCTGTTTTGATGAGACTTGTCTAGAAACCTCGTCAGCAGAGAACAGGGGAAAGGCAGAGAAAGAGGGAGGAGAAGTGGCTACAGAAGGGCCAGAGGAAGAGCAGGGAGTAGAGGGAGGGTGGGGAGAGGAGGGGAGTGAGGACATGATGTCCTGAGTTTTGAAGATGAAGTGAGAAGCTAGTGCCGTGCAGAGGGCCTGGGAAGGGACAGGAGAGGTAGAGACTGCGGCAGGATTGGCCAGTTCCTTGCAGATTTTAAAGAGTTCAGCCGAGTTGTTAGATACCGCCAAGACACGGGCTTGGATAAGAGCTCTCTTCTTGGTGAGGACAGAGAGTCGGTACTGCCTTTGGAGTAGGCGGCAGGCCAGTTTGTCAGAGGATGTACAAGAAGCACAGCATTTCCTCTCGTCCACCCTGCTTTTGCGTTTAAGGGTGATGAGGTCTGAGTCGTACCAGGAGTTGCACTTGGCTTTGGGCTTCAGGCGGATTGTCATGACAGGGGCAAGGATATCGAGAGTATCAGATATAGCAGAGTGGAGCGTGGAGAGGGCTGTGTCAGGGTGAGAGTCAGCCAAAGGGGGAGGGAAGGGGAGGGGGGTGAGAAAGTGGCAGCAAAAGCCTCAACTAATACGCGCTTCATGGGTCGGATGACCGAAAAGGTGGGTGGCAGTGATGGAAGTGGCTTGGCCTGTGGGGTAGAGAGGGTGAGATGGGAGGAAAGGAGAAAATGATCACTCCGGGAGAGAGGAGTGGTGAGAGGGACAGAAAGGGGAATGTCTGAGGAGATCAGAACATCCTGAGTGTGCCCTGCAGAGTGAGTTAGGCCAGAGGGGAGAATAGTGAGTAAGAGAGAGTCGCAGAGGTCGCGAAAGGGTCCAGAGGGAGGACAGGAAGCATCCAGGTGGATGTTGAAGTCTACAAGACGGAGGAGTTGAGTGTTCGAGTCCAGGTGTGAGGAGGAGAGGTCCGCCCACTCAGAGAGGAAGGAGGAACTCTGACCAGGTGGCCGATAACTAGTAGCCACAGAAAGGGAATGGCTAGGAGAGAGAGAGAGAGCCTGCAGATGAGGCATTCAAAAGAGGAGTAGGCCTGCGTAGGAATGACAGAGGCAGGAATCCACTCAGGGAAGATCAGGGCTATACCCCTTCCGGAGCGGTTGGACCTGGGCGCGGAGAGGATCTTGTAGCCATCAGGGAGGAGCGTGTCAAAGCTTGTGACAGAGCTGGCCATGAACCATGTCTCGGTGAGTGGAAGATGAAGATGAAATGAGTAGCCAATGGAGTAGCCAATGGAAGTTCAAAGTAGCGAGGGAGCTTATGGAAGGAAACAAAGGAGCAAACTGAAGAAGAGAGCAGAAGACTGTTGAAGGGGAACTGGAAAGCCTGTGATTTTGGAAGGGATGAGCAGGTGGAAGGCGAGAGCAGGTTTCCCATTTGAACACATTGAGTGAACCTGGGCAAATCACCTCATGTGAGCAAAACCTGGTGAGGTGAACAGGCTGTTTCCAGCTAAAGTCATACACCTGCCCCTAAACATAAAGCCCCAATAGTTGAAAAAGACAACTTAAAAAACATGTAACATTTGCTGCACTCATGACAGCGATTAACGACTCCCGCCATAAGCTCCACACCCATGCCCCATATACCTGGGACCATCTGTCAGTCTTCCCCAAGAATTCATTTGGCTTAAATCTGTCAGGGAGTGTAATCCCAACAAGCATCTCTATCAGACATTCAAGTAGTCTTGCGGGTCCTAACAACCTGGGTTTGAATCCCGGCATCTGGCTTATAAAGCAGTCTAACAGAATAAAGAAGTTAAGGGCAAATTAAGAGCAAATGGATTTTTCAGATCCAGGAAGACATTTTTTGCCGGATCCTGAATCTGAGAAAGGTTTGGCCCCCCTGATCACAAACCTGGCCCACCCAGATAAAAAATACCTGGAGCCGGGCCTGTGTAGGGGTCCATGGGCCACAGGTCAAGGCAGCTGGTGGTGCGCCGGAAGGCAGGCTCAAGGCACACACTGAGGGTAGCACCTCTCAGCCAGGCTCAGCAGCGCCATTTCTTGAAGAAAACGATTGCAATGCAGGAACGTGTCAGCATAGTACTGCATGTGTCTTAAAGCAGTGCACCCCCGTTGTCATGGAAATGTAAGCTGCCATCCAGAATGTCATTCTGGCGGCTGCAGTCCTATTTAAAGCCTGCTTTGCAGGACTTCACTGCATCTTAACGTGGTTGCTGGACTTAGTTGACCACTAGTACTTGTCCTGCATTTCTGCTTGTTCCTGCCTGCAGCCTTTCTCTTCCCTTTTTACTATTTTGCTTGTTGCCTTATTATTGCCCTTTTGCTTCCTACCTGCTGACTAGCCCTTTTCCCCACCAGTTTCCTTGCCCTTCCTTCTGCCAGCTACATACTTAGTCCACCTTCCTGTCCCTGCCAGTTGCTTTCCTTGTCCTGCCTGTTTCCCCACTAGCCTTGCCTCCCGCCTGGCTAGCCTGCTGCCTACCTTTTTTTTTAATTATTATTATTATTATTATTATTATTATTATTATTATGTTATTTGTTGAGCGCAGACCTAGCTTCGAGAAGAGACTGAGCGCTTTACAGTGGTATACAATAATACAGATGCACAACAAAGCGCTTTACAGAGGTATACATCAGTACGGATGAATAATAGAGCGCTTTCAGAGGTGACAACAGAACAGGTATTCTGCGGGGGGTAGGATACAGGGAGGCAAAGAGAAGGGGTACAGATGTACAGGGCTGCAGGGAGTAGAGGGGCATACGGCCTTTAGCGAGTCAGGTGGCGTGGGGGGGAATGTGATGGCTTAGGTGTTGAGGAGGAGAGACTCCGTCAAAAGGTGGGTCTTGAGTTCTATTCTGAATTATATGACCATGGGGCGAGTCTGATGCTGACGGGGAGGAGGTTCCATAGTCTTGGAGAGTGGCATAGAAGAACAAGTTACTTACCCCTGGCAATGCTCTTTCGACTGGATGTTCCTCCCACATATTTCTCATATTTTGATATATCCATATCCAGCTTTAGCTGGCTAAGTAACTTGTTCTTCAAATGGATTGTGTCCTCCCACGAATTCCTCATCTTTTGATAGACTCCCAAAGCAGTATTTATTTTGGAGGAGGGAGTAAGAATTTTCAGTTTCAAGTAAGAGTTTCTTATGGGTTTCTATGAACATAATGTAACACTGACCTTCCCAAATCCTCCTTCCTGGCCTGAGGGACAGTTCAGAAAATAATGCTTTGTAAAAGTATGAACGGAGGATCATGTGGCTGCCACACAAATATCTTGAATTGGGACTCCTCTCTGCCTCTCTGTAAAGCAGAGGATGTAGCCATGCCCCTGGTCGAATGAGCCCTCAGACCCTCAGGAGGATCTTTTCCAGCTTGTATATATAGCACTCAGAAATGCCTAAAATAATCTACCCTGATAATGTTTGTATTCTCATTGCCATCCCCAATTTATGGCATGTATAACCAACAAACAGTTGATTATCCTGTCGCAATTTCGAAATATAAAAACTAAGTGCACGCCTAGGGTCAAGCCAGTGCAATCTCTCCTCCTCCTTTTCAGGATGAGGAGGTGGATAAAAAGAAGGCAGTACAATTTTCTGTGTTAGATGAAAATTAGACACAATTTTGTGGCAACAATGTATGATGTTAGAGCAACTAAAAGAATGGTTTTGAAGGTTAACAACCTTAAAGAACAAAAATGAATTGGTTCAAAGGGAGTACACATGAGAAATGTTAGAAGCAGATTAAGGTCCCAAACTGGAAGCTGAAAAGGGATCGGAGGGAACACATTTGTCAGTCCCTTCAGAAATTGTACCACTAGTGACATTTTGAAGAAAGATACCTATTCACACGAGCGCTTAGAAATTGACCGCAATGCCAGATATCCTTTTATTCTGCCAACCTGAAGCCCCAGATTAGCCAGATGTAACAAGAATGATAACACCATAGGTGTACTGCACACAAAATGTTCCACATTCTTGTCCCTGCACCAACAGCAGTTGTTCCAAAAGCAGCAGTACAAGGATTTTGTTGCTGGCCTTCTGGCCTGATTGGGTGACCGAGCCCTGATCAGTCAATCGTCCAGGTAGGGGTAGACATGAATCCCCCCCTCTCCTGAGACTCGCTGCCACCACCGACATCAACTTGGTGAAAACCCTCGGGCGGAGGTCCGCCCAAAAAGGCAGAACTCAAAATTGATAATGATAACTGCCAACAGCGAACTTCAGTTACACTCTGTGCTTGTGAAGGACTGGCACATGAAAGTAAGCATCCTAAAGGTTCATTGATACCTACTGGAGGGCCTGAAGGATCTGAGAAAGGGTAACTGTCTTGAACCTGTCCTTCCTGAGGAACTTGTTCAAGTCTCTTAAACCCAAGATGAGTCCCAATCCTCCATCTTTCTTGGGGATTAGGAAGTAAGGGGAGTACAAACCCTGTTCCTCTCCACTACAGGTACCGGCTATATAGCACCTTTCTTCAGCAGGGTCAAACTCTCCTGCACAAGGAGCATATCTGCAATTTTGAAAGAGTTGCTCTGCGGTGGATGATCCTGAGGCCTTTTCAGAAAGGAAAGTCAGTAATCCTGAGTCTGCCTCCCAATGGAGTTTTGTGGACTAAGGTCTCAGAGAGGTTTTGAGGTGGCTGATGCAGCAGCTGAGGGTAAAGCAGCCGTTGCCTGGGCAGTCTTAGGACCTCTCCCCCGTCCACTACGGGGGAATCTTCTATGACCTCTTTGACTCGCTAGTCTTCTTGCTCTTCCAGCTGAGGAATAAAAACAAAAAGACCTGCCCATCCAAGCTGTTCCACTGGGGAGAGTTTGCGGTTGTCTGATTGCAGCACCAAGGGATTTGGCTGCGCTTTGGAGGTCTGCAGCTTCTCCAGACTCTCATCAGCCTTGCTGCCAAATAAGCATGTGCCGTCAAAGGGCATGTTAGGAAGTCTTGACTACACATCCTAATGTAAACCCAGACTTTCTTAACCACTCAAATCTGTGTATCACCGTGCTAACCGCCATTGCTCTGCCGATTCTGTCCACTGGGTCGCAACCAGTTTGAAGGCACTCACACATAGCCTCCTTCCCATCTTTAATAATGCTAAAAAGTCTGTGGCCCTCATTACAACCCCGGCGCTAAACCATGGTGCTACTAGCACCATGGTTGGTGCCGGTGTTGTAACAAGTCCGCCATGGTGGAATGGGGAAATACCGCCCCATTCCAAGGTTGGCGGGGCAGTATTTCCCCATTTCTCCATGGCCCTTCCGCATTCCCATTTTCGCCCCATAGGGCTCAATGGGACTGGGGAAGGCGCTAAGTACAGTACCGCAAATTGCGGTACCGTAATTAGCACCAAGCTCTCTCCGGCACCCTACTTTAACAACTGGTAAAACCAGCCGTTAAGGTCGGGTCCCGCAAAGGGACCTCGTAATCAGGCGTTAAGGGTTTAACGGCGCTGACACCTTTTACGGCGCCGTTAAACCCTTAACGCCAGGGTTGTAATGACCCCCTGTCTCATTCTTCCCCTTTCGAAATAGGATCAGTCGCCATTGCTATACAGTCCCATAGGTTAAATGTGAACTTAGCAAGTGCACATGTGGCGTTCGCCGACTTAAGGGCCATACTCCCAGCCGAAAAGACTTTTCTTGCCAAGGCATCATAACGTTTGTCATCCCTGTCTATGGGAATGGTTGGGTAGGCAGTTTGTTCTGAAGTCGTTATGGAGGCCTGTACCGCCAGGTTTTCTGAAGTTGGATGTTTCGACAGATAATAAGGATTGCTACTCGAGGTCCTGTATTTACTTGTCAATTTTGTATTTACCGCCAGAATGAATTCTGGTGTATCCCAGTTTGCAATGACCCGCCTTTGCAAGGCTACATGGAAGGGAGGAATAGGATGCTCTTGGGTTCCCTTGTCCAAAATGTCTGTCAGGTCATCCTGCTCATAAGGTGGTGCAGCCCTGCCCCACCCCAAAAATGCAATGACTTTAGCCATTAGTTGTCTATATGACCCCTCTGTGTAATGTGAGGGTCTGGTCTGCCAAATTCAATCTCTGCAGAAGTGTCCATCCCACTTGCTGTCTGTAATGACTCATACAGATCCTTCATCCACGACTCTTTTGATATTAGAGCCTCTGGAACGCCTTGTGTTCCATACTCCAAGCCAAAGGTCGATTTTCATCATCTGATGGCTCATGCTTCTCATATGTTGCCAAAAGTGACTTGAAAAGTCATGTCTTGGCAGTGGAGTGAAGGATTCTTTGGACTTCTCGACCTCCTTCGAAAATTTTGGCCTTTTCGTTTGACAATGGCGTTGAAATTTTCAGCGCTGTCGGCGTCGAGGGCTTCGATGACAAGGGCATCGAAGATTTACCCAATAAGGGTGTTGAACCCTTCGTTGTCGAAGGCGTCGAAGATTTTGGCGTTCTCGAGGAGTTTTATTATGGACACCCAGCCTCGAAGGCGCACAGGGTTTGTTTGTCCTTTGCCTTTTCCTTGTCAGGTTTTTCCTCGATAGGGGCATGTCTCCTACTCTTTTGTTTCGAGGGGGTCAGGGCTGCATTCTCGAAAACCTGGAGCATATTTTGTCTGAATCTCTCCCATTCAGCCGCTAAAGCTGATTTCGTCTGGCAAGTTACCCATTCTGGGAAGGAACTTGATGAAGAAAATGGCGACCTGTGATTCCTTTTCTTCATTCGTCGTAAAGACGAAGATGAGTGGTGAGATCCACTCCTAGATCGAGATCTTGTAGCTTTCTTCCGATGAGGAGAGACGCTCCTCGACTCGACAGAGAATCCCTTTTTCGGCAGAATCCTAAAAGGGGATTTATGTGGCCTACATGCAGCTAATTTCCTTTACGTTCTTTCAGGGCTTTCACTGTCATTGAAAGGCAGGATCCACACTCTGATGTCTTATGATCAGATCCCGGTGGCCGGAGCTCATGGAGTGAGGCTGTGTCAGGTCTGAGCACCCATCAAGATTCTTGTTGCGATCCTCTAACTTGCTGAAAATAGCAAATAGCACGATTGAAGCGCCAGCGTTGTGCAGAGCAAGTGTTTCTGCTACCTGTGAAAGAAGACCCGGTGAAGTCTGATGTCTGCGCTCGAGAGAACGAGTCCCACGAACGAGCCCCGGGGGTATTGAAAAAATGGCAGCCTGAGAGGAGACACAGAGCGTGGTGGGGGAGGGGCATGCCCTGCTCCTTGGCACCTGGAGGCTGCTGCGTAATAACGGGCTAGCCCTTCTCCTGCAGAGACGGTTGGTGATACTGGAGCTGAACACAGACAGGCAGCGGAGGCGATGAGCCAGAGAACACTGCCTGTGACGACCCGCTGAACGAACAAAGCGGACTAGCTGCTGGGTGCCTGGCCCGTGGCTGGTGCGGTGCCGGAATCCCCCGGGCGCGCTCTGTGAAGAGATTGGCAGCAAAGACAGTGAAGACCGGCAGTGGGGACAGCGCACACCCGGCAACCCGGCACCAGAGGATACAGCAACGGATAAGAAGTAGCGGCGGAGCTACGGATGACGAGGAGGCACCCTCCTGCTGCAACCAGATAGCCAGGCCAGGAGGCAGACGAAGGCAGTGGGACCCCAAAGGTTGCATGTCGTGCAGGAGCAGCTGTGAAACTCAAAGGAGATGCCTGACACGGGAGAGAAGCACTGGGGCACCACCAAGGAGGTAAGAGCAGCTGCTCAGACGTGAGAGGAAGGCGATCACAGTAGTATCGAGCGCGAGGTGTGTCACAGTAGCAGGAGAGACGCTCCAGGCTCAATGCATACGTGGCCGTAGCAGCTTGCCTCCCGCACCTGAAGTGAGGCTATAGGCTTGGGCTGCCTGGGCCGGATACAGCGGGAATCCAGCACACTAGGCACTCCAGACTGCCAAAGTGAATCGGCCCTTAAAGACGCACAAAACACACTGATGTCACTTGGTGGTCTGACTATCTGGAACAATCTGGGGGCTAACGGCCACAGGGACGGCTAGGACAAGTGGATATTATGGGGGCTGGTTCAGTGACGAAGGACTAGCGCCAGGGCGGAAGAAAAACGCATCACACTGCACCAGGGGCTGACCTGCACAGCGGCACATGCATCTCCCACTGCCGTGGGAACTGGTAGAGTGCTGCACCATATAACGCCACAAGTGAGGCTTGGAGCCGAGGGCTGACCTGCCTGAACTGGCACCTGGGGAAGAAGCCATTGGCACGCACGAAGGAACAATCAAAGCAGAGCAGGAGACTACCACACAATAGTCAAGCGAGGTTCACTGATATTACAACGGTGTAACACCGGGCGTAAGCCTAAGATTGAACCACGGAAACAGCACCCCATCCAACACGTAACAAGAACCAGAACTATAGAGCAACACACGAGCCACAGCCACCGCTAGTTTCAGAAGACGCAAGAGAGAAATAAGTGGAGGCTTGGTGAAGCCGGTCTGAGCTACACTGCAATATGTCTCAGTCCAGGGGGAAAAACAAGGAAAGAACACAATTATGAACTTGTTCAACGCTGCCACACCTAAAGGGCAACCAAAGAGCGAAGCTGCGGTGCAACCAGCCCAGACAGACAAAGGGCCTCATTACGAGTTTGGAGGCAGCCATGCCCTTAATAAGGGCATGGCTGCCTCCAAACTCGGGTCCGGGTCTGGGTCCATGTCCGGGTTCCCTGAATAGGGAAATACTGGGCCATTCCGACCTTGCAGGGCCCGGTATTCCCCATTCAGGGAACCCGGACTCCGGACCATCCCCATTCCCATTGAGCCCCCATAGGGCTCAATGGGAATGGGGAGCATGCTAACAATGGGCCGGTTAATGACGGGCCCGTTGTTAGCATGCTGGGCTGCTCGCGGGACTCGCTAAGGACATCTGGTAAAACCAGGCATCCAGAGCGGGTCCTGCGAGCGGACCTCGTAATAGGGCGGTAAGGGGTTAACGGCTCTTTAGCGGTGTCGTTAACCCCTTACCGCCCACTTCGTAATCAGGCCCAAAGAAGCTGGAACTAAAGATAGCCAAGTGTTGGACGCAATTGCTGCTCAGAAAGCTTTCATAGACACCAAAATCAGAAAAGTGAAATCCGACATGCAACTGATGAGACAGGATATGCGTAATCTCACAGAAAGGGTCGCAAGCACTGAGAAGGACCTGAAAGAGACAATGGATACCACCAGAAATCTTGAAATGAGGCTGACAGAGCTGGAGAGGAAGAATGCGGCCCTGGAGGCCAGAGCTAAAGATGCTGAAGGCCGCGCTTGGCGCAATAACATGCGCTTGCTAGGAATTCCGGAAGAGATTGAGGGCCCGAACCTCATTGAGTTTGTTGAAAGCCTGATACTACAGGAAATAGGGGCAGGAAAGCTGTCACAAGAATTTGTGGTGGAGAGGCCCATAGGTCCTTGCAGAAAAAAAAGCCCCCACGGCTCCTACCCCTGTCCTATGATAGCAAAAATACTTAATTTTCGGGACAGAGAGACCATCCTGAGATTCTCGAGAGAAGGCGGGGTAATTCATTGTGATAATTCCAGTATAGCTATATACCCGGATTACACGCCAATGGTCCAACGTGCAGGGAACTCATTTATTCCAATCAAAGAGAGACTCAGACAACTGCAACTCAAATACATGCTGCTATATCCGTCCAGGCTCAAGGTGATATACAAAGGGAGACCAGTTTTCTTGGAGACGCCAGCAGCGGCTAGGATGTGGATGGAGCATAACAATCTAGATCAGGGTGAAGAACGAGTCACTTGAGCAGTGCAGGCTGGAAGCGAACGCATTGGGGGAAGGGTACGTGCCAATATACGAGAAACTGCTGCAATACGGCATGGACTACATACACAACTACATGGCGAGCTGAAATGCGATGCTTAGATGGGATGACGACCTGAAAGCTTCATTGGAGTACGACCCACCCCACCAACTGTTAGGTGCCGGCACGTTGCCGACACCGCACAAACTCGCACATGACGACCTGGATGGGCCACGAAGGTGCGAGGGCGCTCGAACGCCGCAACTGGACCACGGCTGCTGAGCGCAGTTACTTGTTTTTGGTTAAGCACTATTGGTTTACTGCACAAGTTGGATGCAGACTGGTTAGTTTAAGTTGTTTGTTGTCCCATTACATGGCCTTCAGGGAAAATTGGATGGGGGTGAGGAGGTGCCTGGCAGAGAAGGCGCTGAAGCTATGAAGTCAGGGGGCAGGGGGTTAAGGGGAAGCTGGTGCGCGGAAGGAGAGCGGACTGCAAAGGGTTCGGGACACAAGATAATGGCAGTTGACATAAAAGTAATGACATTGGAATGTCAGGGGGATGGGCACCTACATGCGGAGAAACAGGATTAAATCCTCCCTGAGGAGGAAGAGAGTCTCCATTGCTATGCTACAGGAGACCCACCTCACCACAGATGCCAAACATAAAGTGACGGGCCACTGGGGGGACAGGGTTTCTGGGCTCCCTATTCTAAATATGCTTGGGGGTATACACGTGGATACATGAAATGGTGCCCTTTAGGCTTCTGTCCAAGGAGGTGGACCCAGAGGGGAGATACCTAATACTAAGGGGGAACATAGAACAACCATACATTTGCATAGTTAACTCCTACCTCCCCAACTGTGGAACTGCAGGATACATGACCAAGCTGAGCGAGAAGCTGGCAGCCTATCGGAGATGCTTCTTTATCTGGGGAGGGGACTTTAACAGTGTCCGGGATCCCACATTAGACAGATCCAGCTGCCCACCGCAGGGGTCACAACGGACCTCGTCTCCACTGAATGAGGTAATAAAAAATCTAGACCTAGCAGAGGTGTGGAGGGAAATGCATCCTGAAGACAGAGGGTTCTCCTACTACTCATCTCCCCATGACCTGTACACCAGGATTGATTACTTGCTGATACATAGAATACACCTTCCCCTTATTGAACAGGCGACCTACCTAGGTCAATCAATCTCAGACCACTCTCCCCTAGTTATGGAATGGAGGATGAAAGGACCTAGACCACCCATACCAGTGTGGCGCATGCTGACGGATGAACTCACAGACCCTGCTTTCAAGGAAGATCTCAGGTGCAAGATAATAGAATATATAGAAATTAATGTGGGGAGCGTTAAAAGCTGGGACACAGCATGGGAAGCTATGAAGGTCGTAGTTATGGGAGAGGTTATTACCAGTGCGGGTGGAATAAGGAAACTGCTTACGGGTGAGCTGGAGACAAAGGAGGAGAGAATTCAACAGCTGGAAGCTCTGACCCAGAAGACCGGGGAGACGGAGCGGGAACTGGCGAGCATTAGGGAGGAATGCCGAAATACCTGGGATAGATTGTCAAAGTATGACTACATAGCCAAGACCACTAGAGATCATACAGAAGGGGACAAGGCAGGCAGACTGCTGTCATGGCTGTGTAAGAAGGAAAACCCAAGACATCTGATAACAGTCATCAAAGATGACACGGGAACAATGCACACCAAGCAGCTAGCAATAAACGATGCATCTAGAGATTTTTATTCCCGACTATATAGCCATGAGGAGCAGGTCCCCCAGGAAACTATACAAGACACGTCAGACGAGATAGTGTTGCCGTCATTAGATGTAGCCAATGCAATCGTTGGCCACCTGCAAAACTCTGGGGAGTGATGGGCTGCCCCCTGCGTTCTATAAAACATAGAGCTCAGAGATAGCACCAGTACTACATGAAGTGTTTAAAGAGGCTTATAACACAGGGATACTGCCGAGAACCATGAGGGAAATGCTGGTTGTCCCGATCCCAAAGACCGGGAAGCCGGAGGATGAGTGTAGCTCATACAGGCTGTTAGCCATGCTAAATTATGACATTAAAATCCTTACGACAATATTAGCCAAAAGCCTGTCGAAGGTAATAGGGTCCATAGTGCATAATGACCAGAATGGGTTTGTAATGGGTAGGAACACTGCAGGGAACCTACGCAGGCTCCAACACATCATAGCACAAACGGCCGAGTATCAGGGGAAATATGCAGTGATTTCGTTGGACGCCATAGAAGCGTTCAACTCCATATATTGGGAATGGTTGATCGCTACTCTAAGACAATTTGGGCTGGAAGAACAGTTCATAAAATGGATTAAGTTGCTCTATAAAGCGCCAGTAGCAAGGGTGAAAACAGGAAGAGTGGTATCGGCACTTTGGGACATTCAAAGGGGCACTAGACAGGGCTGTCCGCTGTCGCCTATGCTCTACATTCTGGGTTTGGAACCGACTGCTATATATATATATCAGGAAGCAGTTATTTGATGCGGCCATAAGTAGGAGGGAAAGACCATGTAATTTCACTGTACACCTATTATGTACTGCTCAACATAAGAGACCCGCACCTCAATGTGCCAGTGATCCTAGACGTTCTACAGAACTTCGTGCGAATAACAGGAATCTGCTTTAGCACGGAGAAATCGTGCATATTCCTACTAGCGGGGCTGACAAAAATGAGCGAAGAGGACCTCCCGGATGTTGGAATCAGGTGGAAAAAACATTTGTTCAGATACTTGGGGGTGAACATTTGGCATGCGCCGGAACAGATACACGGAGGTAACATAATGCTAGCGATACAGGGGCTGAGGAACTCTATGAAGTTCTGGGCCAAGTTACCGTTGTCCCTAATGGGGAGGGTGGCCGTGATTAAAATGATCGTCCTTCCAAGGTTCCTCTACCTTTTCCATAACATTCATTACTATATAACGGCCTCCTTCTTCAAGCTGTTGGAGAAGCTGTTGAGGGAACTATTGTTGGGTCCAGCCAGACACAAACTGGGCCTCATTACAAGTACTCCAGTCCGGAATTAACACTGCCGGTAAAACCATACCAGCACCGTTTCCATGTCCGCCCAATCATGACCCGCGGCCCCGGTAATAGCACCACCCTCAACCGCCACCGTGGAAATAGGGGTCCCGTTAAGTCCGTCTGCACGGAAACCCCTCCGTTACTGTCAACACGAAACACCGTGAGCATCACAACTAGCGCGGACACGGAAATACCGGCAAATAAATGGCGTAAATACCGCTGCCACCGCGAACATGCCGTTATACACTGCCTGCTGAACTGAATCAGGGCACAGGTGCACCAAATCAGCCCAGCTGGACCTAGCAGGCCACTGGGAGCCTACAAAAGGGCCACACCCAGCCCAACACAACAGAGAACCATGGAGGCAGCAGGTCTAGTAGCACTGGGACTGGGCCTACTCAACCAACAGGCAGCACTGCACATGGTGGCAGTAATGGCGCAGAGGAGGAGGCGTAGGCGGAGGAGGCGCAGGCGGCAACCAGCCAACCCTGCAGCTATGGCAAACCCCATTGCCCAGCCAGCCCGACTCCGCGGCAAGCCAGCAATACCACGCATCAGGGCCTCACCCTGGAACCTCACCCCAGGACAGATCCACACACTATACCGGCTGGACCGTGCAACAATCCTGCACATCACCGCCATGATTGAGGACAACATCAGCAGCCAAATTGACACCCCCACCTCCATCCCCCCCCTCTTGAAGGTTGTCTCAGTACTGCATTTCCTTGGCACTGGCACCTATCAACAAACGGTTGGTGAGCTGCACGGCATATCACAACCCTGTTTCTCAAAAATCCTGGTACAGGTACTGGATGCCCTGTTGCGCCATGTGTCGGAACACATAGCCCTACCCCGCACCCTCCCCGAGGTCATTGCCACCAAGTTGGCCTTCCATGCCATAGCAGGCATGCCAAATTGCATAGGCGCAGTTGACTGCACCCACGTTGAGCTGACAGTACCACGTGCAATTGAGGCGGTGTTCCGCAATAGGAAACAGTATCACTCTTTGAATGTCCAGATGGTTTGTGATGCCATGCAACTGATTACACACTGCTGCGCACGTTTCCCAGGCTCATCACATGACTCAATGGTACTGCGGAATTCCACGTTGCCAAGGTACATGGAACGCTATGCCGGACAAAGCACATGGCTATTGGGTGGGTACAGCTGACAATGCTACAACCCTGTCGAAGTGGTGTGTGTGTGTCCAGGCCAATGAGCATTGTGAGTGTGCCGCTGTGACCGCACATGCATCACCCCCCTTCCATCTACCAAATACACAGCAGATGCCAAACATCATGAAGGAAGACATGACAGGGCACCACAATGTGCCTGTGCACACGCTGGCACAGCCAATCCCGTCACGGTCCCATGAACCTTGTGCTACTGCAGACACCCACCCTCAATTGAAACACTGCCTCAAAAGGCACGAGAGGCGTGTAAATGAGACGACGTGTATTTACTACTTCCGTACAGTGGAGTCACTCTGCCATGTGTGGACAGCACTGCACCGTGACATGCACACAATCAAATGTCACCCGCAGGGCACAGTAAACATGCAAGTTAATGTGTAGGCCCATATCCTTTTAGCGACATACATTGTGATGCCCAAAACATACCTCCATACACTGCATGGTACATATGCATGAATGAATGATGGTACAAGATTGCACAGCAGCAGATGAGGACATGATGCCGCAAAGACTGACATGTTCCCCCATCTACATCCCATGTAGGTGATGCGGGATATGCACTCACGCCATGGATGATGACACCTGTACGGAGACCAAGGAACAGGCATGAAGAGGCATACAATAGGGCACATATCCGCACACGTGGAATGATTGAGAGGACATTTGGACTGCTGAAGGCCCGTTTCCGCTGTCTGAGCAGATCTGGCGGATCACTGCTGTACAGCCCAGTGAAGACGGGTAAAATCACGCTCGTATGTGCCATGCTGCACAATATATGCCTGCGCAGGAACATCCCAATGCCACCAGACGCAGATGAGGAAGATGGGGATGGGGTTGGGGACGGGGATGTGGATGGGGATGGGGATGGAGATGGGGATGGGGATGGGGATGGCACCGCCTCCCCCTGGGGGTCCACATGATGGCCAGAGAGCACGGGATGCCCTGATTCGCATTTACTTTTGAGTCACAGCACATTAACAGAAATGCACGAACATGGTGACGACAATGAATTAATAGTTGCACTGCAAAATAAATGATCAATGTCCACACATGTTTGTCTTGATTCGAAATGGTGATGTATTGATGTAATAACAACAGGGAAGGAGTTGCATTGGTTAGGGAAGCTGTACACCCGGGTCCACCCACCACCCAAACGTGCCCACCCCCACGCAGGCCCCATTGTTCAAACCCCCAAAACTACCTACCCCACCACCCAAACGTGCCCACCCCCACCCAGGCCCCATTGTTCAAACCCCCAAAACTACCTACCCCACCACCCAAACGTGCCCACCCCTCTCACACCCTTGTAGTCCACATGTGTCCTGCACTGCCCCACACACATGCCATCACTTCCGTGTGCGCTTCTGTGCCTGTGCAACCTTGCCCGAGGGACCCGTTAGCCTACTCGAGCGCCTCCTTGGACTGGCAGTAGTGGAGCTGGATGGGGTGGTTGTGTTTGATTGCGCAGAATCTGGGATTGTGGGCATCCGTGCCAGATTTGCCTGTTGGCCAACCAACATGGCCTCTACAAGCCTGGAGGTCGTTGCCCTCCCGCACATGGCGTGCAAGGGTTACTATAGTGCTTGCAAAGCGTCCGATGGACCTCGACAGGCGACGCACTGAGGCGCTGTAGCTCTCCCTCTGCAGCCTGGATTCCTCTAGCTGCCTCTCGACCAGCTGGGTGAGGGTAGCCTGCTGCTCCTCCATCCGCTGCATGCGGGCATTCAGTTCGGCCATGGATGGGGTGGACGACATCATGGGAATCCTCAGTGATGTGGGGCTGAACTCCAGCTCATGGAAGGAGCCCAGGTCTTCCAATGTGGGCATCTCCCCCTGTGGCCCCGTTTCCAAGTGCTCTTGCGGGGCACTTTAATCAGTGCAGGCCGCCCCCCTGCAGTGCTGCTGCCTTCGGTGTTGTGTTGGGTGGCCATGATAGGTTCCCGTGGCACCTGTCTAGACTCAGGCAGTGTGGAGACGGTGGGGATGTCGGTGGTGGTGGTGGGTGGCACATCTGTAGTGGCTGGTAATGTGGCCAGAGGTGCAGAACTGCCAGCAGCATCCTCCTGTGTGGTGGCGGTGGCTTGTGTACTTGCCGGTGCAGATTGGCTGGCCTGTTGTGCAGTATCACTGTCACTTGAAACGGCTGTGGGGACACAAAGGGCATGCAATTAGTGTTGTTGTGGAGGCAGATGGGTGCATCACATGCGTCATTAAGATTGTACATTGAATAGTGTTAGTAACATGCATCTGATTGCTGGTGTATGCATTCTGTGATATTGGTTGCCATACGGATCATGATGGGTCCTTTGGCCCACTCATGCACTGCCTGGGGGGGGTTGTTAATGGGTCCTTTGGCCCACACATGCACTGCCTGGGGGAAGGGGGTTGTTAATGGGTCCTTTGGCCCACACATGCACTGCCTGGGGGGGGGGGAGTTGTTAATGGGTCCTTTGGCCCAGTACTCACAACTGCATATTTTCATGTGGCATTCATGTTTGGGCACTTACCGGCATCTGCAGGTGGGCTCACTCCTGCCTCAGCCTCCCCGATCCCATGGATTGCCTTAAGGTGGAGGACGCTGCTGCAACGCTCCTCCCATGCTTGCAGCCTCAGTGGGGAAGGGGGTTCTCCGCCTGTCCCACTGCTGCGTTGGCAGTGCGTGGAAATGAGGTTGCGTACCCTCAGCCTCAGGTCGTCCCACCGCTTGTGGCAGTCCTTCACGCTCCTCACTGTCACGCCCACAGCGGTGCACTTGCATGCAGCTTCGGCCCACACCTCCTTCCTCCGCTGCTGTGTGGCACGCCGTTGGTCGGCGCTGAACAGCATCTCCGCATTGCCCACAATGTGCTCCACCAAGACGGTTAGCTCCGCCTCGCTGAAGCGCTGTTTGCGCTGCCTCTGAGCAGGAATCCTGGCAGACATGCTGGTGGTCCCTTTTGGCTTCTCAGAGTTAGGATTGTGCTTGTGCTGACTCTGGATGGCAATGGATTGTGCTTTTATATGATGGCCGCCTCTCTGTTTCCTGTTTTGGAGATCATGGTATTTCCGGTTCCATGTCCGTGGCGGCAGAGGCGGACACAGGTTTTGCGCCACTTGTGGCTGCGTTATTTCCATTTCCGTGGGGTTTTCCGTGATGGCGGTAACAACGTTTCCGAGTCCGTGTGGTGCGCGCGACCGACAGCGTGTAATCGGACGGTTTTTCCGCAACCTGGCGGACACGGAAACGATTTTACCGCCGTTACGGATTTTGCACGGTCCCGGACTGGCAGGTTGTAATGAGGCCAACACTTACACTGCCATTTAAAGTAGGTGGGGTTCACCTACCAGATTTCGAGAGATACTTCCTAGCAGCACAACTTAGCTATGTGGCAAAATGGTTGGCTAATGACACAACCACAGAATCGATATTGCTCAACCAGCTAATCACACCAGCGAACTTAAAGGAGGTATTATGGGTACCGGCGAGGTGCCTCAGCACACAACCAACGGTTGCTTGTGCAGTTGGGCAGGAAGGTCTGGGGTAGAGCTCTGAAACTAATAAGGTTGGAATACCCCTACTCGCCTGACACCCCGATAGTGGCAGATGGATGTGCAACTAATGCAGACTTGATGAGAACCAGACAATGATAAAGACACAGCATATATACGTGGGGGGATGTGTATAAGAAGGGCTCCTTTAGAGAATTCGACTCCCTGATGAAAAATTAAGGACTGCCCAGCGGCCAGTTTCTGTGGTACCAGAGGATTAGAAAAGTAGTGAGGGACATCTGGAAGGGTTGGCCTGAAGAGCCAACAGCGGCACCAATATAACACTGCTGCACAACTTGGCAGACGGATGGAGGCCAGTGTCTAGGATATACGAACAGCTTGCAGATAGACCGAACCCTAGGAGCAGCGGGCTGAAACAGGGGTGGGAACAGGACCTGGGTGTCGAAATAACTGAAAGAGAGTGGGAGAAGATACTAGAATACCCCCGGGAGGTGTCACAAAACGCTAGGTTTCTACTGATCTAGCTGAATGTTCTCTACAAAACATACATGACACCGGGCAGAATAGCTAAATTTCACGGCGCCACAGACCCATTGTGCCCCTGGTGCAAGTCGGAGGGAGCGGGCATGATGCACATGTTCTGGGAATGCTTCAGGGTAGGAAATTTTTGCCACAGGATTGAACAGGCATGCAGAGAGGCTGGGCTGTCAAGATATGAATGGTCACCAAAAGAATGCCTATTAGGCGCTTAACCAAGAGTTAGCAAGATCCGACACCTCATTAAATGTATGGATATGGTATGCATGCTGGCAAAAAGGGCCATTGCAATGGTGTGGAAGAAACCTGGAGGCCCGCAATACACTAGGTGGCAAAATGAGTTGGAACTATGGATGGGAGCGGAGACAAAGGTGTGGGGCGAGGGTGTTGCAAGGGCAGGTGGGGAGGTGGGTCCGACGTATGAGGCCTGGAAGACACTGGTGTGGGACATGTTTCATCCATCTGATGACAAACCCCCCTGAAAAAGATAGCCTATGCACTATAGACTGAACATGCATATGAACTTACCTGCTTAAATGTGAAATGAAACAGTGCACTCTGGCCCTAGCGGCTTTGGACTGCCCTGTGTGCTGAAACCCCTGAATTTGGGGGCTAGCCACAAGAAAATGCTACATGCTGAAAACCACATGTTGTAATTGGTTATCTTGTTATTGGATACTATAAATGCTAATATAAACATTTTAAAATAAATGATCAGATCCCAAACACCACAGACACACCCCATGGGGTCTGTAAGGGACATCTTTGCCCCGCAGTCGTGGCATTTTTTAAACCCTGATCTTGGTGTCGACGATGACGATGAAGATGCCATAGTTTACTCAATAGGTTTCTCAAAGGAACCGAAGCGCGCCGATCTTCCGAAGCGATAGCTGATGTGGAAAAACGGAACTGAAGCTAACGGTCGCTATGCACGCTATATGAACCAGTGGTGACATCGACATCGGGATGGAGGCCCTCGAGGGACATCGAGTCAACCGGCATTGACGTACAGCACTCCCTGCTGAAATTCTTTTTTCCGAAGCAGCTAAAGCTGGATATAGATATATCAAAAGATGAGGAATAAGTGGGAGGACAGAATCCATTCAAAGGCTTGTTATCTGGTCCTTACCTTTTTGCACAAGCGGATTTCAAGCATGCACATGTCGTGGTTTCTGGTGGTCCCGCCTTCTAACAGAGAAGCTGAGTATCTCCACGAGGTAGCGGGGTGACTTGAGGGTGACTGCCTAATATATGATGCAGCAATACTTGAAGGTGAATTATCAATGCAGTGGGAGTCATTGAAGGTCGATGAGGGCCAGGGTGATGTGATTGCATCTGCATACACTCTTGATGAGGCATACAGCCGTGTGTAGGACACTTCTCGGGGACACAAGGGAGAACGATGGGAGGCCTTCAAGGAGGACATTGCACCCATAAAGGTGGGATACAACCAGTGCTTGAACGATGGATCTAAAGTTGTCCAGAGGGAGGAAGGGCTTGACTTTCTGCAGGAGGGAGAGCTGATACCAAGCTGTCTTGAGTTTTCTTAGCTGTGTGTGACTTGAAGGAGAGGTGTTTGTCGATGTGGAACCTGAGGGACTTGGCGCAGGAGGTGAGCTTGGGTGTGAAGCCCTCAGGGTTCATTGTTGATAGCCAGGTCTGTATGTCTGGGTGCTCAGTGTCGTTGGTGAGGAGTAGGAATTTGGTATTGGAGGGGTTCAGCTTCAAGTATGCCCCGGACATCCAAGACTTGATCAGCGAGAGGCAGGTTTTGAGCATGTGGATGTTCTTGGTGGAGTCCATCTTGAGATATAGCTGTGTGTTGTCGGCGTATTGGTAAATGTGGATGTTGTATGTGGCTAGGGGGGTACCCAGCGGCTCCTTGTATAGATTGAAGATCACTGGGGAAGGATGGAACCCTGCAGGACTCCACAGGTGATGGGTAGCATTGGCGATCTAGGGGAGTCCATCTGAACAAACTGCTGGTGGTTTGTGAGGTAGGACTTGAACCAGGGTAAGATAGGTCGCTGATCCCCATGTGCCGATGTAGGTTGTCTGTGAGCGCCTGGTGGTGTACTGCATGGAAATAGGCTGAGAGGTCGAGTAGAACACGGAGGCAGGGATGTCCGTCATTAAGGATGTTGAGAGCATAGTCCATCACCTGTATGGTTTTCGTCTCCATGCTAAATTTGGGTCTGAACCTGGATTGGTAAGTTTGGAGGAGATTGCTGGTGTTGATGTGTTGCTGCAGTTGTGAAACTACCACTTTCTCAATGATCTTACCTAGGAAGGGAAGATGGGTGATGGGGTGATAGTTACCTAGGTTGTCGGAATCCAGAGTGGGTTTCTTTAATAGAAGGTTGATTTCTCCTGTCTCTAGGGACGATGGGAAGGTGCCTTGAGTTAGGAAGCTGTTGATGATCTCCAGGTAGGGAAGGAGAGCTTCGGCGGGGAGGGTCTTGAGGATGCTGGGAGGATGTCGTCTGTATACCATAATGCTTTGAGAGTGGCCAGTGCTTCAACCAGGTCCTCTGTAGAGAGTGTCTTGAATGTTGTCCAGGGTGTGGAGACTTCTCAAGGAGGGACATGAGGTGGGGCTGTGGATGCCTTACCTGCTGCCTGCCTTATCCATTCTTCCATCAGTCTTGTCTGACCAGCAGGTTGTTTGCCCTGCAGGGACCTGTCCTACCCGTCTGCTTGCTCAACCCAGCATAGCCCAGATCCATTCCTATTTCTTCCTGACCGACCCCTTTGCTGACCTGTTTCATCTTACCTGCACTCCTGGTTGTCTCAATACTACCTGTTTGGACATCAGACTCAAGGATTCCAGCCTTGACCTTCCAGTCCAGTGTTCGCACTGTCTGTACGCCACGCAAATACTGGGAGGCGTTCCCATGGTGTAGGGAGTAGTGCCACATTCCCTTCCTGTTGCTTCTAGCCAGGAATAGGTCCGGGTCTAGCTCTCAGCATCTCAGATTCTACCAAACAGAGGAATCCTCAGCCTGGACGACATCAGGAGAAAATCCTCAAATGACGAGATTGGTACTTGGCGAGGGAGGAAGGCACAACTTGACATTGTGTTGGGTTGATGAGACACAATAGTGAGTGGGAATAGATCACTGGAAGTATAATCCGTTTATTACAAGTTCAACCAATATGCTTGAATGATTGGAACTGAGAGAGGTGCATCTGCTCTGTGCCCCAAAGTTCCATTTTGCTAATCAAGATGAGTTTTATTACAAGACATTTAAACGGAGTCACAAAATAACACTCCAACAGCCTCCACACTGTATGGTTTATTTGCACAATGTCTGACACGTAAAAACGTGTTTTCTATTTACGTAACTTCAAATTTCTTCAAATTATGCATAACTAACTGCATCCCTGTTTCAGGGTTTAGCACATGCTTTCTGCCTAGAAAGCACAGTTGTAAAACCTAGACAAGATGCATTCGGCTCACATTACTTTGCATTCTGTTACTCATAGGCTTCCATTCAGGATGGAGTAAATAAAGGTGTCATGATACCATTTTTGCTCAGTGTTTCTATAAAGTTTTCCTATAAATCGTCAGGCTGTTTTGTAATGTTGCATGCACTTTTTAAGCCATCGCTTAAAAACAGATTCCTATTTTAGTTCTTAACAATTACAGATGGGAGGATATGTGGCAAGTGTGCCTAAATTGAAGACTGGGTTGAAATCCTGGCTTCATTAATTAACCTAAGTGTGTGATCCTGGGAAAATCATTTAATCTCAGTTGTGTCTCTTGGCTTTCTCGTGGAAAATCACACCCCTCTTCTGACTGAAAAGTTAAATAAATTGTAAAGTGCATTGTTTAGTGGCAATTTTGTTTTTGCTCTATGAATACCAATAAATAAACACACAAATATGTGCTACTCCTCTGTGTCTGCCCTTACTGATTAGTCACGCCTATATGTGTCTGTTGCCCCTTCCGGGGTCCCTTACAAATAGATGATGGATAGATGGGAGGAGGCTACTACTTATTGGTCAAGGCAGAATAGAGTCCTGTGTTTGGATGGCAGCCCCACAAAGTACTATCTACGGAGGGCGTACGGCAGGGTCTGCATGAGAGATAGAGAAGTATGTACGTGGGCACTTTTACAATGCACACCACACACGGAATTGACTCGCAACGCATAAATAACAGTCATTACTGCCCTACTTAGTAATACCCAGTTTAGTAACCATAGAGGCATAAAAGGCTGATTCTGTCCGGATTCAATATAATTACCTACATGAAGGGGCTAAACTCACTGAGAGCTCAGTACACTTTACCAAGGTGCATATTTTCCAGTTGTAAACTACTTTCCACATATAACAGTCACTCGCCCTCATTTGTGAACAAAGTACAGTGAATGGCGTGGGTACGTACACGCTCACCGAAACTTCAACAATAATGTGCAGGTGTAGCCCTAGCACACACCATCCCATTACATTTACTGCATTTCTTAAGTGCACAGACACAAAAAAGTGTGCTTCTCGGCGCTCACAAGCAATTACACAATGCCTAACATAAACAGATGAAAACCAACAATAGTAAATAACACTAGAAATTACAGTCCAAATCCTCCAAGCCAAATTAACAGCAAACATACCCTTTTCTCTCGGAAGTGCAAGGTAAGGAGTTACATTAGAGAAATCCCTGTACTGTTAACGCCCCCTTTCTGTGTAAAGGCAAAAGCAGTAAGGAACCGGCATTTCTGTCAAATATTATGGACCAATGGTCATGCAAACCTTCCACGTGCTAGATAATGGGCCTCTTTACGACCTTGCCGGTCCAGAAACAACGGGGCCCGTAAGCTTACCGGCACCCTTGTTTCTGGACTGGCAAATTAAAAGTTTGCCTGCCGGGGCCGCTGCACACAACAGGTCTGACCCTGCCGGGCGCAGCGGCCCCGGTAGGAAGCATCAGCACTGTTAGTAACGGTGTCGATGCTTCCGTGAACCCATTCCCATTGGAATGGGCACTAACTTTTGCTGGCACCCAGCTTCCTGGTCCGCCGGGGCTTGTCCCGGTGGCATCGGGAAGCTAGGTGCCGGTAAAATGTTACAAGTCCAGCGACAACCCGCCGGTAGCACCGGCAGGGTTACCACCGAACTCGTAATGAGGCCCATATCTTTATCTTGATTTGCTCCTCAGCAGACAGCCAACCTAACTTATGTCTGAAGGAAGCAAAATGTAATATTTCTTAAGACCCCAAATGAGCTTGATGCTCTGTTCTGCACAATCTAGAGATGATCCGGCTTGTTGTGGGGCATGCCCATATACACAGGGTTACAATAACTGACCCTGAATGAAGCCAAATCATGCATCTTGGTGAAAGGGCTGGGACTGACTTTTCTTGCTCTAGCTGAAGCAATTTGTCAGTGTGAAACTGAATCTTCCTTTTGCTTCTTTTTGCCCCTTACCCATCTCTGATGGAACACTCTACACAACTACCATCCACTCTTTTAACTTGGCACTGAAACTTCACCCTCTGAGACTAGATAGAGTCCTCTCATCCTCCTGTCACACTACTCCTCCTCGATGACTACCCTGTTCCTAGTTCAACTGCATTTAGGACCCTGTCCAATAACCAAACCCCTCAGACTACTGCCTGTTGTGTGTCTGCTATGTCCCCGATATATGTCTCATGTATCTCTAGCTGGTAGTTACGCATTACCATTGCCTCTTCTATACGGCACCTCATTCAGGATAGCCCGCTAATACTGTTATTTCTGTTGTAAGTCTGACTGGTCTAAACACCCTATTGCCTTCAATAAAATAAAATACAATAGGAAGAAGCACCCCAATGGTGCTTCAGGGATTCCACTGAGATCAATAAACAATTGCTTATTATGTTGAAAAGTATTAGATTCAAAAGACATATAAGATAGTGAACATTTTATTTGGTACAGTGTCCATTCACAAGATTGTCCATCGGTAACACGTGTTTCAGCCATGCTTAGGCCTTTATCAAACCTGGGCCATGCATATCAACCAAGTCACATCAAGTTAAAAAGAAAAGAAACAACATTGTATTGTCAACCCATATCAAAGAGAACCCCAATAGACATAACAAATAATAATAATATGGTATCCAATGCAAAAACAATAGAGCCAGACCATAATAACCAGTCAATACATATGAGGGCACAAAGTTGTAATAACACGCAGATAAGACAGGGTTGGCAAAAGGGAGGATTGTTGGGGAGAGAGAGGTATAGGAAAATATTGTCCAGTGACACTGTAAATCCCTTTCATCATTTACAATTCAACATTAGGCTGCTAGTGCCTCTGGTGATCTACAGTGTGAGGATGTGGTATTGCATGCATACCCATCTTGCTATTGTAGTAGTGAAAGGTGATGCCTGTTTTTATGTGATTTTTAGTATCGAGTTGTTCATACCAAACCAATTCTTGACCATGCTTATTAACAAATCAGTCTGGTGAGCCATTCAATAGCTAATTGTGTCGGTCAGGTTGCCTTTCCATATTAAAAGAATATCGTCTATGTATCTGTGTCAAGCAATCACGTGTCATGAGTATTCTTGAACCGTGTATACTCTACTGTCCTTAAATAGGCCCATAAATACATTTGCCAAAGCTGGGGCATATTTAGCACCCATTGCGACACCCTTCGTCTGTTGGTAGTATGTGTTGTCAAAGATGAATTTGTTGTGTATCAGGCTGACTTGTAACATTTCCATCTCTACATGTTGGTTATATGATGCTGAGCATTCTCTGAATGTGTAGTATAGAGTCTTAATTGCCAGTTCATGTTTGATTGACATATACAAGGCTTTAACGCCCAGGGTCGCCATGAAGATAGTCTGGTTTCCATTCACTTTCCTTTGTTATATCCAGGACGTGCGTGCTAAATATGCCTCAGCTTTGGCAAATGTATTTATGGGCCTATTTGAGGACACTAGAGTATACACAGATCAAGAATACACACGACGCGTGATTGCTTGGCACGGATACAAAGACGAAATCCTTTTAATATGGAAAGGCAACCTGAAAGACTTAAAGGCATTCGTTGAAAGGATCAACACTAATAACTTTGGTATCTCATTCACCTGCAGCAGCAATCAGCAGACAATAGACTTTTTGGATCATACCATTTATGTAGCTGGTGCTTCTTTGGAAACACGCACATATAGAAAGGCCACAGAAGTAAACTCGACCATCTATGCCACAAGCTGCCACCATCAAACAGGGATTATCAACATACCAACTGGGGAGTTTAAAAGGGTCCGCCAGAACTGTCAAGACGCAAGAAGGTTTGAAATGGAATGTCACCTTCTGACCAGCAGGTTTTGGGAAAGGGGATACCCGACAATGTGCATTGATAAAGCCAAAAGAAAGGCACAGGTAATGGAAAGGAGCAGGACACTTGAACAGAAACCTAGGGGGAACCACAAAGAGTAATTTTGCTAAGACAACAATATGTTTACCAATATCTTAGGAAAACACTGGTATCTCTTGCATTTGGACAAAGACCTAACAAAGTTTCTGGATGACAAACCAAGAATAATTTTTACAAGGGCCCCGTCCCTTAAGAACAAACGTAGTCCGTCTTTTTTTACCAAGTACTGATGTTGGTCCAGCGATAAGCTGGTTGAAACCATATGAATAAGGGCTTTTTTATGTGAAGAACGTGCACAATGGGCAAGTATGCACATTCAAATACACACGAATTCAGTGATTTCAGGGGAAACAGAGTAAGAATCAAAGATAATATCAACTGCAGATCGAATTATGTTATATATGCAATCCAATGTGTCTGCAAACGGATCTATATTGGGAGCACCGTTTCCTCAAGCAACACATTAGCAGTTAGCACACCAAATGGAGGACAAAAAAGACTTGCGATTTATTGACCTAAAAAAAGTACCCCTGGGAAAAAGGGAAGGAGGTAAAGAACTAAACTTCGACAAATGGAATCAAAACTAATATGTAAAATGCAATTGAATGAATTTGGATTGAACAGTGGCCACAAGATGGGATCCTTTTTGTGAAGGTCACTCTAATATTGCATGGGCATTGAACGTTGCAGCCTGAATTTGGGTTGAGTCCTGTTGGGATAATGCAGATTACCTATATGTTATGTCTAACCGTAACAGATAATAGTGGACAAATCCATTTTAGTTTGTGTCTTAAGCAGACTGCAATGCTGAAATATTTTGAGATGACTCATTAACAAGAGTTTCTAACCATAGTAAAAGTGTCATACACCATAGACCGGAGTAGGGGGTGAGTCTATTCTAAATGTATCTTGTCTAAGTTTCTTCTAATGTTTTCTAATACCTAGCATTGTATACTCCTAACTTTCACAACTGTCACATTCTGACTAAGCCAGAAGGTGCATGTATCGACCGGATGGGGCCTTGTGAAATCAATGTAAGAGTATCCTCACACAATGGGGCATGGGTATCTGAACTCGGGACCGGGATATGGAAGGATGCCTTTTTCTTACTACCCTAATGAAATTTAGACTGACTGTAGAATGTGAATTTCTCATTCAGAATAAAGTATCTTTCAGAGGGAGCACTACCCTGGTAGACAAAACTTGGATACCAATCTATTGTTTGGGGTAATAATCTTTGCAATGTAAGGGAACATAGCTCAATAAGATGTGGCGGTTTCTGAGGCATCCAAGATGGCCGCGGGAACGTCTGACATCACGCGTACAACAGCTGACGTCACTCTGTGTTTACACAATTAATACCTTCCTTCAAATGGCATCCGTGGTGAACACACACACGAGGGCCCTCTTTAATCTAAGTACCCTTCCGGAAAAAGAAGGTAAGTGAGTTTGCTACAACATAGCGCTAGACTTATTCCTCTTTTGGGGACTGTGCATGGTAATTACTGGCTTTGGGGAATGCCCCATGTATACAATGACTAGCAACTCAAGGATAGTGGCACGCTATAATGGACCATGGGGCAGTTTCTAATAACTTTAAGACAATAGAATGTCAGTAATACAAAACGAAAATGTTCTGAAACTGGCGCTTTTGCTGAGCACCTCTGGTCTTTATACTTATACATATTACTCTAAATAGGCCAGTTCATTCACAATACCTGAATGTATATAAATACCAGTAACCTTCTCATCAACTCATATACAAGCCTTCTATATAGGGGAGTACTGCACTTACATATTTATTATGGTAATTTGCTTCTATATATCTACGTTTTTAGTGCCAAGGGAACTAGCCCATAAAGTTTGAATGGAATAACTAATGTAGGAGGTCTACAATCATATAAGAATAATCAGGTGCGCTTCCATGTTGATCTTTCAACATAACTTTAGCAGAACTTAAACACCACTATGGCATAAATCACACAAGGTTTCTCATACTGGGAAAAGGACACTTTAACATGCATGTAATAGGTACTGGCCGACACAATTAACTATTGAATGGTTCACCAGATTGATTTGTTAATGTTGGTATGAACAACTCCATACTAAAAATCACATAAAAACAGGCATCACATTTCACTATTATAATAACAAGATGGGTATGCATGCAATACCACATCCTCACACTGTAGATCACCAGAGGCACTAGCGCCTTATGTTGAATTGTAAGTGATGAAAGGAATTTACAGTGGTACTGAAGTATATTTTCCTATACCTCTCTCTCCCCAACAATCCTCCCTTTTGCCAACCCTGTTTTATCTGTGTATTATTACAACTTTGTGCCTTTATATGTATTTATGTATTTATTACATTTGTTGGTAGCGCCCAAACACTGAGGTATCACAGCGCTAGAATGGGTTGCAGTACATAAGTAAGGTACACAGATACAACACATTGTGGCAATCGGGTGGTTAGCCAAGCTTTTTGTAGGCAGTCTGTACATACAAGAGAGTAGGCAGTCATCTTACGCATATTTGTTGAACAGGGCAATTTTCACTTTATTTCGGAAGGTGAGGTAGGAGGGCTCTTCTTGGATGCTAGGAGTTAGGGAGTTCCAAAGTGTAGAGGCTATGATGGTGAAACTTACTCTGCCAGCTCTTGTCCTGGTGAATCTGGGGGTCGTCAGTGATAAGGAGGTGGAAGAGCGCAGGTAGCGTGGTTTAGAACTCTTGGTAATGCGCTGGTTGACGTAGGTGGGTGCTAGATTGTGGATGCATCAATGCATCGGTGTGTGATAGATGCGATAGACGGGTATAATGTTGCCATCTATGGAGAAGGAAGCAAAGGAGGGGTCTACGTGTATGACGCAGTGGGGGGAGCCAATGATGAGGAGCTCCGTTTTGTCATCATTTAGGTATATATGGTGGTTGGACATCCATACTTGAATAATGCTGTAGACCCGGTTGATGTTGGCAGAGACGAGATTATGATTGCTGGTGAGTTTGAGTAGGACTTGCGTATCATCAGTGAAGTTTGTGTAGGGTATGTCAAGGCTGTCGAGGTGATCAAAGAGGGGCTTGGTGTGCATGTTGTAAAGCGTGGGCGATAGGCAGGAGCATTGCGGTACACCATAGGGGACGGGGATGGGGTCAGCTGCTGTAGATTCTACAAAGATTCTGGAGGAGCGTTCTTTCAGAAAGGCGCTGATCCAGCTTGCTGCTTATGAAGAGAGGCTGAAGAAGGAAGTGAGGTGGTGGCACAGGATGTTGTGATCAAGCAGGTTAAAGGCGGCAAATAGGTCTAATAGTAGGAGGATGGCAATCTCGCCTGCGTCTCGGATGTTATTGAGTTGGACTTTTAGGTCTAGGGGGCAGCCTCACTACTGTGTCTTGGTCTGAAGCCAGATTGGTGTGCTGTTGAACTCAAGGTGGGTTTACAGTTGAAGGTAGGCAGTGCGGCGATGATTTTGAGGAGATAGGGTACTGTTGTGATGGGGCGATAGTTAGTGGGGAGAGAGGGGTCAAATTAGGGCTTTTAAAAGAAAGGGGTGTCCCAGGCCTCTTTGATGGTGATGGGGATGGAGCAGGCGTCACACTTTGCCTGAAATCTCACCTGTTTGTCTTTCGACGTCTTGGACTGGGTCTTTTCCTTCTTCCGGACAGCTCGGGACTTATAGAGACACGTCGCGTATCCTCCGTCGCCAGCGTGCAGGCGAGTCCGACCGAGGTAAGTATGCATTCAACTCCAGGGAGGAGTACGAATACTATGCAGAGTCCCGGAAGGAAGGAAGCCAGGAAGGAACCAGGATAAGAACGAGGTAAGGTGCAAGCGCTACGGGCGGAAGGAAGGCCCTAGGAAGGAGAGCGCTGAAAGATGGCTTAGAGTAGAGGAGGGCTTTTAGAACCTGGAAGTAAAGGTACGAGCACAGGGAAAGTATGCCGAAGTTCGGAGGTTAGCGTTGAGACGCGAAGCGCCGCGCGGAGTGTCTCTTTTCAAGCAACTGGCGAACTCCTGAAAACGCTAGAGTGGTAATCACGCACTAACGTCGGCCATGTTCAGTGTACCTTGGAAGGAATGTAGCAATGTCTTATGGACCACGTAGTGCAGAAGGGGTTGAAACGTCGAATCATGACAGCAGGAGCTAAAGGAGGAGTTAATGAATTTCACAATGGTGGGTGCGGGGGCTTCTGCGCACATCTTGATGATGTGGGCGGGGCATATGTCACCTTTACAATTGGATGGTATGAGGCATTGGATGATGATGAGGACGTCAGCCAGAGTGAGGTGGGAGAAGTGGAAGGTGGGTATTGAGGTCAAGGGGAGGTCCGTGGTGTGGGAAGGTGGTGTGGTGGTCAGGAGTGAGGATTTTATGTTTTTTTCTCTGAGGTTGTGCGTTTTATTGTCATGGGCAGCCTGGACAAGAGAGCACCAGGCTTTGTCCTTCGGGAAGCTAGCAATAAGAGGTGCAGGGGATTCAGGTTCCCTGAGGATTTTGAAGAGCTCTTTGGTGTTGGAACTTGCTTCACTGAAGATGGTAGATTTAGCGGAGATGATGGCTGCTTTGTATGTTTTGGCAGATGCTTTGATGGCTTCTGTGTGGGCTTGGGATGGGTTTTCTCTTCAGAGGTTGTTGGAGGAGGGTGGTAAGTTCATCAGTGAACGAAGCGTGGCTGTTGGGTATTTTCTTTATCATGATTTTGAGGGGGCGTGGAGATCTAGTGTGCGTAGGAGAGTGGTATTGTAGGCAGTGAGGATTGTTTCAGAGTCAGCTTTGTCAGGTAGGTGTGCAAGGGAGGCAAGAATGGTCGGCTCAAGTAACTCCTTGGTTAGGTTGCGGGTGTGTCTCGCCATGATGGGGAGGCGATTTGAGTCTTTGTGGGCTGTGGAAGAGGCAGCATGAAGTGGATGAGGAAGTAATCGGACCAGGGTAAGGGGTCAATGGTGGAAATGGTCATGGGAGTGTTGAGGTTCAGGATCCAGTCAAGCATCCGGCCTTTGGCATGAGTAGGGGTGGTGATGTTTTGTAGGAAATTCATTTCCTGAAGAGTGGTGCTGAGGGCTGTGGCTTTGGAGTCTGTGGTGTTGTTTAGACCAAGGTTGAAGTCTCCAAGAAGTAGGAATTTAGTGTTAGGTTTTATGAGGGGTGTGAGAAGAAGGCGGATGTCAGTATGTGAGGAGCTGAGGTTGTTGGGCTGGAGGTACAGAAGTAGGATATTGATGGTGATTTGAGGGCATGGCTCGGGTCTGGTAATTAGCGGTTCGTAGCCAGGCAGGGATGGCATGGGGGCAGTGCGGATGGTGATTGAGGATTTGGAAATGATGACGACTCTTCCACCGGGGTTGGCGGATCTGTCGGATCGGAGGATGGAGTAGCCGTTTGGGATGGCGAGAGAGAGGGAGGGCCCTGCTGCATCATGTAGCCATGTTTTGGTTATGGTGAGTAGGTCTAGGTCATTTTCTAAGATGAGGTCATGTATATCAGGGGTATGGGCACAGAGTGAGCGTGCGTTGATGAGGGTGCAGGTGAGGTGATCATGTTTGGTAGAGGTGGGATGGGGGTGTGGCCGCATGAACCAGGGTGGTAGTGCTTCTGCGTCAGGGTTTAGTGGAAGTCATCCGGGTGGAATGTGTCTGTGGGAGCTTTCTTTTGCGAGTAGTGCGGCGGGAGAGTTGGCGAGGTGGATGCAGGCACAGAGGCGCCTTAGTCTGACTGAGCCAGTGAAGGCTAAGGAGTATGTGTGTTTGTCAATGCTATGGGTGGGTATGGGAGTTGCATGGTGAAGGGGGCAGATTTGTGTACATCTGGCACGCCGCAGGTGGGCTGTTCCTGGGTAAGAGGGGATGCAGTATTTTGGTTGGCAGCTGGTGTAGTAGTGGCAGACTTGTGTAAAACAGTGGAGTATGTGAAGTTGGTGGTAGCAATAAGCATGGCATTTTGCAAAGAAATGGCAGGCATGGGCTGTACAGTTGGGCGCAAGACATTTGTGATAGTAGTAGGCATGGCATTTTGCGAACAAATGGCAGGCATGGGCAGTACAGTCGGGGGCAAGACATTTGTGATAGCATTAGGCATGGTATGAGGCAAGGTGAATCCATTGTTTGCAGCAGCTGGCGGGGTCTGCGGTAAATACGAGGCAGTATGGTCCAGGACATTTGCGGTGACATGAAACATGATGTAGGGTGCAGTAGCAGCAGGCATGTGCTGTGCAGAGAGGCACAGGATGCATTTTGGGGTGAGAGGAGCAGTACAGGTAGTCTGGGCGTGCGGTGGAGCAAGTCAATGGTTGCGTCGTCAATGGTGTAGCTCGGCAGTGCTGAGATGCAGGTGGAGGAGACTGGTCATTATGATCTGGCTCTACTGTTTTTGCATTGGATACAATATTATTATAATTTGTTTATGTCTATTGGAGTTCTCTTTGATATGGGTTGACAATACAATGGGCCTCATTACAAGTTTGCTGGTCCGGTAGTAACGGTGACGGTAAGCTACCAGCACCGTTGCTACCGGACCGGCAGACTACAAGCTCTGTGGGCAAGCGCCCTCCAGCCGGCCAGGTCTGACCTGGCGGGCGGAACGGCACCCGCCCGCAGACACAGACGGTAGCACCGGCACCATTCTGAATGGTTCCGGTGCTACTGTGCTCCCCATTCACTTTGAGCCCTATGGGACTCAAATGGGAAAGGGGAGTTTTTTTTCTGGCGCCCGCAAAAGGGCAATTACCGGGTCCGGTGGGGCCGTAATGACCTGGTAATTGCCCAATTGTGAGTGCCAGAAAAAAAATGATACCAGCGGCAGCTGTGCCGGTACTTACCAGCACGGCTACTGCCATGGTCATAATGACCCCCAATGTCTTTTCTTTTTAATTTGGTGTGACTTGGTTGATATGTATAGCCCAGGTTTGATAAAGGCCTAAGCAATGTCGAAACACGTGCCACCAACAGGCAACCTTGTGAAGGGACACTGTACCAAATAAAATGTTCACCATCTAATATGTCTTTTGAATCGTACCAAATAAAATGTCCACCATCTAATATGTCTTTTGAATCTAGTACTTTTCAACATAATGAGTAATTGTTTTATTAATCTCAGTGGAATGCCTGACACACCACTGGTGTGCTTCTTTCTAATGTATTATTATCCCTAAAGAGTGGGTATATCTTAAGGCACCCAGAAGGAGTGACAGGCAACAGGAGCAGGACCTTTTGAAGATTAGGTGGTGCAGAGTGACAAGCAATATACCCTACGTTCATTTAAAAAAAAAAAATACAATAAAGCTCAATACTACAATTAGGTAATGGCTCCTCACTTCGTAGGATACGTTTGGGGCTCTCTACTCCATCCACTGTTTTCCTACTCAAACCACTGCTCCCGGCCCTTCTTCCCAGTCGATCCCAGCACCCACCATACCCACTGCACTGCCCTTGCGGGCCCAAGCCTGGTGGCTCTGCGCCTCACCCGTGGGAGTCACCTGCACTAGCTCTTAGCTGCAGGATCTCCTCCTTGGCTCCCCTTAGCACTTCCCTCCAAGGCCCTCAACCAGCACTTGCCCACTCCTCTGCTCCCCTCATCCCTCCATAGCTTCTGCACTTCTCTCAATGCACTTGCATGGCTGAATACCACAAGGCTTAGAAGGACCATGTACTGTTTTACTGTTTTTGCCTTTGTTATTTTTCCCCTGTTCCCTTCCCATTTAGCCCTGTGGTGCTTTGAAACAGTATTCAGTTGTATAAGCGCCTTACAAATGCTCAATAAAATAAAATAAATAAGGTTTCTCTGTCATACAACTCCTTATTTGGTAAATGCACGCATAGGATGGAGGAGCCAAGCAGCTGCTAAAATGGCCGCTCTTGTCCATCAATCCATTAACCGCTTGGGTGCTGCTGACTACCCAGCTGTGCTCATGTGTGATCATGAGGCGCGCTTGAAGTATTTTTGTGAATGGGAACAACTCGAGAGTTTTGCAAGACCAGGTCACATTCTGCAAGAGCCTTGGATAGAGAAGATTCTGCTTCAATAGAGCCAGTGCAACAGCTCATAGCTTGCAGAGTTAAAGACCTATTGAGGCTTTACATGGAAAAGTGGGCAATGTTGACTGGACTGTGACATGCATGGAAGCCAGGCTAGTGTGATTTGAAACCCACCTGTGAGGCCTTAAATAAAAGCGATTCAAACTGTGAGTATTGTGACAAAGTCCATTGCCTGTCACCGAGGGTGGTGGATTGGATGATCAAGGGGACTGGATGCTCGGCCCAAAAGAGGTAAACAGGGGATTCCCGGGACCGCCCCAGTCTCTATGGGGCAATTTTAGGGGATTCCCCCAAAGACATACACCCATTGCTTCCCCTTCAAGAGGTGTTACTGTCTATGTAGGGAATCGGAGCCCTGTTCCTGGCCACTGTACCCTTCCAAAGGAGGCCGCCCAAGTCTTGGATGATAGATGTGAGCACAAATGAACTTCTGAATGCGAACAGGGCGAAGCCAGCAGTGTTCCGTGTAGCAAGATTACTGTAACAACCCAGCTGGGAAATGCTATGCAAAAATGGTCTTAATAGAAGCAGCAGAGATGCAAATATAAAACCAAGGAGGCTGATGAGCTTTAAGAAGTAATGATTTGCAAATTTAGGCAGCGTTGCGTTTACCAATCTCCACCGCACCAATCCGCATGTTATATGAAACATCACACTCACATGCAAGCACTCACATGAAGGGTATATACAGGGGAGGGGCTAGAGCACAATAAAAGTCATAGGGATTTCAGGAGTAGTGTGGGTAAAAGTAATCGTAGATCGACCGGCAGAGGGGGTTGCTGGTAAAGTGAAGTGTAGGCAAAGTGGCAGAAGGAATAGGCATTTGGGGAGTAGTGTAGGTGAAAGGAATCAGAGGTTGAACGCAGAGGTGGTTTCTGGTGAAGTGAAGCGTAGGCACAGGTGCAGAAGGAGGAGATTCGAGGGAGGATAGCAGAGGTGACTGAGGTGGAGCGGAAAGAATATGTTAGTGAAAGATGGACAGAGGCAGTAGGACTAGACATGATGGTGGAGAATGGAAGAGGCATTAGAGAAATAGAGGAAGTTGTTAGGAACTAGGAGGAGTTTGGATAGACTTAAAATGGAGTAGAGGCAAGAAGGAAACATCAGTAAGATGTTGGAAGAAATATTGAAGCAAGAGAAGAGGTTGGAAGGAATGTCAAGTAGAGGTTGGAGGAGATCTAAGAGAGAGGAAGAAGGTGAGAAGATATTGGGAGAGGAGTGAACGAGACTTTGGACAAAGGGAGAGGGTGAAGGCCGTGTCAGGAAGGGGTTAGGAGCAGATCTGAAGGACAGATGGTGGAAGATAATAAGCTGGCCTACCCGTGCCCTAAAGAGGGTGAGCCTAGTTAAGGTGGAAGTTCGAGCACATTGCAGAGCATCGAGGGGGGTGGGTGACGAGAGACAGGCTAGGCAGGAGAAAATAGGAGGTGCAAGAGAGATGCCACTAGGCACGGGAATGTGGCATCCTGTTGACTGAGAAAGTAAGGATGGGACCCTGAGACAATGAGGTGGTTAGTAAATCGGAGTAAAGTCTCTAGACCCACTCAGACTACCATCCCTTCGTGGAAGTTCTGGGGTTTTGTTCACTAATACCATACCCCAATCTCTGCCCTTGTCCAGGCCTAATGTGTGGACGAAAGGCCTCCCAGGACCAAGGACGAGAAACAGCATACCAGAGACAGTGAACCAGTGTGACGAGAAGGAGGTATAATGGACACTTAAACCCCTGAGGACTGCTAATAACTGTGAACTGATTGTCTGCACTGGGGATGAGAACCTGGATGGATATTTACAAGCAAAGAGAAGCCATCCTACCATTGTCAATAAAGTTTTACATTACAGTTTTCTTTATCTGGGCCAATCGTATAAATAGCCCTAATAAACCTTTGTTGAATTCTAACGTCTTCTGAATCTTACCAGAAAAAGGGTCTGAAGCTTTAATTTCACTTGGTGAAAAGTGGGGAAATTGTGAGAATAACTAAAGGGTGGGGTACGTACATGTGCATGGTGTCAGCAGCAGCTAGTGAATTTTCTTCACTGAGAGGTGTAAATGTTTCCTATGGAGCGTGAGGAACCAAGCATAGCAAGGCATCCTCCACCCAAACAAATGCATTTCCGGGTGGCTCACACCAAGGAAATGTTTTTAAATAATGGGTTACAATGGTGACTTACAGCACACATTTCATTTTGTGAAAACAATTGTAAAAAAGGAATACAATTTACAAACTGCTCTGTAGGTCAATCCAGAATGAGTTCATTTTTTTGGTGAAGCGGCAAGCTATGCGTGTTCCACATGAATGATGTCCCCGAATATCTCTCATGTTCCAAATGGTGGATCTCTGAATCTTGTTGTCTATTCTGGTATGGATTAGCACGTCCTTCAGATTTCTCGATCGTTTGAGGGCCATCCTAGGTATGTTCTCTTCTGGTAAACTCAATTGGAGGAGTGGCCAGAATTTTTGAAGTATTCCTTTCAGTTTGGTTGTATTAGGTCCAAACATGGGTACAAAGGTCAGGACATCCTCGCTGTCAGTATTGGGAGTCTTGGGCGTAAGTAGGCTCTCTCGTGGTGTGTCGCTAGCTCTTTTTTTAGTGTTCTTGAAGGGCTTTTTAGGGTATCGTCTGTCTAACAGTTTGTTCTGTAGAACTTTGGCATACTTGTTATATTGATCCATTTCCATACAATTCCTTCTCAGCCGCAAGAATTGTCCGTATGGGAGAGTGTTGCATAGGCTCTTTGGATGATAGCTACTGTAATGCATAAGAGTGTTCCTGTCAGTTTCTTTGGTATACAGCGTGCATACCAAGGAGCCATTTTGTGCTCTAATGGACAAATCCAAAAAGTTGATTTATTCATTGCTGCTTGACATAGTGAATTTGATTTCCTGAGTTTGAGTATTGATACAATTGAAAAAATTGTTCAAGCTTCCACTGTCGCCTTTCCAAATGAGAATAATGTCATCTATATAACAATGCCAAAGGGACATTTTTTCTTGGAATGGGTTGGAAATGTTGAGGACGTGGTTTTGTTCATACTCTGCCATAAAAATGACTGCCAGACTTGGTGCAAATGTTGCTCTCATTGCTGTCCCACTTGTTTGGATTTAAAAGGTGTCATTGAATGAGAAGAAATTGTTGGTTAAGACTAACTCTAGTAGTTCCACGATGAAATTAGTGGGTACTCTTTTCTGTGTCATGTGGTGTGTCAAGTGATGTCTGATGCATTCAACTGCTGCATCTTGTGGTATGCTGGTGTATAGACTCACTATGTCCATGGTGACAAGGCGCTCTTGATGTTGATTGAATTTTTGTGGTTCGAATTTGGTTATTGTGGACATTGTGTCTCTCAGATAGGTTGGTGTTTGTTGGCTGAGTGGTTTTAAAAAATAATTAATACATTTACAGTCTGGCTCCAAAATTGACCTACAGCACGAGACAATTGGTCTTCCTGGGGGGGTTTGTTTGTTTTTATGGAGCTCGGGGAGGGCGTAAAATGCTGGGGTTCTGTTTTCCGAAGGGTTAAGAAAAGTTTCTTCTTTGTCTGTTTTCCAGTTTTGTTCCAAGGTGAACCGTGTCGCTTTCTGGATTTTGATCTTAATTTCAGCTGAGGGATCTTTTTTTAGTTTCTTATAATTGCCTTCTTTGTTTAGTAGGCTCATTACCATTCCTTTGTACTGTATGATGTTTTGGATTACGATTCCACCACCTTTGTCTGCTGTTTTTATTACCAATTGTTTGTTCTCAGCTGAACTTTTAAGGGCTTTACGTTCCCCCGTTGCCATGTTATGTCTCAAATGTTGAGGTTTTTCTTGTAGTTTTTTTATTTCTTTTTTGATGCATTTCTCAAATGTGATTATGGATTGGGGTACTTCATTTTCCCTAGGGCTGAATGTGGATTTGACTTTAAGGCCCGAATCTGCTGATTGTGGGGTGTATTCCTTATCTTTGAAGTATAACTTCCTTCTGATGTTTCTGAACAGATTAAGGAGTTCTGTATCCAATTTAAACCAATCAGTTTGGTTGGTGGGTACAAAGGACAAGCCTCTGGCTAAAACCGATGTTTCTTCTGAGGAGAGTTGGACGCCCGATAGGTTGAAAATGGGGATTTTATTCAATATCTCCAGTTGCTGCAGTGTCTCCTGTTCCATTGACCCCATTGTGGGTAGCTGAAGTATTGCATTGTCTGCGGGGGGGTGGTGGTGGGCCCCAGTATCCTCCTCTGGGGTCCCCTTTTCATAAAAAGGGAATCTGTGGAGATGGCTGGTACTGTCCTTGTTGGGAGTATCTGCCCCTGGGTTAGGTTTGCTCACCTGAAGAGGAATCTGATCTGGACATATCTCAAAATGAGACCCACTTTTGTCTGTTTCTGGTCATACTCGTCTGATTGGCTGCTCCTTCCTTATCTTTGTTACCTTTGTATTCCGCAGTAAGATATGGGTATATTTGTTCTATTCTGAAGTTTTTTATGTCCTTGGCCAGTTTTTTAAATGTTTTTTCTCTAATGTAGTGGACACAAATTGGTCTAAGGCCGTGTCAATCTCTTTCAATTTTTCACGTGCATTTGTCAGGCTTTTATCATTGAGGAATTTGGTTTCTTCATCTTTAAGGTCCTTTTGTATTTTAGAGTGAATCCGTTGGGCCGTTGTATTAGCATTTAGTTGTGATCTTACTAAACCCCAACATGTATTCTTTATCGTCTAGGAATAGGGCAGGTTCATTTCTGACTACTAATCCCATAGGTACTAAATTCACTCTGAGATACTCCATTAGAAAATGTACATGGACTTCCGTACGGAAGCATTTTTTCTTTAAATTGAGTAAATCGTCTCCCGTGGCTGTGGAGGCTATATGTAGTTGAAGAGTGAGGGACCCTCCATGATGTTATTGATCTCTTCATCTGTGAAGCTTAGCATTTGTTCCATGTTTGGAAGAACAAGCGGTAAAGGAAACCCAAAGGGAACAGTGTGGTGCTGAACCTGTGGTGGTGTGTAGCAATATAGCCTATTGAGATTTCTAGATTCTGTAAACGTAATACTATGTTGTCATGCTTGACACAATCAAACTTATTCTGTGTACAATAGAGCTTTGGCGACTAATAGTCAGACACTAATATTGAGCATAATCAACATTTTATTATTTTGCTGTTAATTTACTTATTTTAGTATACATAATTCTGCATCACATTGTTTTTTTCCTTTTTTTTCTGGAGTTTCTTACATATGTTTTACTGAAGAAAAAATCATCAAAACAATTAAAGCTTTATAAACAAATTGGTGCAGTGAAAATTGTGAAAAACCTCACACCGGTCCCTATGGGTAAGAGATTGATATCTTCTCCACCTTAGTCCACTTCCTACAGGATAGAGGTTAAGACCATTTCTCTAAGAAACATTGCTGTTTCAATACAACCATAGGCCACCTCATACCCTAGGGCCTGAATCGCACACGTCCTTCTATTTTGGTTGCCATTAATGATCGGGTCCACTTCTCTGCCTTAGCAGCCCCCTCGAGGCCAACTCATTTTTAGAGTAACTACTACGTTCAGTACCAAATGCCACGGTTTTGACAGGATTGCAAGCCTATCCCTGTCATCACTCCTTCATCTCGGCACATCCACCCCCTGGCCATGTCCTCCTTCACAGACATAGATCTACAGTAATTAGTGACTGTATTTGCAACAATGCTGCCTCTTCCCTTAACCAACTCTTTATGTTCTGACAACCATGAGTACAATAAGATACCGCCTGTTCACCCAAATTCAGTTCTGTCCCTAGTAACATGCTACCATAGCACCGAGGGTCAGTGACTACTCCATTTACACCGTATGGCATCCACCACTACCTAGGCAACGGGACTGGATTGTACAGCGCATGCGCGAAACATTGACACTAGTCTCGCACACGCAGGCCCTCTAGAAACCTCAGTATACAGCTAAGCGTCTTTCTACCAGCGCCAGCACTTCCACATAGGCAACAGACGCCGCACCAGACTAGGTCCTTCTAATCACAGCAAATCTTGCTTACTAACGGTAAGCCCCCTGACAAGGACATTACCATGCATACATAATAGTTCTGTGCAATCATACACTACCGTACACTTAGCCCTCTTTTTCGGGTTGCAGACATCTCCTTTGAAGATCAATACGCATAACTTCCCAGCCATCCTTGAAGTTAGAATCCCGGCCACGAGAAAAGTGAGCCAAGCACGTCTGCTCACTAAGGTATGCCCCCCCATTTTTGCAACTGAAATCGGTACTTTCTCATAAGAATGCAAACGTTGACTGTGCTACATGTACTGCGATGCATAGTGACCAAGCCTCCATGTTCTTACAGCCGTGCATACATGCATTTCTTTGCCCCACAGCATCTGTGCAACAGAAATATTTTGGCTTTAACTACGCCCTGAGCCCAACACGTTGAAGCTACCCATTAAGGATACATCAAAAGGAACACATTAAAGGGCAGTCTGAGGCTGTCCTGTTTTTAGATGTTTACGGTGTGCCACAATATAGGTCTTTTTATGTCATGTAAGGCTTTTTAATACACAACAGCAATTGGCACTAATAGAGCCCTTCACTTATATTATGTCCCATCTACAGGGAGACCTACTCCAGGCCCAAGAAGAAGGCATTTCACCGAAACGTCTCTTGATATCGCACCTCCTGTGCACTTATTGTCCTTACAACTATATACAAATTGCCTGATTGATAGCTAGACGTAGACCAAGTGTTAGGTCTCCCTCTTGCCTGGCAATGCAACTTAGCTTTTTGTTCCTAGTTGCTGTATTTTAAAAAATGTGAATATGAAACTATGAGATGTACCACCACGGGTCACTAGAGGTGGAGGTTTTTCACAATTTTCACTGCACCAATTTGTTTATAAAGGTTATAATTGTTTTGATGATTTTTTCTTCAGTAAAACATATGTAATAAATTCCAGAAAAAAAGGGA
This sequence comes from Ambystoma mexicanum, assembly GCF_040938575.1. Lineage (NCBI taxonomy): Eukaryota > Metazoa > Chordata > Amphibia > Caudata > Ambystomatidae > Ambystoma > Ambystoma mexicanum. Next base: position 1,172,266,646 of record NC_090932.1, on the reverse strand, counting down.
AAAAAAGAATGTGATACAGAGTTATGTAAATTAAAGTAAGTAAATTAACAGCAAAATAATAAAAGGCTGATTATGCTCAATATTAGTGTCTGACTATTAGTCAACAAAGCTCTATTGTACACAGAATAAGTTTGATTGTGTCAAGCATGACAAATTAGTATTATGTTTACAGAAACTAGAAAGTAAACTTTTGATTTCATACGAAAGGACGACCCCCTTGTGTTTCAGTTAAATCATGGGTGGCCTCACATTTTCTTTGCCTCAATTGTAAAAAGCTTACATCAGTTTTTTCGTGCTTCTTCCATTCTATCTCTCCCTACTTTATTTCTTTTCCTCCACTTAAGCTTCTGTTCTGGCTACAATCTCATAATTTGGGTTTTTAGGTTTGATTATTCATTTGATACACAGGCCCAAATTACTACCTTAGTTCAGGCTTGTCTGTTTCATCTTTTTAACATTACAAAAATGTGACATTAATTAACCTTTTCCTCTACTAAGTGATTATTACAAACTAATGTTTTATGTTATTTAAACTATTGCTGCTCCTTGTATGTAGGCCTTCCTAAGTATGTGTGTTTTCCTCTCTGTTCTGTCTTACACTGGCTGTAATGTTACTGTTTGGACTCCAAGCTTCCTTTAATATGTCTATGATTCAATTGCTTTGGCTTCCTATTAAATTAAAATGTGAATTTAAGTTTCTTTGGTTTTTAAATGTGTTCATGTGTTGGATTCTTGCGATTTGTGTTCTTTGGTTTCTTGTATGATGATACAATCTCTTTCATCAGAATGAAATTGAGATGCTGAACGGAGAACCCTTTGTAGATGTACAAAGGGTTCTCCGTTCAGCATCTCAATTTCTTCATTCTGTTCCTTGTCCTCCATGTTCATCTTCTCGTTTCCGTCCCTTTTAGCTCCTAAAGTCTGTAAGTCCCTCCTCTTAATAATAAATCTTCTTTTAATGTGTCACTCTTAAAGAAACAGCTTAATATTAATTTCCTGAGGACTGCCTTCCCACAAGATGTTTTTCCTTGACATGTTAGCTATGCCATGATAATCATTTTCTGGTTCATGCCTGTCATTTACTGTTAGTGTACTGTTTCAATTTACAGACGGCGCTTTGGATAAAAGCACTATATAAACATTGTAATAAATAAATAAATAAACATTGCAGTTTTGTTTGCCTCTGACACAAGAAAACATGTGAACTGCCCAAATATGCCATTTTGTTCTCCCTATCAGGTACCGGGGACAGTGGGACCCTAGCCTCTGGAAATTAGAACCACACTTAAGACTACAGCACAGACAAGGCTGACTAGTGTGACGATTCATGGGATCACGTCACTTCTCCCCAAAGGGGTCCCCTTCCCTGTGAGGCTAGGGAGGTGTGGCCACTACCCGATAATCCCCCCAGAGGTGGAAAAAAGCAGGAAGACCTCACAGGGAGAGACTTCCCCCTATGGGGACAAAGACTCCTGTTCCATGATGGAACTCGCTAACCCTCTTGCCCTAAAACTATGAAGCCCTTACGATCTGTCGAGGTTCAGGCTGACAGTACTACTGTGTGCTATTGTGATATTGCTTCTCTTCTTCCTGTAAGCATAGACTCCATCAATATGAACCTTCAGTCCAAACAGGATTTGTATTATGAAGGTAGTGAGGAGAAGAGGACCACTACTCACTGAGTCATGCAGAACACTCATGGGAAATATACTGGAACAGGATGGCCCCTTGGAGGCAAGAGGAGTACACAACTGAGCCAGATGACATATTATGACACTCTGCTTGGGAGGTCTGAGCTCAACAAGATAAAAAGCAAAGAAGGACTCTGCAAAGCGAGCAACCCAGATGCTGGGAAGACACTGGCCGAAGACCAGCTGAGTCCTTCTATGGCCGAGCATGAGCAAACCGAATTAGAAGCTGGAATACAAGAGACCAAGCGGTCCCATAACTATTCTGAAACCGCCTGCCTGAAATGCCTGCAGAGACACAGCGGGACCGCAGAGAGAGAAGAGAGAAGCTGAACAAGCGGTCACTGGGAACATAGAAGCCCAACACCCCAGGAAGAACCCATGATGTACTCCGACCAAAGTAAAGGTAACGGGAGTTAGGGGAGACCCAGTAGGTGAGTGGGTGCGTGCGAAGCAAGCCTCAGGAGTAATCTCTCTCATCCCAGGAAATGCATGAGAATAAGAACTATAAAGTAAGCATCAGGAGTGATCTTCCTTGTCTCAGTAATTGCACTGAGAATAAGAATTGTGAAGCAAGCCTCTGGAGTGATCTTCCTCATCTCCGTAAACAAACGGAGAGCAAGAGTTGTGAAGAAAACCTCAGGAGGGATCTCCCTCATCCCTGTATTTGCAATAAGAATAAGAACAGCTGTGAAGAATGCTGGGGAAGGAATCTCCTTCATCTCAATAGCTGTTCCAACAGTAACCAAAGTAAACAGAGTCTCTGGAACAATATCCCTTGTCTCAAACAGTAGGACAGGAGTGTTAATATCAGAAACAAAGAGTGGGATACCTTCAAGAGAGCCCGAAGAGAAGCCTGGAGGGAACAAGAAGGGCTCGCAAAAACTATTGTGAAAAGCAGATAGAAGAGCACTTTGAGTCACTGAACCAGGAGAAAGGAGTCATTCTCCTGGGTTGCAATTGTTGAATCAGAAGCATAAGTTAAAGGTTGTAAAAGACTATCAAGTGAAGGTTGGACTTCTGGAGCCAGGCATTGTCATGGCATTTTCTCTTCAAGAAGAAGAACTGAACTGAAATAAAGACCCTTGGACACTGCCCTAGGGCTGATCCTTACTTAACCAGAAGAAGGGAGCCATTCTCCTGGTATTAGCTAGGTTTCTTTCTGTTGATTCGTGGTAGGGCTAGAGTAGAGGACATTTTTGAACAGAGGATGGATAGTCCTTTGGACTTCCACCCTGACGATAAACTCTCTAGTTAATTCTTGGTTAGGTAGGGAGCACCCTCTAGAATTAGGGAAAGGTAGCTGTTTTCTTCTTTCTTTAAATTAAAAAACATACTGAGATGCCACCTCTTTCTCCGCCACACTTGCCAAACAGACTCTCATCTTCTATAACCCAGCATATCCTAGACCAAAACGCAGGACTGACATCCCTTGTGTAGACCTAGATGAGAAAAATTCCAGGGGATGGAACAGGAGCATTGGATGTGCTAATAAGGGAAGCTCCTCCTTGTACACCCACCAGAGGTGCTTACAAAGAATAAAAGTCAAGGACCGTGGCTAAGCAAGTTGGTACATTTCTTGAATTGGGCAGTGCTTACGCCCGCTCTTGTGGCTATTCAAGGTGATAATAGATAATCTTGCCCATGTCTGCCCAGTATGCTTAATGGCAATTTGCTTTTTTCCAACTGGAACAGGAAAAACTACCTGTTCGTGAACACCATCCGGTGACTTTGAGGCCTACAACCTTTTGCTACTGCAATCATTCACCACCTTAAGAATCTGGGCCTCCTCAAACAGTCTTTGGTGGATGGTGGGAAGCCATTTAAGGGGGTATTATAAGTGCTTGCCTTGCTATCGAAGGTGCTACTTAAGTAAGGGTACTCATGTTCACCCACCATTTGGATTTCCTTAGTGTTGCAGCAACAAGGTTATCTTGAAGCAGTGAATGTTTCTTTGGAACCTAGGAAGGAGCAGGATTCAGAATAGAAAGTGCATCAAGACAGGAGGGAGAGTGGCACAGTGCCTCACCACCCCTTTGGTGAACCCTTAACCCTTTCAGTCCACCTAATATCTACCTCCAGCATGACCATCTTTATATGTTACTGTCATCCTGGGAGAAATGCCACATTTCATACAGACTTTTGCATTAATGTCTAGGAAATGTTTCCATTGGGCATGCACAGTCCTCAGAGGCAACTTCAATTTACAAATGGATGTTTTTTCTGTATTTATATGTATTTAAAAACAGGTTATTTCGAACAGAGTAGAGGGTGCCCTAGGGCAAGGTACCTTAACACAAGAGCCTTGTTGGATTGAATAGCGTATACTGGGTGGTGAAGTGGTAAGAATAGGAACATGAACCCGGGACAGACAGATGGAGAGCCTGACGTCAGTGTTTGCATATTAACAAATTACAAAGAGAGCAGGATACACAAGGGATGAGTTGGCAATGAGCGCAGTTTGGGGGCTCCATTCATTGCTAGCAGGGCGACTTTGTGCCTCCTTTTGAAGAGTTCCACTGAAGAGATGGCTTTGATTGCTGGAAGGAGACATTGCATTCAATTGGATTAAGGCAAGTAGGGAAAAGGAGAAAAAGCAGGAGGCACATGGACAGGGCACTGGTAGATTGTGAAAAGACGAGGAGCAGAGAGTTCAAGAGGGATAGTCCAGTTAGATGCATTCATTGAGGCAGTGGGGGTGGGGCGCAAGACCATGGATGGATTTATAGACAAGTAGCAGGAATTTAAAGATAGATTGATTTTGTATGAACAGTCATTGAGTGTGGTGATGGTAGATAGAAGTCAGTGAGGACCATTTTACTGTATACAAGAATAGAGATAAGAGTTTTAGTTGAGTGGTGCGTGAGGTGTGGGCAGATTTTTCTAAAACTTAGAAGGTTGACTATGGCTGCTGTGGCAATGGCCGTGATGAACTGGTAGAGTTTCAGGTCATTGTCAATGAGTGAGGGTTTGAGGAGGTGAGGGGGGCAAAAAGATAGGGGAGTGGAGAGCAGGGTTGGCGTCAGAGGCAGGTAGAAAGAGGACTTCTGTCTTTGAAGAGTTTAGCATGAAACCGCAAAGAGCCGTCCAGTGGCAGACAGTGTTTAGGCAGCTGGTTAAGAACTCCGAGATTGCAGAGGTGAAGGAGGGGGAGAAGATTATCTGAGTATTGTTAATGAAGAGGTAATAGTTAAAGCCAAAGGAGAAACTGAGTTTTCAGATAGAGGAGGTGTATTGTTTGAAGAGGAGTGGGCCGAGGTCTGATCCTTAAGGAACACCGACAGGAGGGGTGTTGGGGAGTGTTAGGCAGAGTTTGTATGCAATACCCTTTAGTCCACTACACACAACTAGGACTACAGGTGTAAGCGAAGCCAACCTTTGGTATAAGTCTGTACCACACAGTTTTTGTTAGCGAGCTGAGCAGCCAGGCCTATCTCAAGAGGGACTGAGAGCTTGTAAGGGTGTTACACAAAGGTCTACAATGACAAGTATTCAGATAGACACTTATACTCAAGGTTTCCTGGTAAAAACACATATTAATTTATTACACAATCATTTATAAAGCATTCACTAAATGAGGCAACCAATATCACACAAAAATTATACTACAATACTGATTACTAAGCAGTTGAGCTCCCTTGAAGTAGGAGCAAAATAGCATTGAAGTCGGAGCAAAAAGGCATAAGTTAATACAACTAATATTATAGTTACTCTAAAACAGTGCAAATAGTTTGAGTTCAATAGAGGAGTTGATCCAATGCAATAGGTAGGCCAAAGTCAATGGGCTAGTGTCTTGTATAAGTAAAAATGGTTCTGGTATTTAAACGGAAAAGTCTTTGCCACGGTTCTTAGAAGTAGTTTACGGAAGAGAGGTTCATATGTAGGATCACAAGCTGACTAGGCCTGCAAGTTGTCAAAGTACCACAAACCTTCGTGGTGAGAGGCAAGTTCTCTCGGCCAGGTTTTTACAGTACCTTATATTGAAGAAAAAGGTACAGCTGAAGACTTCTGTTCCTGGCAGTTCCTGCAGATCTCGCTGTTCCTGAGCCTCAGTCGTGGGTACAAGAGGGTGGACTTTGGGGGACTCCTGCACGGGGACGTGTCACAAAGCTGGCAAATTGACAAATCTTCGATTCCGGTTGCTGTTCTTCAAGTACATAAGCTGGTGTCCTTCCCCCTGGTTAATCTTAACCAGCTCTGAGAATGGTATCCAAGTGGCTTACGAGTTGATTGGTCCTACCAACTCAAAGGAAGAAGTCATCCTTGAAGGGCTTCTCTGTTGAGATGAACTTGGAGATTAGACCTGCAGCAGTGCTCCACCGGGCAAACCAACGGTCCAGTAGTTGCAGCAGCCATCCTCTTCCAGTTCGTCTTCGGTTCTTTCGTTCCAGTGGTCAACTCTGCCTTCCAAGCCAAGAGACTCGCCTTTTAAACAGTTTTCTCCCATTCATTCCAGCCTATCTGCGACTCACCCAGCAGGGTGGCTGTCCATGCCAGACAATCAGCCAGCCCGTCCCGCCAGAGTGCTTTTGGGCCTCCTAGGAGACTAAACACAGGGGGTTTCGGGCCCCTCTCCCACTTCCTGCCCATCCCAGACACTCAGGCGCCAGAGGCGGCCTTCAGTCCTGAAGCCCGCCAAAGGCATAGAAACAAAGGGACCAAACCTAGTTTGGTGCGCAGACACAAACTCTAGAAGGACCTTTCCAAAAAGAAATGGCGAAAAAAGAAGACCGGGACCTGTTTAAACAAAGGGGGCTTAGGCGCCAGCCTGAAAAACATGGCTGCCGCAATATAATGCTACCGGTGTTCGCAGTTGGGAAAAATCATGGTAGTTCATTGTAAAACCACTGCTACCAGCCATTTCGATAGGAAAGGGTCACATTTGTCTGCTACATGAGTTTATAGACATAGGGGATACTAGGTAACCCCTCCAGCACTCTATTCTAAGATAGTGTGTGCTGGGTCTAGGAATTTAAAAAGACTAGTAAAGTCAATTTAACTTTACATTCTCTGGGAAACAGTAGTTTATCCCAGAGAAGGTATTTAAACCTTGGGATAGCCTAGAAAGGCTTCCCTGTGTTACTGCACTGAGGGTGCTGTGCAACACGCATGGAAAGATGATGCCTATGGAGTTGTCTAAAACTCCATATAAAAAGGAAACAAACACAGAAACACATTGAAATGAAAAGTTCCAAGTACAAAGGTCAGCAAAAGAGCTGGGGGGCTCTAAGGTAGAGAGGAATTAGCACATTTATGAGAATTCTTCCTAACAGGGAGGCGGTCCTGGAGTCCCATGGGAAGGAGCAGGAGCAGTTACAAAGATTGGGGTACACCTAGTCGAGTACAGTGTCCTTGAAGCCAAGGAGGGAAAGAGGTTGAAGTAGGGAGAGATGATCCACAAATGCAGCTGAAAGTTCTAGAATGATGACAATTAAGAAGAGGTGAAAGTGGTGGGCAACATTAAGAGAATGGTGACATGGCTGAGCACAGTCTCAGTGCAGTGTTTAGATAAAAATCCAGATCGGAGGGTGTCAGCAAATGAGTGAACCTCAAGATAGTTGGCGATGGGGTTAAATACAACCTTCTCAAGAATGTTCAGATTGGTAGGGAAGGACAGAGACAGGTTTGTAGAATAAGGGGTTGTTGGGGTCAGCAGTTGGTTTCTTGAGGTGAGGTATGCCTGTGGTGGTTTTGCAACAAGCTGGAAAGAAACTAATTAAGAGAGATAAGTTGAGTAAGGGTGAGGTAAGCAAATGTGATGGGTGCAAGTTTCTAAAAGAATAAGGTGTTAAGGAGTCAACTGCAGAGCATGATAGTTTGACAGTGCGATAGATGAGTAGAACTTTAATGATGGAGGTGGAGGAGAACAAGATAGAGAGGAGAGTGAAGAATGAGGGAGATGGTGGTAGAGACAGAAGAGTGGAGAAGGTGTCCAATAGCTTGTTGGTTTTAGTGGAGAAGCAGGAAACAAAGTAATTGGCGAAGAAATGGGAGGACATGGAGTGGTTCTTATTGGGGGCTAGGGCATGGCCTGCAGGGTCATGGTTAGTTTGCAAGGGTTGGAGTCTAGAGAGGAAACAAGATGAGTGTAATAGGAGGATTTGCCTGTGTCAAGCACTGTGGCCAGGGTCAGTAGAGAGTCTGTGTAAGCAATAGGAAGAGCAGGAGCTGTCTTTGTGTCAATGGTGTAAGCAGCGATGCACTGTTGTCCTCAGCATCTAGATGCGGGAGAGATCCATGGTTGATGCCTGGGGCAGGAGTTGGTGATGGAGCTGGCAGGGTAGAAATCTTTGAAGGGGCTTTGAAGGGGGTAGATCGTGCACAGTTGAATTTCGTAAAGGTGAGTTCAGTGGAATGAGCAAGTGGAGGAGAGAGATTGGAATGAGATGACTTGCAATGCCCTTGCTCAAGATCTACTGATCACAATCTCAGCCCTAAAACACATGCAGTTAGTAACCCACCCATTGATTAAGCCAAACCCTACATAAATAGTCTCCTCTCTAGCAGTGACATCAGTTTACTGAAATGCCAGATTAAGGAGATATGACATCATGCACCCTTTGCCCCTCACCAATCACATCAGAGAAAGTGACACCACTAAAGAAGAAACTATTATAAGCAAAGTAATATTAAAATAAAAATGTTACTTAGGAAGATAAATGGCTGGTTAGCTTCCAAGCATATATTTATTAGGGTGAAAACATCATATGCCAAGTATGCAACTATAATATTTATTTATTTGTATTTAGTTAGCTTGATTCAGTTTAAATACAACTTTCCACACAATAGATTAAAACAGTATCTTAACAAACATTTAACAATCAATGAATTCCTCTTTCCACACAAAACATTAATACATCCTCTTAAAACACTTAGCAATCAATTAATCATAAAATCCAACTATTTCTTATCATTGTCTATTGTAGTTTTTGCACAGTTTTATGGGAAGTTCAATATGGATGTGTCCTTTTATTTGATTTATTTTAATTTATCCATATTAGCTGTCAAAATACCTATCCGGGAGGATAGCTCATGGGCAAATCGCTCGCCTTGGAAGCAAGGTGACACGGAGCAACACAGGTGCAACACAGGTTCAATCCCCGGGTCTGCACTTAGAAACCTCTGGGTGTTAAGCGCGTTGTAAATAACCAATTACAATCGAGGTACCTCGTACCCACTTTCTTTTCTCCCTTTAAAATTAAAAAAAGGTTTCGTAAAAATTTCATGCACATATAAGATACACCTTTAGCTGCTTATAGATGCATTATTCAGATGAAATGTTTCTAAAACTCCTCACATAGTTATGTCTTAGTTTATGGCTAGTGTAACGTGCTGCATATAAAGTGCAAAGTGCTAATGCTATTTTCACAGTGGAATTATTGCTATTTGGTCTAGTTGTACAGTGGTGCCATCACAATACAATAACAATGGTAATAGTGCAAATGCTGCAATTTTTTGCAATGGCGTGACAGTTCAAACACAGTGTACAAGCAATTTTATCTACAATAGTAGAGCAACACCTTGTGTGTGCTCCATGGTAACTAACTAACCATCTCTTAAAGCAGTATTTAGCTCCCAGGATGAACTCCTATATCTACTAACAGTTGTTATCTTTAGGGATGACAATACCTAGTTTCTCCTCAATGTTAAACTAGACATAAATAATGGCCAGAGTTAGTGATTAGAACCCCCCCAAACACCATGACCAAAAAACCATTGACTGTATACACTGTATAGACATAATTCTCAAATGCCATCTCATACCACACCCCCAATGTACCACAGGAAGTTAAGACATGTTGGTTACTCTCCATCTCCTCTCTTATTTTGCATAGCCTACAGTATCTTTTTTCAGCGTCCACAACATACCACGCCCCGCAGACAGCGAGAGTGGGGAGCATATTCAGCCTTAAAGGGAGGAAACCTCTTCGGATTCATGGTGATCGGGACTGTATTAAATAATTGTGTGTGGTCAGATACCTTCGTTGTAACCTGGAGAACATGATATAGCCGGCAAAATTAGATACACGCAGGTGTTAAGCAACCCAGTCATGTGCTTTGTCTTGTGCCTCAAATTCCTTTTTCAGTCGATGAAAGCCTCTGTCCCATTCAGGGACCCATCCTATTTGCTGAAAAATGTACACATTTTTCCAGAATGCTACACCCAGTGTGCTACCCTCACTTTCAAAGACTTTCCCCAAAAGTACTAATAAGAGACATGTGGGGGTTGTCCTTGCTTTAATCATTAAAGTTTAATGTATAAGAGCTCACTCTTTATCATCATATTAGTGTGTAATGATGTCAACCCCAGTTCAAACCTTAAGGCCTCAGCTGATATACTCTGTGACACCCTGAGTGATTCCCCAGGCTAGTTTCCAGGCCATGCATCACCATTCAAATAAAACGTTGCCTAAACAATAGCAAAATCCATTTAAGACTGAATCCTGCTGTTTTGGTCACAAATTTCTTAATGACCAGCATTAACGCATGAGTTTTCTTTACTTTAATGTCAATTAGCTCTTCATAACTTTTCCGGACTGGGATGGCCTGGCCTAGGTAGGTATAACAGTTCACTTAATTCATATCTCCCATGGGTCTATTAGTTATGTTCTTGTGGCACTTGCTCGCACTCACACACATGTATTTTATTTTGCTAACATTTATTAGTATATGTGTTTGCATTTGCATACTCACATAACATCTGGGCACTATGCTTGATCCCTACATAAGTTAAATAGGCCATCCAAAAAAACGGTCTATCACCTAACTTAGGGGGGAAGTTGTTCACCATTCAAAGCTCAACGGAAAGATCCGCCAGATACAAGTTGAAGAGCACGGAAGCCCGCTGTCAGTTTGGATATCCTCAGTAATAGGTCCTATGCCATTCAACCTGACCTGCACAGTAGTATTAGTGTGCAGATGGGTTCATTGTAACGAGACCTTCAGGTATGAACATTTTCCGCATTTTACCCCACAACTTCCAGTGGTCCACTGTATCAAATGCAGCAGAGAATTTGACAAACAAAATATAGAGTTGGGGGTTGTTCTTTGCTCTAGCGTCATTAATTAGCAAATGAAGAGTCAACATATTGTGGGCGGTAGCCGTACCATCTCTGAAACTAGTCTGGTAGTTGCTCAATATGTTTCGATCTAAATCTCATTGTTTCAGCTGTCCCAAGACGGGAAGCCTCTGGTATGTCCAAAACAGCAGACAATCTATAGTTATTGGGATCACACTGAGAACCTTTCTTATACCAAAATGGCTTTTTTCCAAGATCTCGGTATGTAATTGTTAGCCATAACCGAATTATAAAGCACCATTATAAGATTCACCCAGAATTCTCGATTTTTCTTAAGGGTTGCATTATCCAGGCCATCTGGACCCAGAGCATGTGAGGGTTTTCATTTTGTCAAAATTAGCTTGATGCTATCTCTATCAATAGCTCGCTCGTAAAATCTCAAATTCGGTGTAGGTACCCTTTCAGCTTCGAGCTCAGCATATTTCCTCTCAAGGTATTTGTGCCATTCGGCAGCCACTATATGATTAACAATTCATGCTGCTGTAGCCTCTCTAGTTTTTTTAGGCACCAGAACATTCGGTTATCGCCCGTCCTAAATATGTGATACATATGTTGCCATTGCGCATTATTTGTCACGAAACGGTGGATTTTAACCGAAATACCCAATTATAATATGTGTTTTTGATTAATTTAATCTGTATACATCGTTCGCTGTCCATGAAGTCACAGTGTAGGCATCTCCTAATGTTATGTTGCATGTCCCGCTTTGCATCTCTTATCTTAATATCAAAGACCCCTGCTTTTGTGTCACTAGTGTACAGGGATTTAGTAATAATACGAAGAAATGTGGCAGTCAGAGATGTGATCCAATGTACTATCCTGTCTGGGGTACGGTTCCAAGGCAAGCTTATGTCTCTTATCTGTAGCCTTCCCAGATACTGACATGTCACGTTTAAATTCAGAGTGGCCCGCCCTAACCTGCTTCTCTTGTTATTAATCATAACAGCCACAATATTTGGATTAATTATAAGGGTCTGCTAGTAATAATTGCGTGGTCACTATCATTAAAGACTACTGATAGTGGCCACACTAAATCAATTACAAAATTGTTTGTAAAAAGGTCATGAAGAGAGGTCCTTTTAGCACCTGACTTCCAGGCATAACGGTCAGGCTGATCATTCTAAATCCTGCCATTTAACATTGTCATGTTACAGTCATCAGAAAAGGCCACACAAAGCGGGCCTTGTTTATAAGGAGAACATTGTCTCATTAAACTTTTGGAGAGAAAATAATCTGTGTGTGTGCTGTTTGACTTATCCACACCGCGTGAGCTGAAATCCACACCCACAATTACCACGTTGTCTCCCTTCATGTCACAATTGTTTAAAAGGAAATACAGATCCATCATGATTTCCTCATTTAACCACCACCAGGAGGGTCATAGACATTCACGAGCAGCAGCTTAACCTTGCTTTCCTCAGGTTGCAGTATAGCTATGACCATTATGTTATCATTGGTCGGCAAATTCGTTTGGCAACAAAATGGTTGCGTACACCAATCATCATTCCGCCCATAGGGTGGGCCATTTTGACCTGTAGGGCAACATTTAGGAAAGTTCATGAAAAAGGGCTTTGTGAGCCAACTTTCTTGTATGAGAAATAAGTCTTCCCTGTTCAAATGATCATGCCCCCCACTGCTGCTTGTGAAATGTCTATGCCCACTGGTGTTGCAGGTTACCAGCGTGCATGGTCATGGCCTTAAAGTTGGTTTAGTGTGGGGGAACCCGGCGAACCAACCCAGCTCCCTTCATGGACCTGTGTAGTCAATGTCATGTTCCGTTCCTCTACTTTACAATTCACCACTCGTACTGTGTTGGGGGTAGTCATTTTCAAGTTCCCTTCTATTTTCTATATATTTGAGTGGCACACCCAGCACAGCAATCATATGCCTGGGAGTGGCAATGCTGTCATATGATAGGTACAATCCCCATATGATAGGTACAAAACCCATGTGTTTAGAACAGCGTAATGTGTCAGCAAAAGCCTCCTGTAGCTGTCCCGAGACACAACCTTACATTTCAGGAGTAGTAACATGTGCCACCTCATACCATGCACAGATACAAACTCCTATATACAGGTATAGACGCAGGGGCCTGGCAGCAGCCTTGTGTGTCTGTCTAGTCGAGCCCCCTGTGCCAAGTTACTTTCATCATGCCCCAGGAAGGCACTCCTATTTATATCAGGAATATCCATATATGTGACTGCACATCCTGGTGTGCCCCCAAGGAACATATCTATTTGCCCATGAACTTTTTACTATACTCAGAGGCAGATTGATATGCGCAGCTATATTTTCATATGCTGAGGTTCAGCCATCCTATGCCTTGATCTGACTCATATATCGGGGAACTAGGGGCCTTCAGAAGAGTCTGCTGGAAGGCAGTGAGAAGCTGGAGAAAACATTACCCTTGTATAGAACCACTTTGCTGTCTATCATTTAGCCAAGTGGTATATAATGGAGGGCATTCAAGAAGCCTCAATTTCTGGTATATAATGGAGGGCATTCAAGAAGCCTCAATTGCGCTCATGGTGCACTTGAACATCAGTAAACCCTCCTCCACACAAAATAGAAATTAACTCTCTACTTTCTGACCACTCCCTAACCTCCCTCCACAGCCTTCCGACTCATACTCAAGGCATACTCTCTTGAACGGATCTTCCTTTATTCCTCCCATACCTCAACGAACCCCACTATTGACACCTCCCCACAATACAATGACCTAATTTATTTAAACATGTCTATTCCTCCCCATTCTGTCTCTGTTTTCCATCCCTACCTGCCTTCCTTCCTGCTTCGCTATGGCCTGCTCCCTCATATTCAAGCTCAAGCTTGACTCTCTACCCCCCTGTCTGGCTAAAAGACCATTCCTCCTAGCTCTATACCCTCCTCTAACAAACAGAACTTCCTTGAATTCAACTAGGATTTTGCGTCTCCAAACAAGAACCACTATCCCAAAAGCACCTTCACTCTCTCTAGCCTTGCCCTAGCCTGGGATTACCCCTGGCATTTGTCACCTTAAGAGTGGCATGCAACGTGACCTTCCCCAATGGTGCAAGCCCCTCACCCATCATCTTCATCTAGTGTATTGGAATGCCCTTCTAGCACTTTCAAAAGGTTTTGACTATGTTAAATACAACTATTTCACTATATCTGCTCTCCTCCCCGAAAACTTTCCTTTACTTTCCTAACCATAATGGCTCCAATTTGCCCTCAAACCATATCATCTTCACTTTCAGTTAATAGCTTTACCCTCTATGTGTCATCTTAGATATAAACGACAGTCAAACAATTTGCCTCTCCTTCTCCCTTTCTCCCTCTCTCATTCCCCACTCACCACTACCCTTCACTGTCCTATCATCAAACTGTCCATCCAACGATTGACCTGTCCCACTTCTCCCGCAATGTTGCAAAATCCTGAAATGTGCGGTCTTTAACAGGATAACTCTTTACCTGCAGAACACTGATGTCAGTGAACATCTATAACCTGGATTCTACAGCCATCACACCACTGAAATGGAGCAGACTTATGTCTTGGACTTTCTGACCACTGCTCGCCACTCCAAGCTCTCCTCCATCCTCACCCTTCTGCATCTCTCGACTGCCTTGTCACTTACAACAGGGCCTCTCTAATCATTACCTTCTCACACATTGGAATCCAAGACACTGCTCTCATTGGTTGGCCCTTCTCTCTTTTCCAAGAACAACAAAAACCAATGATCACATGTCTCTCCCGGTAGGAATCCCTCACAGCTCAAACCCAAGCCCACCGTTCTTCACATTTTAGACCTCCAACATTGACCATCTCATCCCTTTTGGTTTTCCTATTACCTTTTTTGCTAATAGTACCCAATCTTTCTTCTCTTTTGCTTACTTCACTTCTGATTTTTCATTGAGGATCTCTGACAGCCTCTCTCTAATCTGGAATTGGATGCCACTTCACTGCCTAATGCTCAATTCCTTCAAAACTGGCGTCATCTATCTTCCATCCCTCAATGTTCCATCTCTCCTCCCAAATTCCTCTGGAACTGCTCATCCCCCTTCCCACCTTATCATCATCTTTGACAGCAATCTAAAGCTCCCACACATTAGAACCTCCAGACCCTGCTCTGCAAGGATTAACCTGATAAATGTCTGGCAGATCCCCCACTCCTCACCTACATTCCACCAACTACAAATCTAGACCTTGCTTGGGCCTACCACTTTACCCCTCTTGACAAGATCCTTATTTTCACCAGATGCACTCTGTACAATTTCTCCCGCTCATCTTCCACCTCTCCTCATCATCTTCATGCCGGCTGGTTCTCCATGTACAACTAGTCCCTCCACACATTTCTACTTCTTTTTTGTGTGGATAATTATATTTTCATATTTTCAAAGATACACAATAATCAAATATCTACAAGTTGAAATAAATTGTAAGTACAATCCATATCATATTATTAAAATTATAAAAAATATATTAATACACATTTTAAATTCTACAGTAATAACACTAAAAAGTCGTAAAGAACATTGAATTCCCAAATAAATTTAATCTAAACACAAGAGACACAAACAAAAAAAACCACACACCTAACCACATACACACACACACACAACCACAAACATCCACAATCCTATGACCCCCTTACCCCTAGGAATATACAGTAGTATTCATTCCAAACTATCTATAAAGCTCATTAAAGGATGTCCCCAAATCCAAATACTTCTCTGCCCTGTCTTGCTCTGCGGTGCACGCCTTACCTGGGTCTGGGTCTGCCTGCAATGAGGGAAAAGGTGGGGTCTATCCTTTCGTGAAGCCACCTTGAACCCTGAGGTAACAGGGACAAGAGGGAGCTTGCCCTAAGGAATGATCCAATTAGAGGGAAACCCCCAAAAAGGGAATAACCCTCTGGCTGTTAATGAATATGTCCTTGTAGTAAGGATGATGCAGAAGAGCAGCAGCAGCCAACAGGTATATAGCAGTGAAACAGCAGCAGCAAACATAAATATTGCAGAGAAGCAGCAGCAGAAGAGGATAAGGGCAAAGGATCTAAGAGTAAGGTAACGATAACAGCAAGGATTAGATCAGGGGCAGGCAGGCTGCTAAGTGGTACCCCAAGAACAGCAACTGACTTGCAAGGAAAGGCAGGAGATGAAAGTCCAGGAGGCTGGAAGAGGATCAGAAGAATGAACAAGGAGGAGGCAGTCTCCAGAGTACAGAATTCAAGAACTAGCATTCGTGCAACAAGGAGAGGAGGTATGATGCACTTGCTCACCCGTCCCGCATACAATTATGTTGGCCAGAGCTGCACCAGCAGGACATCACTTTGCTGATGCAGGGAACATCACAGGGGCCATCTTGGTAAGGTCACCACAGCGTGTAAGAGGTGCCATCTTGGTTGGGGTGCGAGCCTCCATCTATTCCATGTCAACCTGCTGAACTGTCTCCTGACACTTGCCTCGAAAACATGACCTTATCAAAATTAGATCTGCAATTCATTTACCCAATAATCCACCTGTATTTGTTTCCTCATCTTCCAAACTTTAATTTCTGCTTATAGACTTCAAATGTATTCATGGACTTACACCCCTTGTGAACAGCTTCTGGTAGGCTCTATCTCCTGCTACTGTGCTTCTTGCACCCTTTGCTCTAGCATCCTGCTGAACCTGTCCATTGCTCATCAACCTTTGTCATCTATTCGCTTCCGCTCCTCCTCTGACCTTGCCCCCCCACAATTGAAACTCCTTATCCAGATCATTAAAAACACCACCATCATTCACACATTCAAGTCTGGCCAGAAACGCCATGATATGTGGTAAAGGAGACCTCTCCCTCTTATCCATTTTACCCCCACTTCAAAGCCGATCCCTATTATCATCACGTTTATGCTGACATTTCCTTAGAAACAGTCCTCCTTTTGAATCGTCTGTATATCTCACTGTAGCAAAGGTTTGCATACGTGACCTACAGGACACTTTCCTTTACTACCAACTCGACCATCCTGATGAAGGCCAACAAATGAAAGCTTCACCAATAGCTCTATCTATTTGGCCGAAACACAATAGTGTCAACAAACTTTTTCTCCATTGCGGTATTCATCACTAACACTGACATTTGTTCACTGTAACTTTGTTAGTGTACTCACATGTTATTTGTAAATTGAATCCCGTCGATCAAAAAGGAAAAACATGTTCTATGTTTATTAACATCCAGTCAATTTGACTGGATTGTACTCATGTGTATTATGTACTCTGAATTGACAAGTGTCCCTGGATGTTTTCTTTCTACCATGATAAGCAAATGTGTATTAAAAAACTAGGGGTCGAAAACCCTTCAGACCCTTGACAAATCTATAGATTTCTCTTTATTCCGTAGGGGTATAAATATGAAAGTGTGTATGTTCTCTCACCCTGATTGTGTAATTTTATAAGGATCTCTTCTGTAGACATGGGCACAATCATCAAAGACCTTTAGGATCACCTGCTGGTTGAGTCTGGAGGGAATGTGTGCTGAACAGATGGACTGAGTCTAATTTAGTGCAGTTTATTAAAATGTTATTAGATTCAATAAATAAATAACAAAAAAGGTATTTTATTCTTTTACAGTTATCACAATCCCAAAACCTTTAATTACTCACTATAATTAAAGCTAAAAAACGTTACGAAAATGATATACATTTACTATGCTTTATGAATCTCTCAACGATTCTAGAGGATCACTAAAGGATCAGACAAGAGTGATAGCAATGCTTCATTCAGAGCTAATATTTTTGGAAGGCTTTGTAATCCCCTGCAATCCAACTTGGATAATAACACAGCAAAGATCACCCAGATTTTACACTCAATAATTGAATCCATTATGGAGGATAGATTGAAACGTAGAAAAGAACGCTCACAGAGTACAACAGAAACGACCACCATCAGAGAGGATGCCCCTTCGACTGTTAGTTTGGTTAATTATGAAAATTTGACAAATGATGATCTGGTCCAGAAGCCGAGGCAGGTGATTCACGGAAAATATCTCAAACCGTCCCAGACGACGCCGATGGAAACCAACAACCAAGTAATATTAATTGAGGAGAAGAGCGGGGCCTTGGAGCCATCGGGCGAACAGCCAATAGACCTGATGGAAGGAGCAGTGAGGGCTCTAGCATGTTGCCCACAAAAGGAGCTATTAATCACCAAAAACCCTGTCAGAAAACAGTTTTCAAAACTGACAGGGGGGAGGTGCAGGGACCCTGCCTTGTTTCTGTCGCCACATACAAAAAGGAAGATATTACAACTAAAATTGGACAGAAAGAAAAACCAGGAGTCAAAATCACTGAACCATAGACATCCATATCCAAGATTCCATCAAACGTTTTGAAGAAAAGTCCCTGTAAAAAGCTGGATACCCCTGATTCACAACACTGTGGGCACGCAAGGATTCTTTGATCTAAAGGATTGTCATGCCGAGGCAAACACACTGCTGCCAACTCTACCTTCGCAACTGGCATCTAAGGAACAAGATCCATTGATCACCCACATAGAAGACTCTGATTACGGATAGTTAATTAATTTATCTACATACTCATACTCATGAGTAGAGTACCAGGGAGAAGCAGATGGGCGCTAAACTGACAGATCGACCTCAGCAGGAAGCTCTTGTGTTATTGGGGACGGTATCAAGCCAGAGGGCTACTATGAGGGTGGCACATCGAGCAGCGAAGAGGAAGTGGAATATCAACCAAAGATTGAGGAAAGATCTAACACAAAGGCTGCAAGCCACACTTCTTTGCAAAAGGGATGTGCGGGAGGCTTTAAATCTACAACAAAAAAATCTGCAACTGCTTTTTCTCATTATTTGGGGAGAACAAACAAACAAAAATCTTATGACTCTGATGGTTATTTTGTTACCTTGGAGGAGATGATGAAGGCCTTGGTGCATAAACAACTACTTAATAAGACTGCCAAGAGAACTAGTTTTGGAAAAAAGAAAACAGAACGCCAATTCTACAAATAAGGATCCGAGGGAAAGAAATGACATTTTCAGGCTCCTCCTACAGAGAGTGTTAAGAATTAGCGACAACCTCACCTTGAGTAGGGCTAATGTCCTGAGACTCCTTCACTCTATTGCAACCTTAAAAGGACTTGCCACGGCTGAGTTACACCTGGTCGAGTTTCTGGAAGAGGATTGTTTGGACAAGGTGGTTCTATACCTATCATCCGTTAAAGTTAAAAACCTCCTCTTGCAGGACGCGCCCAGAATGCTGTCAATGGGCTTCTCGCTAAGCAAGTACAATGCAATTATCCGGAGCAGGGCTCCCCTATGAGACCAAAAAGTAAGTTTACAAGGAAAAACGTGACCCCAATAACTAAGAAGTACCCCTTGAAATCTTCTGCGAGAACAATTGTATTAGCAAGGAGAAAAAGACAATAAGCAACCTGAATGAAAGCAACCTGTGTTGAATATTACAGTGGCTGGATATAAGTCTGTTCAAAATAAATGGAACAAACCAGTGTCAAAAACAAGAGACATACAAGGAGACGACTGGGGTTGGCTGCCAGGAGTTTTGACCCCGGAATCATTGAGATCATAACGTCGAAAGATCTCCTTGCCCAGAAAACAACCGGCACTTACTTTAGGATGCTGGAACACTGGGGGGTTCCAGCACCTACTTGGGCCGGTAGACATGGACTTTGCCCAATTTGACATGGTATCTATGAGGGAGACCTGGTTACGAGAACTGCCTATTTTGGAAGGCTTTACATCATATCTGAATCCTGCAATTAAGGGCCCTAAGGGCAGGCCTATGGCCGGTCTCTTAACATAGGAGGCTTGAAAGTCCTGGAGGTCTTGCAACCAACGCCACTAATACAGGCTCTGTTACTGCAGCTGACCGACTCAAAAGGAAAGACCTGTGGAACCGTCATGGCTTTGAACCTTTATTGGATCTTTGGTTCGATGTTGGCGATATCATTTGAAAGCCAAGTCCTGCAACCTATTGATGACTCTTTGGGCAAACATCCTAACTTGGCATTTATAGTTTGTGGTGACTTAAACATACAATGCTTCCACTCCTCAGGAGAGCTCATCACTGATCTCCCATTGAACGCCTCTGTGGCTATAGTAAGAGGCTTGAGATGGAGAAAAGAACTAGCAGATCGCAACATAAGTATAGTGAATGGGCACCTTCTAGGAGATATTCCCGCAACAATGGGCCTCATTACACGGTAGGCGGTGGACCAAGGTGCTATTAGCACCTTGGTCCATGCCGGTAAAATACCGGCACCGCCTTGGAGGAAAGGGGAATTACCGCCCTATTCCAAGGTTGGCGGGGTGGTAATTCCCCCTTCCCCCATTGCCCTTCCCCATTCCCATTTTTGCCCCATAGGGCATAATGGGAATGGGGAAGGTGCTAATTACGGTACCGCAAATTGCGGTACCGTAATTAGCACCCTGATCCCTTTGCGGGTTGGTTTTTAACGCCTGCTAAAAAGCAGGCGTTAAAGTACCAACCCGCAAAGGGACCTTGTAGTAAAGCGGTAAGGGTTAAAGGTCACCGGTACCATTACCGGTAAGCGTTAACCCTTACCGCCTTCCGTGTAATGAGGCCCAATGACTTGGAAGAGGGATGAAGAAGCAAAGAATCTGCCTTAACCTGTTCCCGACTAGGCAAATTCTGAGACCACGAAAACTTGGTGGGGGATCCCTGATCTGTCGATTGTGCCAAGAAGAAGCAACAATCGAAATTCTTTTTTTTTTATAACTTTATTTATAATTTCAAACAAATCCAAACAATGAAGGATAATAACATAAGAAGTACAACAAAACCAGTTTTAAACCTTCCCATAAGCCCATGTCAGTAAACATGTCTCATAACAGAATACCTAGAAATGGGTAAAAAACAAGAACCAAATGATATTGAAATATCTAATAAAAAATAACAATTTAAAAAAAAAAACCCTAAAACATTTAGACAAAAAGGACAAAAAAAAAAAACTTCTCATATCTCATTTCCCCCATCCTGTGTCACATTACCATACAATTCAGTGAAAGACTTCCACAAAAACCAATAATCCTTTTTTTTACCTATTTTTTTGGATTGAACTAACTCAAATTCCGATAACACAATCACATCATTAATCCAATCCTCAACAGTCGGTTTCTTCCTAGATTTCCACACTTTCATAATTTGTTCCAATACCACTACCAATATCTTATCTATTCAACACCCATACCGCCGAGCTTTCAAACAACAACCTCTTTTTGCCAATAACAGAACCTGAAAGGGTTTCCTTGTAAAGGAAATCGACAAAGTGATATCCAATCTATCTAATACTTCCATCCAAAAAGTTGACACTCTCGAACAATTCCATAACATGTGAATCAATGATCCCTTCTCACATCTACATCCCCAACAAATTTCGTCTGCAAGTAATCCCAAATCATGCATTCTCACTGGAGTCCAGTACAACCTTCCCAAAATTTTCTGATGTATAAGACGCAGCTTGAGATCCATCTTACTACTATAACCAACTTGCCATACATACTTCCAGATTCCATCACTGATTTTAAATCCTAAATCCAACTCTCACTTCTGGTCCAATTTATCCCAAGCCCACAATACTGGATCATCCTCACTCATGAGTCTCAGATATGTGGACACATTATTTGGCAATAAGTGGAACACAGTACAACCCGCCGGTTCTTTTTCCAGTTCTGAATTCATCATATCAAATACTTGTGTCAGAAGCCGCTCAAGACCCCTATATCTATTCTTTTCCCGACTACTCAGATGATACTCACATTGAAGTTCCTCAAAAGACTTCATGACCCCATCTCGCAACAAATCTCCCAAAGTCAACAAACCCTTAGAAATCCAACTTCGCCAAAACAATACTCTATTACTTATTTGCAATGTTGGGTTATACCAAATTGAAGAAACATGATTCAGAAATACATTACTCTTAAAGTTAAGCACCCACCATGTCATTGAGTCTTTAGATACTTTAATAGTTGGCAACTTATTAGAACCCCTAGGTAACGTCCCCATCGAAAAAACATTATCCAACTTGAAGGGCATTAAAGCATTTCTCTCTATAGTCAACCAAATTGGCTCCTCCACAGTCTCTAATTTCACATATTGGGCAGCCTTCTTCAAAACAAAACCCCTATAATATTTCCCCAAATTAGGATATCCAAATCCCCCTTCCTTAGCGTCCCTCTGCAAAATATACCTCGGAATCCTAGGAGCCTTTTTTTCACCCCAAAGAAAATCCTGGAATACCCGATCGATGTTCTTAAGTAATTTCTTTGAAAAACTCAGAGGGATTGACTGCATAACATATAAAACTTTAGGCAGAAGTGACATTTTAATAATATTAACCTTAGCCCAGATTCCTAAGTCTATTCTGGACCACTTCCTAGTATCTCTCCTTAGTGTATCCATCTTGTAATGCCATGTTCGGCAACAAAAGACCTAAGGCTGAAACTCATGTTGGAAGTGGTCAAGAAGTATGGTCATAGACCTAAGGAAGCATAGTGGAAAATCTAATTGGCGGGTGAGCGAGTCCCAATTTCCTTGGCCCCCGTCAAATTGGTTGTCGCCATGTTCAGGAGATTGGAAGTACCAAAGTCTGTATCTGGAGAACAGGATTGATAGTAAACCAAATGAACTAAACTGTACATTAGAATTTCACCAAGTGCTCACGTGTTTTTTATTTTGGATTTTAGATGTCGGATAAAATGGCTTAAAGATTTTTCTTTGTATAACCATGAATAGCCAATAAAAAAATAAAAATTAAAAAAAAAGATCTTGGATTACTTCTTCGCCTCGGACTTCATCTAGGAGAGGCTCAATTCTTTGAAGGTGTTGAGAACTAACAACAGCGACCATAATATCATAAGGGTTACATCAGACCATTGGCCTACGTACGAATTAACTGAAATGAGTCAGCAATTCGAAATACACACAGGTCTTTCTAGGTTGAGACTTACTTCAGAAAACATCAGAAATGCAGGACAACCGAGCTTGTGTGCAGACAGATGCAAGGAACCTAAAAGATTACACTGTAGTCCTTACTATGTTTGCGGGAAAAACATCTCGTGGCATGAAGCCTTCATTTGTTAGACAAGGTAGTTTTAGGCTCTAGGGTTGGAACCTGCCAGTGCTGAGCTCCAGTTATATTGATCATGAGTAAGATCACAGGAGTAATTGTAGGGGTTTAGCCCAAGCCCCTGTTTGGTTGGATAAGAAAAATGGTGGTCTCCTGGTTATCTCGCTTGGAAGTTAGTGAAGTAATTACTGTGACACTTTATTCCATACGAATTGGTTCGTTTTTATTAGTGGTGGTTGTACTTGCATTGAGTTTTACATACTCATAGTTGTTTTTGAGAAACACTGTTTCAACCTAGATAAGCAAGTTAGGTCAGCCGACACGTTTTTCGACCCGTACGGTCTTTCTCAAGGCATTTAATTCTGGTGTGTGCCCTCTGTGGGGTTCTGTTGGAATGTGGACTGTCCCTACGGCAGTCCAGGCTCCTGTTGGGCCCTGAGTGCTTCTCTGTAGTCCTCGGCGGCGGTGCGCTGCTGCCGAGGACTACAGAGAAGCACTAATAAAAACGAACCAATTCGTATGGAATAAAGTGTCACAGTAATTACTTCACTAACTTCCAAGCGAGATAACCAGGAGACCACCATTTTTCTTATTCATTTGTTAGACGCCACTGTTTCGACCAGGAAGTTGCAAATAGGAAACAAGATCTCCGAAGACAAGCGAAGATGTTGGCGAAAATAGGATCGCCCGAATCCTTAGTAATGGTCAAAAAACTGAAACAGTCTTATAAAAACTGGTTGAAGCTCATCAACATCTCATGATTCAAAACGACTCAGAGAAAATGCTGATAATGATTGCCGCTAAAAACACCAGCGAGATATGGAGAATCTTTAATAATCTTAACAACTTGCAATCATCAGCCCTGTGTAATGGACGTTTGGGTTAAGCACTTCAAGACGCTGTACGCAAAACCTGGGAAAGTGGTTCAGCAATACACTCCAAATCCCATTGACAGATGGTGCTTCGATATTGACAGATACGAGATCCGGAACTTGATAACAACTTCAAGAGCGTCTGGACCAGACGGTATCACCAATAAAATGTTAAAGGATGATCCCGAGGAGTGGGCTTCCTTTATAGAGGAACTTTTTCATCACATCAGAACAGAAAAGAAGATACCTAATTCATGGATTAATTCAATAATTGTTCCTATTTTTAAAAAGGGCGATAGGCCTGACACGGCAAACCACAGGTCTATCACCTTATTAGATGTAATTAGAAAATTATTTGCAGCAATGATCCTAAAAAACCTGACACATTGGAGCAGCTCTACAAATCACTGTGATAACTGGCAAGCAGGGTTTGTAAAAGGTATAGGCACTTCCCTCAATTTGTTTTTGATTAATTTGTTAAAAACGAGGGCGAAAACAGTCTGTCTGTGGTCCACCACGGGGCGCACAGATGAGAGACGCAAGTTAGAACCTCTCCGTGCCCCTGACCCCTGAATCTGCAATTGTGCACCCATTTGCCCACATTCTGAGACCACCACAACGCTGTCTGGACCAAGGTCATATGAGAGAACATACTGGGAAAGAATCAGACCGAAATAGGTCTCCCTGTCCCAGAGAAACGTCGTCTGGAACGGTGGTTCCCGCCCAACAGTGAAAAGTGCGCGTGACAAGCCCTGCAGCCGCATTGCTGGAACACATCAGGCAACTGGTTCCACTGTGTACCCATGCAGGGGATCCTAGACGGAAGCTAGTGATCCATTGCCACAACAAGTTGCACCCTGCGGATGGTCTGACCAGGCTGGCGGCTGTGAGACGACCCAACAGGTACGATTCCCCAGCCCGCAGCGAGGCCACGTTGCAGCGGCCAGCCCAACTGAAGTGATTCATGTCCGCGCGCGTGACCCAGATCTAACACCTCATAAAAACGCTGCAAATACTAGAGTCAGTCCCCATATAGCCATATGTTGCAATGAGCGAGATACAACAAACTCTGGCCTGCTTCACACTGGGACTATCTGCGAAAGCGCTGAGTGCACTCACAGTGACCCCAGACAATACGCACTTTGGGCCTCTGCCACTCCTCAGTCCTGCTCCTTCTCCCCCCTCTTACCGCACTGTCCCGCTTCTCCGATTTGATCCAGCCTGTGGCTCCCGAGAGCAATAACTGCTATTTCCTGGTACCTATCTACGGACACGGTACGGGATTTGTATGTTGGACCGGCCAGACAGCTCGACGTGCGCCGACAGAGTGCCCCGGGGGAAAGGTGCACTCGCCCCCATCTGCCAAGACACTTTCAGGGATCCAATTACGACTCATCCTGCATTGCGCGGCAAGGCCCAACGACTATCGCTGGAGCGAGTGTGTGCCAAGGTCGGGCACTGAAGAGCAGCTAGTGAAGAGAGTGGCCCGCATCCTGATACCTTGGGCCTCATTACACGGAAGGCGGTAAACCATGGTGCTATTAGCACCATGGTTGCCACCGGTACCATACCGATACCACCATGGAGAAAAGGGCAATTACCACCCCATTCCAAGGTTGGCGGGGCGGTAATTCCCCCTTTCTCCATGGCCCTTCCCCATTCCCATTTTTGCCCCATAGGGCATAATGGGAATGGGGAAGGCGGTAATTACGGTACCGCAACTTGCGGTACCGTAATTAGCACCAAGGTCCCTTTGCGGGTCCCAACTTTAACGGCTGGTCTACACCAGGCGTTAAGGTCGGGTCCCACAAAGGGCCCTCGTAGTAATGCGGTAAGGGTTAACGGTCACCGGTACCCTTACCGGTGACCGTTAACCCTTACCGCCTTCCGTGTAATGAGGCCCCTTGTCCTATGGCGTGATACTGTACCACCCCACGGTGCTGATCGGCGTCACTGAGCGCATCCAACAGTTGCCTGAATTGCCTTGTTGCAGTAGTGAGACCTGGGGCCCCAATGCAACCTGGTGCCCCGTCACCACAGTGCCCATACTACATATACATGGCCTCAAGATGCGTGGGCCCCCTGGTTTCCCCATTCCTCCACGCGACATAAGGCTCAACGATAGCGCCTCAGACGCCCCACACCACTTTTAATTGCTGCACATTGCAAGATACGTCGCACCAGGACAGTGGCAAGGCACACCACCTCCCCACCTCCATGTGTAACACACTTTAGCCACTTATACGCGGAATCGGAAGCTAAATACACCACAAAACGACGAGATGCAGTAATTATATACAATCGCCTGCCAAGAGACCTGGTCCCGTCTCCAACAAAGACCCACCTCACGGAAGCAGACAATTCTCCTACTGTGGGCACGGCTAGTCACATGATCAAGGACTCATCTTTGACCCACTGACGAATGAAAGGGTGCAAGAGAATGAGAGTTTACAACACCTGGTCAAATATTGTGGCGGAGCTGGCACATGCCACCCAGCAGCGCTCCTTGCCCTGGCTTCTGACAAAGTATGTCAACAAGACACACAAACAGGCCTATAATTTTGTACTTTGTGGCGTGCAATCCCATGAGGGCCACGACCAACCTTGACCCCAAACAAAATTGGAGAAGAAACACGCAGATTCAACTGAGACGCTGGTCTACACCCTGGAATGACCTAGAGGGACTGATAGTGTTTGTGGCCCCCGAATAAGGGAGTGCGCCCGCCTGCTTCTCTAACACGCACTTGAGATACTCAAGTCGACCGGACCTAGACTCACACATGGGCGCCATCAAACCATCAACACTGTAACCTGAAGCCTGAAGCCTGAGGCCCAACATACAAACCAGCCACAAGTGACTCTCTGACGCGTCTAGCACTCTGAATCAAACCCTGAAAATACTCTCCGACGTAACAACATTAAGACACCCCAGGTGACTCCCGGCTTCGCCCTGCTGACTATCAAGCTCGAAATACAGCAGAGGACACCCAGCTGCTACACCAACACGAGGCCAGTAGAGATAAGCGTACCAGCGCATGGAGTGTAGAGATAAACTAGCCAGATTTGCATTCCCTGGTGGACACAAAAACGACCCCTCAAACGCAACAGCGACAATGGCTGCCGAAATGCAGAATTCTATGGCCACTAAGGGAGATGTTGCCGCACTATTAGAAGAAATAAGGGGAATGTGTGCTTATATCGGAAGCAAAGTGGACAAGATTAACAGCAGGATGGACAAAATGGAGGACAGACCTCCCTTGACAGTATCGAAACACAAATAGACGTCCAATTGAGCGAAATAGAGCACCAAGAGGCGGACATGATCTTGAAGATGGACGACTTTGAGAACCAAGAAAGGAGAAACAACCTCTGCATCTTCGGAATCCCAGAAAGAGAAGGAGAGACTCAAAGGGAATTAAAGAGCACTATCCATCAGATCCAAAAGCAACTCTTCGACGATGAATCCATTGACGCCACAAATATCAAAAGGCTCCATAGAGCCGGTGGACCTGCTGGAGGCCCGAGATCTGTCCTAGTTCGCTTTCATAATTACCCTTACAGGCTCAAAATCTTAGGGGAAGATAAAATGAAGGGCACAATCACCATATTCCAGGACCTTTCATCCCTAACCCTTGCAAAGAGACGGCTATGCTCGCCGGTGACCAAATGGCTCAAAGAGAAAGGGACACGATACAGATGGGGTTACCCATTCTCTATCACATTTGAGCTGGACGGACAAAGGCATAAACTCATTACAGAACTAGAAATTAACAAAGCCATAAGGGAATTAGTCAGAGGAGAAGAGAGCACTTCAGTCAGCCAATCACAAACCGAAAAGAACACTGGATGGCAGACCAAAAGATCCAGGAGAAGGAGAATACCAGGATCAAGGAAATTCTTCAAACTTAATACACCCCTGCCCAGTGTGCTATGAGGATACATCAGCTTTTCAACGTGCTGATAACATGCGCGAACACTCACCCAGACCAACCAGCTAAATGGTCATCAGTGATGAGTGAAGTATCACCCTATACGTCATTAGGGTGGATAGAGTATTGAGTTGCATATTGTATGAGCCCTAACAGAAGAGGATACTTAATGTTGTATACGTTGATCAAAGTATTTTACGTTTACAATGTTTTGGTTACTTTGCAAATGACAAGCTAGGGTACAAGGAGCCACCCGATAATTTGGTGTTAAGGGAAGGGGTCAAGTTTAAAGACCTCACCGGTGGCTCGGACTGGACTAGTGGCCATAACTGAGAGAGAACGGGCGCCTCAAGGGTATGGGGGTTTGGGAGGGAGGGAGGAGGGTAGGGCAGGGACAGGGAAGGGTAAGTGAAGGGAGGAAGTTAATGATCTCTCCACAGACCGAAAAGGTTCGAGTAAAAGTCAACAATTCAGGCAAGTATGATACACCCAATGAGCACAGCACCTTTTGCATTTATTACATATGGCGGCAATAACAGGAGCTCACAAAAAGGACGCACTTTGCATATGCACACTAAATATCAAAGGTTTAAACTCACCCACCAAAAGATCCGTAGTTGCCAGAGAGTTCCGAAGGTCTGATATTGACATTCTAGTTCTCCAAGAAACCTGATACCAAAAAGGCAATGGGAAAAAGATTCCCTGCGGCCTCTAGGTGGAACATATTGGGGCTTGGATATCCTCAAAAAGGCGGGGGTGGGCATCCTGATTCGCAAGGGGTTACACATGGAGGTCACGAAAACTTGGGCAGACACAGAGGGAAGGGCACTACTGATCGCGGGATCCATAAAGAACATGAAAATTACCCTCAAAAACATTTACACATCCAATCAAGGCCAGAAAATATTCCTCCATAGAACCACAGAAAAAATTATTGGCATGACACACAGTCTTGGGGGCGACTTGAACACCTGGATGGACATGACCCTAGACAGACAAACCCGGAATGATGTGCAGCGTGAACCTCGAAAGCAAGCGATAGCAGAGATTAACACGGCCTTAGAATTATAAGGCCTCAGAAATATCTGGGGGTACCATCAACCACAGGATAGAGGCTTTACTTTCTACTCCACCCCACACAGCACCCTCACAAGAATTGATTACAGATTTATATCGAAAGGCCTGCTAGAGATACTAGGTAACTCCGACATCCATCTAATCGCATGGTTAGACCACGATATGGTGTCAGCAGATTTACATTGGGAAGGTCTATCGCCCCGAAATACGAAATGGAGATGTAATGAATCCCTATGGAAGGACCCAATCTTTAGGGAGGAAATAGAAACCGAGATTAAACAATTCTTCATCACCAATGACACAGGGGAAGTAAAAAAGGGGTTGGTGTGGGAAGCAGCCAAGGCCACATGGAGAGGTATCGTTATTAGAGAAGGGGCCCAGAAGAAAAGAGAAATCTCACTCATAGAAAAAGGACTCAGTGCGAGGATAGGCGCAGCTGAGAATCTTGTGCAGTCTTCCCCTGGTTAAAACATCTTTCAGAGGCCAAAGATCTTAGGGAAGAACTGAGGGCACTTGAGGAAGGAAAGATAGTCCAGAGCTTGCAATTTTTAAAACAAATATTCTACAAAAAGGGGGATATGGCTGATGCCATCCTAGCGGCACGGCTGCGCAAACAGAGATCAGAGAGGTGGGTCAGTAGAATAGAAAGACCAGACCCCAACCAAACAAATACAACAGAGACCACAGCAGAGGGGATTCAAGAGGCATTTGCCACCTTCTCTGAAGGCTTATACACTAGTGACGGGTCAGCTCCCACAGGGAACATCAACACATACCTCACAGAATCATGCCTCCCCTCATTATCCAAAGTGGAAGCCAAAGCTCTTGAAGCACAGGGGATGAGATACAGAATGCCATTAAACGTCTTAAAATAGGGAAGGTCCGTGGAGACGACGGCTACACCCCAGGATTCTTTAAAACATTTTCTTCAATCCTTACCCCCATTCTAGTGACTCTCTTTAACGACATCTTGGAGATGGGCAAAGCACCCTCATCGTTTGCCCAGGCCCTCCTTACAGTAATACCAAAAGAAGGAAGGGACCCCAAGAACTGTGGCTCATATCGCCCACTATTACTCCTTAACATTGATGCAAAGACATACACCAGAGTCATCGCGGCCAGATTGGAATAACACCTACCGAAACTGCTACACCCTGACCCAGTAGGTTTTGTAATGGGACGACAAGGGGCAGACACGATGAGAAAGACACTCCATCCAATAAATCAAGCGCAGAAGATGGTAGGAGACCCTACGCTTCTCTCAATAGACGCCGAGAAGGCGTTTGACAGGGTGGTCAGGGACTTCCTAGATAGGGTTCTCATAAAAATAGGCTTGGGACCAAAGCTCCTCCGAGGCATTAAGGCGATATACTCCTCTCCAAGAACTTGCATAGCGGTTAATGGAGGCTACTTAAGGTGGTTCGAATTAAAAGGAGGGACCAGGCAAAGTTACCCACTATCTGCCATACTCTTTGTCCTCTCACTCGAACCACTCGCTCAGAAATTGAGACAAGATAGAAGGGTGGAGGGAATTACGGTTGGAAAACAGGCTTATAAATTGGTACTCTATGCAGACAACATACTCCTACAGGGGCTCAAAATAAATACCGGAAAATCACTCATTCTCCCAATAAATAGAAGTGGGGATGCTAATGTGGAACGTTTTGCACCCCTTGGTATGAAAATTAGCTTAGGCACGTTGTGATACCTGGGCATCAATCTCACTAGAGAACTTAATGATCTATATGAGGCAAACTTTCCCCCTGATGACGGTGATAGAAAGGGACCTTGAAAGATGGAATAAACTTAGATTTCATGGATGGGTCGGCTGAATGCCATTAAGATGGTGATCTTACTGAAAATACTGTACTTATTTCAAATGCGCCCCATTCAAATACCGAAAACTACTTTGTGACGACTAAAAATTCCTTACTACACTTCTTATGGCAAAACAAAAAGCCCAAAGTCCCCAGTGCACTGCTCCATCTCTGCAAAAATAGTGGAGGGGTCGGACTCCCAGACATACAGCTGTATTACAGGGCTGCCCAATTGAGAATCTTAATTTCACATTTTAGACAACCCACAGACCTACAGTGGTTGCGCCTGGACAATCATCATCTCCACCCCTCAACTGTTGGGGAATGGCTGTGGGTACTAGGATCGAAATTACTCAAGAGAATATGAGAACATCCCATACTCGGAACCCTATGGAACGTGTGGAGACAGGGGAAGGGGATGAAAGGTATCACAACATGATCCTCACCTTTGGGGCACTTGTGGGTGCCAGGAATTCGAGACTCCATCCCAAATCCAGAAAGGTTACAAACCTAGTTTGAGGCTGGACTAGAAAGAGCAGGACAACTATGGAGGATTGAAACCTTTCTAACAATACAAGAACTTGAAGAGGCACTCAGACTAGGCCCACTTCCAGTTTCCCATATATACAATTAAAAGGGGTTATGACCAGAAAATCTGGAAAGATAAATTACAAAGAGAACTTACTCTGTTTGAGAAGATCCTAGACACCAGTACAGGTACCAGTGTGGTCTCATAAGTGCATTATACACAGCCCTAGTTGAAGTGAAAAGATCCCCATCCTATACACTGAAAGCAAAATGGGAAGCCAACGTGGGACGGGACTTGTCTCTGCACACGTAGTTCCAGATATGTAGGAAAATCGCACAAACATCTATTGCGTGTCAGTACAAACTACACAGTATTAAACTCCTTTATAGATGGCAATACGATCCAGCCAGACTCGCAAAGATGTATCAGGGAGTAAGCCCTTACTGTTGGCGTAAATGCGGAACGAGGGCCGACTACTGGCACATGTGGTGGGGGTGCATAGCTGTAAAAACGTATTGGGACGAAGTCCTCAGTTGGATTAAAGAGCTGGATGGGGTGATGAGGGAGAAATTACCACTGCTAATTGTGTTTGGTTTAGAAGAACTAGATGACACAGTCTTCAATCTGCCCAAGATGATGCATGGTATACTTTTGGCCGCAAGAGCATGTCTTACAACCTTTTGGAAAAGGGATGTTCTCCCAACGAAAAATGAATGGATTAATGTAGCCCGAAATCTATACTGAATGGACAGCCTAACTGCAGCCATCCATGAGGATCGTACCTCCATCGACATGGCGTGAACCGACTTTCATACCAAATATGTTACCTGATATAATGTGTTCAAAGCCGTCAATATGTAATAGAACTTTATCTGACTCTGAGTACCGCTTGCGATATGACCGTTATGAAACACAAATTGTACCAGCTCAGTGTGATGTGGAGATCTGTAGGATGATGCCACTTGATAATGTGACAAATGAACGAATCTGAGTTGGAAAATGATGAGGCGAGGTGTGGGGACCTGAAGGTCAGGGGGAAAACATCACACAAAGTAATAACGCAATACATTTATGTTAACTCCTGATACTTATTACTGATGTTATCGCTCATCGATTCAAATGTTGCACTACTTTTTGTCTATGTTTGATGTACACTGATAAACTCAATAAAAACTGCAATTAAAAAAATTAAACAAATGATGGCGTAGCAGCGACCAGGAAACCAAATATACCATGCTTCGACTGACCTTGCGCAAGCTTTTGACTTAGTGGACAGAGATATTCTATGGTCAAAGCTGACTCTTTGGGAATGCCCAAAGAAGATCCTAGACCCAATACAGACACTGCACTCGAAAACAACTATTGCAGTTAGATTGCACACACGGGGGAACCTATCATTGCCTATTGAAACGGAGAATAGCCTAAAGCACGGTTGTAGATTTGCCCCAGCAATCTTGAATTTGTTCATATCCGATATTGAATCAGCCTTCGAAAAAACAAGATGCTTCCCGCCAACCTTAGCAGTAGCCTCTCTGAACCGACTACTCTATGCAGATTATCTTATCCTGATAGATCAGATCGAGATACAAGGTCAACTAAATGACCTTGTCCACTACATTGAAGCTATTGCTTTAAAAATCAACGTAAACAAGGCTAGGATCCTGACCCTAGGTGGAAGATCGGTTAGGAAACAAAAACACCACACCTGGTTCCTGAAAGATCAAAAAATCTTGGACGTTTCAACTTTGAAATACTTGGGAGT
This sequence comes from Ambystoma mexicanum, assembly GCF_040938575.1. Lineage (NCBI taxonomy): Eukaryota > Metazoa > Chordata > Amphibia > Caudata > Ambystomatidae > Ambystoma > Ambystoma mexicanum. The sequence continues at coordinate 1,172,233,811 of NC_090932.1, read as the reverse complement.
AGACATAAGCAATAGCAAGGGGGATGTGTTCCATGAGAAATCACTGCAAAGTAAGATGAAGACTATGGGGATGCAGGCAAAAATCATCATGAGGAGTTACTGAAAGTTTACATTATTGCCAGTAATCGAATTCTACGGGAAAAAAGTAATGCCAGTTATGACGTATGGCTCAGAAGCGATGCTGGCTTTACCACTCACTCTTTGGCCTATCCTTGAAGGGCTCTTTTGGGGGCAAGTTCTTAGCCTGCCTAATGCAATGCCAGTTCAAGCAATAAGAGTTTGGTTGGTTTGAACTCATTAAAGGTGGTTGTGGTGTGGAAGTCCTTAACCTTCTTTGGAAAGTGTCGGAGTGCGGAAGGTAAAGGAGTTCTCGCAGTCCTAAAAAAGGCCTTTGACGAACTGAGCGAGCCTCTACTAAAACAATGGTGTGGGGCCTGTGTCACCCACTTGGAGAGCATTAACGCTACTGTTGAGGTTTTGTTGAATAATCACACCATGGTTAAAATAAACTGATGGACACAGACTGGATCATGTCACCGGAAGCGAAGGAGAATTGCAAAGTGTATGGAAGTCCTTTCCGGGAAGCAAGGGCAAGGGGTAGCCTATCAACTTACTTGGTCAAATTCCCTTGTGCTTACCTTCGACAACAGTTAACGCGCTTCCGGCTGAATCTACTCCCCATTAGGGTAGTTACAGAGGTCAGGAAGTCCCAGCAGGAGAGCAACCTCGAGCGTAGATTGTGCAGAGGAGAAAAGGAAACACTCTACCATCTTACTCTAATTTGTCACACTTTGACCATGAAAGACCATCGTACCCACCTACTGGGAAAATTCTTCTTGAAAAATACTACAATGGACGCAGACGAATGGTGGAGAATGATAAATACAGGGGCAAGATTATTACTGACATTGGCTTTACTCGCTTTCCTAAAAACTGCTCTAGAAAGTATCGAAGGAATAAACGTCTAAAAGACGGATGACACAAGAGAAAACTGGGCGGTGGCAATGGGGAGGCTTTTATGAGGACAATCAGTTATAACCCAACCTGACCACGCCGGGTGAGAAGGACACATTCTTTTTCTTCTTTCTTTCTTTTTCTGATGAATGAATAACTGTGTTGTAAATGTGTTTTGGTTGTGTTGTCAATAGTTCATTTTGTATACAGTCAACATGGCTGGTTATGTATTTGGCAAAGGTTTGATTTACGAAACTATATGCCTTAATAATACATTTTTTTTAAAGTTACGAAAATAATGATTTAAATGTATGCAACTGGTATTCGTTGTTCCATTGTATAAAATAGCCATTATCTCTTTATTGTGTATATGTAAATCAAACATCAATACATTCCGTGACCAATGTGTCCTTAATTCTAATAGTGTCAAACCTTTTAAAGAAAATATGATGCTCAGTTTCCAAATAATTCACACATCTTCTACAAAGTCTTACTTCGGGGGCATCCCCATATCACGTTGTTATTCTAGACTAAACTGGCAGTATATTAAACCTAAAATTTTAAAAGAAATGTCTCATATATGTGCTTGGTAACTCTACAAATTATCTCTGTGGAATAGTGGAATCTTTAGTTTCAAGGTCAGTTTGTAGATATAATGCTGCTAATCCATGTTTTACGGTCCTTTTACTAAAATCTAAGTAATTATCATCCAATTGCAAATCACCCACAAGGTATGTTCTCATGGACTATATTGTTGACAAAAAAATCTAATTCTCTCGATATGTCCATGCTTTCAATTGCACCATGTACAATACACCTGAGTGATTTCCTCTTATCGTAACACATTTGTTCAATATAATTTACAAAAGCAGCCTTAATTCTTACCGTTACACTCATTATCCCAGCCTCTAATCTAAGACATTCTATGCGTAGTGATATTCTAAAATAAAACAATTTCTTAAAGGTTAGACTCTCAATTTCCTCTATACTTCGTATTCTATACTTTGCATATCTTTATTAATAAAAAATCTATAATAACATACATAAATAAGGGGACATCCTTTGTCTCATTTAATTTTATTATTGATATACAAGATTTCTAAGAATATCTTTCCTTGAATTTTATAACTTATTAACTATAAGTAGGACCTTTGTTTTCACTTTATAATGTACCTTAAAGTTACTTTGATAATCTATTATAACACCTGAATATGTGTAAGACTTACTACAACAAACTTGATGTTCTTTAGTAACCATGTAAATTCTCACTTTTTTGACGAACGTTAAAAATTATAACCTTTATTTTATTTAAATCAATAGACCGATTTACAAGTTTTAAATATTAATTCTAGTGTATGATAGAAATGTTATCTTAGTAGTTCCAATAGATGGACATTGTAGCCATTATATTTTAAAACTACAGCTGTACATTAGGTCCCAAGTCCCCATACACGTTAGGTGCACATCAGCATTTAATATCCATGGGCTTCTTTTGGTTACTCCAGTACACATTATCCCAATTCCCCAGGACTTTCAGGATACCATTAGCGTCAATTCAGTAAATGTGGGATTGTTAAACAGTATAAACTGCGAGGTTAACTTCAGTACCTGTGGTCCAAGTCCATGATGCATCATGATCAGCTCAGCATCTTTCATATGACGGAGAAAGTAGGAAATAGGTACAACGCCGTATGCCTGGCAGGCCTCCAAATACTTTGTCTTTCCTGTGGGATCATATGTCTTTTCTGTTTCTGTATAAAAAAAGAGAAAGTTGGCAGTTATCCTTGCACCATATCTGCCACTGCACCCATTTCCACAACAAAATGATGCTCTGGTAAAATCAAACATTCTTTGCTGAATCACAGAAGATCCATGCGCTGATGCCGGCAATTTTGTCTCGAATACTGGGAACGTTTGTACCAATTGAGCAGTATAAAAATGACATAATAAACTAATGATAAGTGCACTGTATTGGGTCAATCAGGTTTGGTACACAACTCTTTAGCACCAGTGAAAAGGTGCCTGGCACTGGTGCAGTTAATGGGACCTAGTTCCCTTACTTTGAAAAACGTATCACCAAGAAGAAGGGTATAGCTCAATGGCAAAAGTAGAGGTCTATCAACATTCCATGAACATTCAATACCCCATAGTACTTGCAATAACATAGTTATTGAATTTAGAGATAGGGAAACATAAGTAGCCTCATTCTCCTCATAGTACAGAGTTATTCTCTGGGATTTGCAGCTCAATTATCCCAGCTGTGGTCAGACAAATCCCACAGGATTGGGCTCTGATTTTGTTCCCTGCGGAATAGTGAAGAAGATTCACCTGAACAGGATCTTTCCAGGGTAATACTGCATTTGTGAGGCCAATACCTATTTCCTACATGCTGTGTACAATGTCGGCAATGCTAAATGGAACCAGGGTCAAATAATTGGTGATTTCGTCCATCGCCCACTTTCTGTGATAACTGCACAATCAGACGCACTTGATCCTGCACCAGATATGGGGTGCAACCCAGAAAGTGACCAGTGATATAAACGGTTCCAATAACAATTCTCTGAAAAAAAGAGCCACAATTATATTGCTTGCTTTTTACATTTGAATTTGAATTTTGAATTATTTGTAATGCGCGCACAAAGAACTTAATCGAATCCTGGTGCAGATGGAACAGTGGACTGAAATTAATACAAATTCAGTCATGCACACATTAATGCCAGTAAGATTCACCTGAGAGAATGGACAGAACCCGCTCCTATTTGAAAAGGTGAGTATTTAGATCCACTCTAAAGGTCAAGAGGGAATTTGCCCTTCTCAGATTTAGGGGGAGACTGTTCCACAGTCTTGGCCCAGCAACTGAGAATCTGCAATCTCCTCTTGAGACACAGTTTATTCTGGGAATACTAAGCAGGAATTTGTCTTCCGACCTTAAAAGCCAAGCTGGGTGATGCATATTCAATGTGTTCATTAAGTAGCTTGGTGCCAAGCCATTAATACATTTGTACACCAAACACCCAATCTTGAATTTTATGCAGTCCTCTACCGCTAACCAATGAAGGGAGCGGCGTAGGACTGAAGTTGAAGTATTTTTGGATACACCGAGTACAAGTCTTACACCTGCATTTTGTGCTTTTTGTAGACGATAAAACTGTTTTTCCTAAACTCCAACAAGGAGTCCATTGCAAAAGTCTAGTTTGGAATTGACTAAAGCTCCCACAACCAAAGCATGATTAGTGTCAGGTACGTAGGGAAGTGCTTGACGTAACAGGCTAATTTTGTAGAAAACTGATTGTACCTTGGCTGAAACCCAGATCACTCTGTCAAACACATCCGAGATTGTTTACCTTAGTGGCATATTTAAGGCTGCCCCCCAAGAACATGGATGGGGGTGGGCTGCTTTTCTCCTCCAATAAATGTTTAGGTCCAAACAGGATAACTAACCTCTGTTTTATTGGGGTTGAGTTCCAGCCGATTTTCCACCATCCAAATTCATATTTCCTCCAAGCATTTGCCTACCTTAGCAAGCACGTCTTCCACATGATCCAGCCTGATGTACAACTGTGTGTCATCAGCATATGAGCGGAATCTAAGATGGTGTTTATCGAGAATATCCATTAGTGGGCGAAGGTAAATATTGAACAAGAGAGGGGAGAGTGCAGAGCCCTGTGGCACACCACAGCATTGAAGGAGGATTTCAGATATAAATCCTCCAACCTGTACACATTGTTTGCGTCCTGCCAGAAATGAGGAGAATCAATCCAAGGCACAAGCATCTACGTTCATTAAGTTCTTAATACGCTCTAACAAGATACTGTGGTCAACCGTATCAAAGGCAGCGGAAAGGTCGAGCATTACAAGCAGGGAAAGTTAACCACATCACCGGCCTGCAACATCTCGTTCCATACCGCCACCAATGCAGTTTCTGTCCCATATTTGGGGCAAACCCCAGATTGTAATGGGTGGAGAAGACCCTTGTCTTCAATATAGTTCTGTAACTGGTTTGTGACTACCTTTTCCAGAATTTTCCCCAGCCAAGGAAGGCCAGCAATAGGGCAGTAATTGTTATAATCCTAGGGATCAAGACGAGCCTTTTTTAACAATGGGGACACAAAAGACAGTTTCAAAGGTTCTGGGACCACCCCTGAGTGATGCATTTGCAAACGTAGTCACAAAAGGAGTTAGTTCAGATGATAATCGCTTAGCAACTAAGACAGGGAGTGGAAAAAAGGAGTCGTTTGTAGGTTTGAGTTGTGCCAAAAGGCTACAAATGTCCTCCTCTGATGCCTCCTTAAAACTAAGCTGGGCAGTCTCAATAATTACACTAACCGTTGCCCTAGTAGTTCCTTTAATTAAATTAGCAGTATTTTTTTTATTGTATGTGGTTTACATATGACACCTTTGCATTTAATAACATCCTCAGTAAAAGAAAATCATGTCAATACAGTTTACACATTGCTTAAATCAGGGTATATTGGAATAAAAAGGATATATCATAATACAAGTAAATCATTTCATATATTCATATACCAAAGTTCATATCCACAGCCTATATTGAGAGCTAGCAATTAGAATCTAGGCATACAAGTGTAGGGTCCTCAGGAGAAAGAAAAAGGTCAATAAAAAAAAGGAAAAGCAGTTGCAGAGCCGATGAAAACAAATAGATCACTTAGGTTAACAAATCCTTAATTACTCCATGGGTGCATAAAGATCCAGTGATTTAATAAATACTGCAACTGCAAGGCCTTCATCTGTGTTGCAGATTGACACACATCTTGACCAAATGAATTAATCTTCCCCCAGAGATCTTAGAGTGGCACATTTCCTCAGAAATAGGGTCCTAGTTCATTTCAGTTCAGCACATTCCAGGAGTAGATGGCAGGCAGTTTCTAAAACCCCTAGCTTATGACAGAATCTACAATGAATATTGTATACACAGATTAACTTCCTTTGCTTCAAAACCTCTTTTCTCTTTAATTGAGAATATTCCACCTAAGCTTTAGGAGGAGAGAACAATAATAATACCGATTTGGAAATTGAGTCGTAATAAAAGAGAGTGTTCCTCTTTTCCTATGCTCAAATTTGATATCACTGAGGATTAGCAGTATTCAAATGTGATATGCTATCTGGCTCTATTTGGAGCCTAATATTGTTCTGAATATTCTGCATTATTTCTCGAAAGAACATATATTCAGCCCATTAACATAATTTGCAGATGAGATCATCGCTGGGATATTCGTATTGGGGTTGACAAAATTCACAATTGTTTTAAATAACTCTTGCGGGCGATTAGCTGCAGCTGTAATTATTTCTGCCAGAAATTTGGATTTAGCTCTACAAATACCTTTATTTTTTAGTTAGGCAATGCTATTTTAGATAGTGAGGCATGTTCAGGTGATTTTAACAGATACCATCTATTCTCGTGATATTTATGTTCCAGTTTAAGCTCAGTAAATTGTGCAGTATACCAGACCTTGGAGGGACTTCTAGAGATGCTACTTCTCAAGGGGGCATATTTGTCAACATTGCCTGTTGATCGATGTTTAGGGAAATTACATCGTTGTAAGGGGAGGGTGCTCAGGGGCCACTATGGGTATTCCTCCCCTCCTACCCGAAATTATCATTATTTATTTTAAGAGTAAGTCAAGAAAAGTAGCCTGATAATGAAATTTACATAAAACAGAACAATGTGCACTATTGCACTGCAGCATGAGGGGCTGTAGTTGGGTGGAGGGTTAGACGGTGACGGAGGTATCAGGAATTTACATATTTTTATTGACTGATTTTTTACATTTATTTAGTCGAGAAACATTTCTCCAAAATATTGTTCTGAAAAGTAGTTCATTTGCAGGAACAATGTGCCTCATTAAGTGTTTGCACTGAAATTACTGCCAAACTCGTTTACCACTGCAGACACTTGGTCCCATAGATTACTGTGGGATCACAAATGATGGCAAGGCAGTGTTAATCGATAAGACTCCATAGGGATTTTGTCAGAGTTAGAGCAAAGTAAAGTGGAGGATTTACTTAGCTGTATGCTAGAGGCAAATCCTCCTCTTCACCGCCAATCTCAGAATTCAGTGGTGGAGTAAAGTTATCAATAATTTCGTTACTCCAAAATAAAGTGGTGGCACCGGAATTACCGCCAAAAATATTCTGCACCACCAAACTAATAACGAGGCCCAATGTGTATTATTTCACTGCCATGTTTCTCTACTGTAGAGCTCTAGATGTGACAATAGATGCGTGACTTATTGCTCTCTACTTTAGAAATCTCAGGTGAAAAGGGTAACATATATAAGAGAGAAAGTCTGGCGTCCTTTTCTCGAGAGGGCAGTCTGTTTAGGAGGATATTTCAAGGATTAAGTTTAAGGGTATGGAAAAGGGAACAATTATTTTTTTCCAGTAACTTTTTTCGAATAATATTTATTTTGAATGGTCTAGTATCAGCTAATTTATCACATAATGATGGTCCTGCTGACAGAATTGTCATGACAGTCCAGTATGTAAAATATGCAGTGGTGTCCATATGGTCTGGTAACTCATGGCATGTAGACACAACACAGCCAGAGCCAAACACCAGGGAGCGCCAAAGAGAATATGCGTCTTCATGGAAGAAATTTTGTAATCTTTTACCAAAATGTCTTTTCCACATAGACTAAGATCGGGGCCATCGAATGCTAGAACATCTTGAAGAATTATAACATGCTGCTTGGGTGAAATATGTCAACATTATCTCTAAATGTGCAGTTTTTTCTAATTACTTAAACACAATCCTGTACACGTATGTTGTGGATGCCTTCAGATATAGAGCAAAAAGACATACTTTTAAGCTTCTTTGCCTTTTAAGACAAACAGCTATTACAAGTACAAAATGTCTGGCTTTACTTTATGCTGCAAGTGCACACAGCAACATCTGCAACGAGAAAATGAGGACGACTGACAATTAGTGAAAGCATTTCCTGGAGGCATGGAAATGTCCCAGTTGCGAAAAAAGCTAGCCTGCTGGCAACAACGTTGCTACTTACTTATGAAGCTGTACGTGATGAAAAATCATGCAGAGAGCTGCACGGAGAATACGAGTTGCATCTTGTTAAATTATTCAAAATGGCCGCAAATTTCAAGCGGCGTCTAATTGTGACGTCATCGCGTGAGGACGGGTGTGACGTCATTTCTAAACATGGTTGTTTTTATCTTATCTTTATTAGTATGAGTAGCGCCAACGTAACTCATGTATAGGTAAGTTTACATGTATGTTATGGTTCTGTAAAGACCATAACAATGGTCAATCATACAATCGAGACTTTTGTAATGTCAAGTATTGTAAAATTGATCACATGAGCTATGCTCTAATTGGAAAAATTACACATGAGTCCCCTCAACAACTGGGAGTAGGTGTGCTGGTAAATATAATGTAAACAGTGCCAATGGGACCAGTGAATGTCGTCTGATGTAGTTATGATTCTGGTAAATGTATGTGAAGTTGGACCTGTGCTTAGCCCATATAATAGAAATCTAGAGATCAGTACAATGAGTGGTGATGTGTAAACTATACGGTAAGTTAGGGGGATCCCTGTCAAAACCTATTAATGACAGTGAGATTTCAGAAGCCTCTCAATTTACAATAAGGGTTGCCTCAAGCTCCTTTATGATCCCAGGACATATCTGATCTTAGATAATGATCAAGTGGCAGAGATTAAAGACATCATTCAGGAAACTGTGGACAAAGCATATCATATGGATTGGATTCTGGAAAAAAACTGCGAATTCCTCATCAAAAAATGTCCAATTACACTGGTATTTTATGCATTGCCAAAAATCCATAAAAACCTCTCCAATCCACCATTTAGAACGATCGTAGCCAGGACAGAAAGCATTTTTCATCTATTGGCGATGTATTTAGACACAGCACTTCAACCCTTGCAAGGCTCATCTGTACAAATCACTAGATGTCGTTTGTTTATGTAAGAGTTGTGTACAATTTGGATGTTTTATTGGGATGGTGTAAAACTCACTACACCTTGATGGTGTTATATGCTTTATATGATTTACATAAAAATATACAATATTTGGGATCAAAATAATTGTCAAAAGACATTCATTCTCGTCCTTGTTTTTTTGTCCAGAAACGCCCTGACCAATTCTCTGTTCACATATGATATGATACCTGGTACGGTCAGGGACTAGCCAAGTGCCCCTTTCCTTTCCATATATTGTCACGAAATTCAGACAGAATACAACATTTGCCGACGGATTAACGGCAATTAAAAGCAATGTGTCAAAACACCAGCCTTACAGCTAAGAGACATACCCCACCCGTTTTTACTCACTAGAAAATGAAAATGTGCCCAAAAAAACGAGAAACAATGAATATTTTGTTGCTTCAACCCACAAAGCTCCCTTTTTTTCAGGAAGAAGGCCAAAGAACAAAATGGCCAAAGAACAAGCGAAACATCTCATGGCACAGATATCTTAGGATATTAGCACTGTTAGTAGCCAAAGGCGGTAAACGCAAATGTGTTAACTAAAAATATAGCCAATATGGTAAAAATGTAACTGCTGCAACCAGCTTGTCTTTAGGCACATTTAAAAGTAACCAAAAATCCATTCGCTGTAAGTCCAGGGTGATGCAAAAAGTGTCCCCATTGCAATGCATTGGAAGATGCTGTGTGCAATATGAAAAAGTTACCCAAAAAGGTACATGCCAAAAGACAAAAGCAAAACATAGTTTCCGAGTATTGACAGTCTGAAGGACTAGTCAGTTTCCCCATAACGAATGAGCAAAAGGACAGCGAAGTGTAAAAAGTCAGGACAAGGTGTAAAATGAAAGCAAAATGTTTGCGGGTCATATATCATAGAGGAAATGTTGCCTAAAAGAGAAATCTTTCCTAACACCGATGCACCCTATTTCTCTTCCTACCCAGGGTGGTCAACTTTACAAAGTGGCACATCAAAAGCAGCTGTGGTGCACACGATTCAGTATGTCATCATATGCAACCCTCGTCCCACGCCAATCCACTTTTCTGGTAATATTACTGCACAGTGCATTTCAACACGTACATAGTGCAGCAAAATAACAACACTACAGGACTGCTAGGCATACAAGCTAGTTATATGTTGGATTTCCTTTACGGGCCTGTCTGGGGATTTTAAAGCCCCTGTTCAGCAAAACATACGCAGACCTAATTGGCATGATATGGATTGATATGATCAGATGCGACATCACAGTAAATAACATTACAAGCAGTGACATCAGTCTTCAGTACTGTAGGGCATCATTGGTGGAGACATTAAAAGACGTTTTCACGTGTAAGCCAAGAGAATAATGTGGTGTGCAATAAATGGTCGCTCTTATTAATATGCAACAACTCCTTACTTTTGTAAACCATGAGGGTTTTTTTCATAGCATAAGTTGTAAATTGAATCACTTCTGGGGACTTCCCATGTCGGCAGAACAGACACAGTGAGATTTAATGGTTTGCCCAGGATCTCACATTTCAGACACAGTGAGATTTAACAGATCTCACATTTCGTCTAAGTGGTGAAATCAGTATTCGGACCCACATTATGATTTAAGCAGTTGACTACATATCTTCCCAGTGATAGTTTGTATAAGTATGTTTTAAGGTTTGGTTTTCCAAAGATTAAATAATTATTTGTGTTCTAGCAATGCCTTGAAAAGTACACAAATCATATAAGAAACCAACCTGACATAATGCACATTGTTATAGAAACAGGTCAAGCAAAAACACATGTATTGCTGTATTTTCAACTTCCTAAATGCAAGACCTAAAATAATATCATTTTTTAACGTATTCACAGTGAAAGAAAGTACATGACACAGTCATGTGCTTGAACCATTATTTCACAGAGCATGCCGCATTGTACACCCCTTCACACAGTTTAAGGGACTCTGGTCCTTCCCCAGGACCCGTGTGTCTAGGTCATCAACCTCTAATCTGTTTATTGAAATGCTTTGTTGACTAAAAGCTGAACCTGCAGGTGCTGTGGGAAAGGTGCTGTGCTTCCTTGCGCTGTTAACTGAAATGTGTGAGATGGGAAGACTTTGAGTAGCTGATCCTGCTTCAGAGAAGCAAAGTCATACTTATTCCTGTCCCGAGTAGGCTGCGTGAGAGACACGGAACACGGCCATGAAATCGGGACAGTCCTGCAAAATGCGGGATGGTTGGCCACCCTATAGACACATTGGATCCTTATTCCCCGACCTTGGGCTTCACGTGGGCTTGTGTAGCTGCCAACTTGGTGTAAGGTGAACAAGGAAAACTCACACAAATGTGGATCTTTTTGGCCATTTCAATACAGCCTTCTCTAAGCGGCTGCATTTTAATTGTTTCCATGTTCATTTACATCTAATGTATCCTTTGCATTATGAGTAGAATGTATTCTGTGTGCAGTGGGGAAGCTGGGACTGGGTGTGGGTGGGCTATGACAGGCGCCTGCCCTCCTTGCATCACAATTATGCTCCTCTTTCACTCCTTCCCCTCCTGCTTCCTTTCTCCCAGGCAGTATTGTAATTGGCTCCCTCTTTATCCTTAATGACTCTTTCCTCTCTGTTATCCCACCGTTTCATTTTCTCTTCCTCCCCTTTTCTACTCTTTGTGCCCACTATGTCGTCCCTTGTGCTTGCCTCTTTTCCTTAATCCTCCCGCTTTTTTCTCTCTCCATTTCTGCCAAAAGTTATATTTCTGAAGATCCCGCTCTCTTCCTCATTCTTCTACTTACACATTCCCCTGCCTTCCTTCACTCTCAAATTTTCCCTCACTCTTTTACCCGTCACACGCCATTTGGAATTACATTTCTGCCACTCCACTCCCCATTCCTCACTCACTTGCCTCCGTAACTCTTAATTTCTCCCCGACTTGTAATACCTCCTTTGCTATTCATCCTCCTTACACTCCTGAATCCTGCTCTCCATTTCCTCTCCCTCTCTCCCTACATTTGCTCTCACTTTTGTGCCTCATTAAATATCGCTCCATTGTCCTGCCCTCCTTCATTCACCCTTTTCCCCTCACACGGTTCCCATCACTCTCCTGCCTTCCATCACTCTCACTCTCTCCCTTATGCTCCTGCTCTTCTTCACCCTCCAGTCCAATCACTGTCCATGTCTCCTCCCCCTTCTCGACATTTCTCTCTCACTCATCGGCCCTCGTTACAAGTGAGCCGGTGCGGAAATAAAGGTGGCGGTAAAATTTTACCACCACCTTTTCCGAACCAGCTCACTTTGAGTCTGCCGGTGGGGGCCACGGATCTCACGGCAGGCCTGACCTGCCGGGTATTCAGGCCCCTACCGGCAGGCTTTTCACTGAAGCACTGGTACTGTTAGTAATGGTGCTGGTGCTTCAGGTTTCCCATTCCCATGGAATCCTATGGGACTCCATGGGAATGGGAAATAACCGTATGTCAGGCGGCCGTAACGGTGTTAAGGGGTGCCGGTAACCCGCCACCTACCGGCGGGTTTTACCGGCAACCTCGTAATGAGGACCTTCATTTCCAATCACTGCCCTTCGCCAGGGCCCTTTGGAGATGGAGGCAATATGAAAGCCGAGGTTTGGAGTTAAGGGGTCTTTCAAGTGCTACAAGCACTACTCACAAAAAAAAAATCAAATTTAGGCAACACTTAGCATGTTTCAAAATTAAAAGGTGCACTCTAATATATCGGTGATGTTCAATGACATTTCAAGTGTGTGGGTAAGAACACTTGGGCTATGCACGAAATGGATCTGCATGTTGTAGGAATTATCCCGTGAGCGCCTGGGGACCAATTCCGTTGATGACAGTGCGCTATATAAATATCTTTAACATTTACATTAACATATCACCTCCTGTAATGTGCCTTCCAATTGACCGTGTTATTGCCCATTTCCTTAAAATCGATATAATTTCCAACATTGGCTTCAGGCTTGATCATTCAATATACCACCATTAACAGTAAAAGCTGGTGAGGAGGCACAGCAGTTTCCAGCTACAGTCAGACTCCTAAACACATAAAAATGTAAAAAAAAAAAAAGACAACTTAAAAAACATGTAGCACGTGTCCCTAAAGTTGGTCATTGTGCAACTCAGCCCACTCTAAGTTCAGCCTTCATGACCCGCCCACTTGGGGTCCTATCAACCTTGTGCACGGGCCCTTTGCATTAAATCTGCCATTACACCAATGTTTGCTTCTAACAAAAGGGGCCCTGCTGAACTATTTCAACCATTGCCGTTACCGATATTTAGATTCCGCTGCGCTTGCGCAGTCTGTCCTTTGCTTGAAGACGGCTTCTGCAGGGTTTCCACTTTAGGATCACACCGAAGCTGGTTCTCAGTTCTGGCGCGTGTCCTTTTTGCTTCATAAAGAAAGTCCTCAATTCCTTTCGTCCCGTCCTCGACGCCCATCAGGTATGGGGAGGCGCCCCACTCCAGGAAGTTGGGGTGAGCCACGTTTAGTTTTCTGTTCATTCCTGGGTACTTGTCGAGGAAGAACCGATATAACGCGTGTCAAATGTTGGTTGCTAGATCAGACAACTCGCGTCGCGCAGTCTCTCCTGCCCTTTCACGAGGCGGCCCTCGCGGCTTGCTGTAAATACCCCGCCACAGAGCTCACAGCGCGTGTTTTCGGGGGCACCACGTCACGTGGGCCTTCACACGTTTAGCTGCAGTGCTCACCCGGGTTTGGCCTGAGAATGACAGCTTGAATGCCCAAATATCGTGAGCTACTGTAGGCAGCCTAGCACGCGCCACTTGCGTCAGAGTGTTCATATCTCTGTTACGGTATTAATTCTTGAATTAATAATGTGAAATGATACATCGGGTCAAACAAAACGCCACCTGTCCTGTTCCAGGTGCGGAATAAAGCCGAGCCTGCTGGGCCAGCGGGTAATGATACTGAGATAGGCAGAGCATGGAGTTCAGGCACTATAACGCAGTCGCTGCGTTGTCACAACAGTCTCAATGGAAGTATCACGGTTCATTGTACCTTTCAGCTCCCGTTGCACACAGGCTCATTATACAGGGCACTACAACATATCATATCGTACAACAGCTCCAATTGTGCACATCGGCGCTTGTGCACAGCAGTCTCCGTGCAAGCAGCACTCAATGTGCGTGTTACTCATTTATTGATGCCTTGAAAGGCGCCTATAAAGGTTTTGTATACTGCAGCATCCATTTGTCCAAATCACCCCTTATTGGGCTTCTGCACCATAGGCTTTCCCCCGCTCCAAACAGCTGCTCTAATTGCACACATCACCTTTCAAGGGGCAGATAGAAGCAGCAGCCTTAGTAAGTTTATTTATTAAGCACACACTAATTACCAGTAAGAAACCAGTTTCAAAGCGTCATGCAAACAATATTATAGTACTGATTATGAAGTGTGATATTTTTGCATTTTGTGGAGTGTTGTATTGTGAGTATTGTAATTTAACAATTGTCTTATGTTGATCTCTTGGTTTGTGTATGGTAGCCTTAGTGCAACCAGTTTAAAAAAAAATATCCGACGGGTGAAATAGACTGTAATGCCCCATTATGTGCCATGGAGACTTAAAAGAGAAAAGCAGAAATAAACCCAAATAAAGTAAGTCTCTGCTGGAGACCTGCAGCCCCAGCAAACACATCCTGCACCTTCTAAGTGGGACTTTTTTGTTATGGGCCTGCAGTGTTAAGGAAGGCCTGAGCAGGACAGCGAGTGCTCGGCTGGAGTGTTGATCACATGCTGAGGAACAGTCACAGCCCATTCTTGCTCCTGCTACTCGGTCAATGTTGCTGCTTCCTTCTCCACTCCCCGAATTATTAGTACTGTGGAGTGCACCCCATTTTATGAGGTTTTATGACCTTCTGAGTCAAAGGCCCTCATTACGACCCAGGCGGTAAGTTACCGCCTGGGTCGTACCCTTACCACCATGGCGTAAACTACATTTACGCCATGGTGGTTGGCGGATTTACGGCCCCATTCCAAGGTGAGTGGGGCGGTAAATCCCCATTTTCCATTTTACCCTTCCCCATTCCCATTTTCACCCCATAGGGCATAATGGGAATGGGGAAAGGCGATAATTACGGCACCGTAAATTACGGTGCCGTAATTATCGCCAAGGTCCCTTTGCGGCATGGATTTTAACGGCTGCAAAAAAGCAGCCATTAAAAGCCATCCCGCAAAGGGAACCTTGTAATCAGGCGTTAAGGGTCGGCGCCGTTTACGGCGCCGTAAACCCCTTAACGCCTGAGTCAGAATGAGGGCCAAAGTCAGATTTGCATCTCTTACATACTTACAACTGCCCCCCATGAATGTATATGATTACACATTATATACAGCGAGAGGCACATGGATCAAAGTTCCTGACATTAAGTTAAGGGTGCTATAGGGTGTGGACATCTTAAGACAGGTTATTGGGCCTCATTACGACCCAGGCGGTAAGTTACCGCCTGGGTCGTACCTTTACCACCATGGCGTAAACTACGTTTACGCCATGGTGGTTGGCGGACTTACCGCCCCATTCTGAGGTTGGCTGGGCGGTAAGTCCCCAATCCCCATTTACCCTTCCCCATTCCCATTTTTGCCCCATAGGGCATAATGGGAGTGGGGAAGGCGTTAATTACGCCACCGTAAATTACGGTGGCGTAATTAACATCAAGGTCCCTTAGCGCCATGGATTTTAACACCTGCTAAAAGCAGGTGTTAAAACCTCCATGGCGCTAAGGGACCTCGGAATCAGGCGGTAAGGGTCGGCGCTGTTTACGCCGCCGTAAACCCCTTACCGCCTGAGTCGTAATGAGGCCCATTGTCTTTTGATCTGATTACATCATTGACTGCATCTAAACTACTTAGCTGCTTTTTCCAACTTGGTTATTTTGATGTATATTTGAACCTATGGTGCCTGTATATATTTGTGTCATAGTGTTGTTCAATAATTGTACCTGTTAGAATAATTTTTCAGTGTGTTCAGAAAGCCTAAAATAAATAAATATTTTTATACATGACTGTCTAAATTGAATTATTTTCTGCCGAATTGTGTGGACATATTGAGTGCACCTGACCCCGTGCGCTTTCCTGGGAGTCGGCCTCCATTGCTGCCTTGATTGGGTTTTGGCTAACCTCTCAGAGTTCCCTGTTTACTATGCAATATGAGATGCAATATGATAGCTTGTCAATGACGCTTGGAAGACCTATTACGGCAATATGGCTAGTGGACCTAGAGGACTCCCTCTCACGGATCACGGTGCCAACAACAAAGCTCCATCCGAGCCTCGAGGTACATATAAACGCGCCAGTTAGGTGGGCATCGGCCACAGGCATGGCTACCAACACTCATGCACCAGATTGCAGTGGCGACCTAAGCCAAATTTGGTCTAGCTGGGCATGTAACGTCTCGCCTACTTACACCAGACTCATCCTCAACACCTCTGCCATTAAAATACAGTGACGCGTATGACAGAATTCAGTCCAGCTGGACACATAATGAGTTTCCTGCACTCACTCTCCTGACCTCCCTCACCACCCGTCCACATGCCTGATCTATGGGGTTGCTTACAGGAGCCCAGACAGCCCACCTAATTCCTTATCTTGACCAAAATGCACACACACATTCTAAACCTCTATGAGAATTTCCAATACTCTGGACTGCACCACAGGCACGTCGAGACTATAGAAATGGTAAAAGCTGCTTTATAAATGACGACTACAATTACTATTACAATGCACATATGAAAACAAAAAGTCACACTTAGAAGTTTTCATTCAGGCAATGGCATAGACAGGGTGTGGAAGGAAGGGCAAGGCCCCTTCCGCATTGCATTACGGGCCAAAGGCATGTTTAGAACAGCAGATGTTATGCATAACAGCTTCTTTTTATGCACCACCTCTGCTGTTCTAAAAAAGCGTAACATGGTTTTTTCATATCAAAGAAAATATGCACACTCATCAGCTGTTAGGAATAGCTGTAAACACAGCAGAGCTATGGACAGAACAGCAGTTTGGACCGTAAGGCAACACGGATGGGCCTTGCCCTTAATTCCACACCCTATCTATGCCACTGCCTGAAAGAAAACCTCTAAGTGCAACTTTTTGTTTGCATATGTACATAGCACCCTTAACTTAATTTCAGGAATGCTGATCCATGTGCCTCTCCCTGTATATAATGTACTATAATATAATTCATGGGGTGGGGGCAGCTGTAAGTATGTAAGAGCTGCAAATCTGATCTTGGAATCAGAAGGCCATAGAATCTCATAAAATGGGGTGCACTCCGTGTAAAGACTCGAGGGGGGTCTGTACTTCTGCTCTCTATATGGTAGAGGAGAGGCACAAAGGACCCCCGCCAAGATTCTCTATTGTTGGTAGCAATAGACAAGCAATCAGGGCCTAGCTTCTCAGGAGGTGATGCAGTCTGATTCTTAAGTACAGTGTAGTCCCCAAGCCTCCACAAAGGAATGTCCACACACTGAATTAGTTAAAACACAGTCTTTATATAAAGTTCAAGGTTATATACAATCACAATAACTCACTTTCTGCTTAGTTAATCTATAAAGCAAATATATACAGTTCTAAGTGGTATCACAATTATTATCAGATCTCATTAAAGTGCATTAACTATACTCTGATTAAATGTCACACTTAATAGAGGTAACCAACAATAGACATAGGAGGAAAGCAGTTGGTTAGAACAATTGGCAGAATACTGGCCCCTACCGCTAGACACAGTTCTGTGTGGAGATCCACCCACCTGGGCAACTTGTAAAGTAAATATATATCACAAGCCCAGTCCATATATTGTTCTATAAGTCTTATTTCCTTCTATAATGTTTCTACCACCCCCAATGTACCTGGAATAGCAGAGTTCGACGACGAGTCATCGACGGATCCTTCTTGAGCGGCTCCCTTTAAAGCAGGAGCCACGGATCGTCGAGATCCCTCGAAGAAAGTGAACTCGGCGTTGAGGCGGCAGCTTCGGTTCCAGCAGTGCTTGTCGACGACAGAGTGTAGGCGTCCTGCAAGGAAAAGGCGTGCTGGGCACCTCGATGTCGATAGTTCAGGACTGCAAAGAGTTTGTGAAGAACTGTGGCCCAGCAAGGGCGTCGAGTTGTTCGGCATCTCTACGGTCGTTGGGTGGCGGGAAACCCACCGGCGGATGCTCCTCGGTGCGTCGACGGCCTGGCCTTCTCCGGCGGGAGAAGGCGGGCGGCGGTTCGGACGAGTGCGTCTGAGAATCAAAAGTCTTAGGCAAAGGAACGTTCGGCTCTGGTCGTGGGTGGCACGGCATCAAGCGGTCCCCTCTTCCGGCTGGGGAACACGGCTTCGACGGGACTCCAGCGGTTACAGCAAACTTGTGAACCCTGGTCGACGACGTTGGACGGAATATCCGGTGCTGGTCTTCGTTCTCCTCGGCGGTCCCAGTCTCCAGTCGGCAGCCTTTCGAGGGTCTGACTTCCAGGGCGCTTTGGCGAAGGTTAGCAGTGCTCGATGGTCCCTCGGAGCACGGGAAGAGGGCGCCTAGCCAGGTCCTCTCTTCGATCAGTCTTGACGGCTTTCGAATTTCGGCAAAGGGAGACAGCAGTCAACCTTCTTCTTCAGGCTCGGCTTCGAGAGAAAGCATCAGTTTCAACTTCAGCTTCTGAACGATTTCTAGCAGTGAGAGACCCCCAGATATACTAGTTGATCTCTCATTCATTCTGCTGGGTCACACTCAGGCAACCAATCACTCAGAAGGGCATTCAGCAGCCAGTCAGCCAATCAGGCATACAGTGCATTCAGGCCATTCTCCTCCCTCTCAGACACTCACAACAAGGAATGTGTATTGGGACAAGTACCCAGCCATTCAACACTACACACTGCATTCATACCAGTTTCGGGCAGGGCTGTCTCAGTCATTGTGTCAAACACCAGAAACCAGACATCCACAAAAAGAAGTGCATATTGGTCACACACTCCATTCACCCAGGTCCCACCCACAGGGTGTACCCACAACATACAGTCACTGGGAAGGTTCCAGCCAGTCTGGCCTGGACTTCACAATAACACCATATATGGAACTTCCACCCAACAGCCAGTCAGGGGGAAGGGACAGAGTCAGGGCTTCCCAGGACTTTGGAAAAACAAGGTAACAGGCAATAGAAAGCAAGAGGCCACAGGGGCCATCTTGTTTCCTATCAGGAATCAACTGATTCCAATTGCAGGGCCTGGGTATCCCAAAATGGAGGATACTCACAGCACCTGTCAAATTCAGCATGGAGCTACCACCAGCCAATATCCTGCTCTATGGGCCACACACAGGTACCCAAAAACATACACAAGGGGCACAGGGTTGCACCTCCACCCATGGGTGCCATAAGGGTATCCCAACGGTCTGTACACCAAACCAAAAACAGGAAGAGCTGCACTGCCAGGAGTCCCACATGGACTCCTGGGCAGAAAACAATAGAGAACACAAATGAAAAAGGACTACAAGACAAGGACAGGGAGGCCCTGTCCCTCCAATGCATTTCCAGCATTATAGTCGCCCCCCCCTCAGACTGAAGTTAGGGTGCCTAATTTCCCACGAGATAGGCACCCTCATCCAGACGGTCAACATACCTTCTGGAAAGGCCATTTGCATTCTCATGACTCTTCCCTGGTCTATGCTCTATGGTGAAGTCTAGCCCTTGCAGGCTAATCGACCACCTGAGCATTTTCAGGTTCACACCCTTCATCTGCATAAGCCACTTCAGGGGCTTATGATCTGTTTGGACCTTGAAGGTAGACACCGTAAGGTAGGGACTTAAACGCCTAAGGCTCCAAACTATACTGAAACACTCCTTTTCAACAGTAGCCCACCTAAGTTCTCTACCCTTGAGTTGTCTACTGATGAATATGATTGGGTGTTTCGAATGCTGCCTTTTGCTTGGCATGGTCCGTCAGAGCTATTTGCCAATAGCCTGAGGTAAGGTCAAAGGTGCGCACAAATTTGGCATCACCTATGGTGTCCACAAGCTCATTAGCCCTGGGCAATGGGTGCGCGTCAGTTTTGGTGACGGCATTGACTCCTCGATAGTCCACACAGAGCCTCCAATCCTTGGTACCTGCTTGGGAACTTGCCCTGGGGACAAGGACCATGGAACTGGACCAGGGACTGGTTGAGGGTTCAATAACACCCAGATCCAACATCTTGGCGAACTCAACCTGGATGTGGTTCTTCACGGTATCTGACATATGGTAGCACCTGCTTTTGACAGGCACACTGTCACCAGTTTCAATTTCATGCCTACACCATGGTGTAAGGCCTGGTGTCAGTGAAAACAGAGAGGCTTACTGCCGGAGCAAAGCCCTGCAGGCCCTCTGCTGATCTGTCGTCAGATCTGGAGAGAGATGCACTCCCTCCACTGAGACATCCTGAGGGTTGCTATGCAGCAAATCAGGAAGGGGCTCATTCTCACCCTCTTCTTGCTCTGAAGCTAGCAAGAGACATGAGACTTCTGCTCGCCTGTGGAAAGGCTTGAGCCTGGTAACATGAAATACCTCAGGGGCTACCCCATGGACTCCCATGTCAACCATATAATTGACTTCGCCCATCTTGGAGATGATCCTGAAGGGTCCAGTCCACTTGTTTGCCAAAGCTCTAGGCTTGGTAGGCTCCATCACAAGGATTTCCTGTCCGGGAGTCCAATCCACTTGCGAGGCTTTAAGGTCATGCCAGTACTTGTTCAATTCCTGGCTGGCCTTGAGATTTGCGGTCGCCTGACCCATTATCTGTGTCATCCTCCGTCTGAGGCCTAACACATAGTCCCCCACTTGCTTGGCGGGACCTAGAGGGGTGGCCTCCTAACCTTCTCTCATCAAGGCAAGGGGCCCTCTCACGGGATGTCCAAAGAGTAACTCAAAGAGTCTGAAACCAACACCCTCTTGAGGTACCTCTCTGTAAGCGAACAGCAGCCATGGCAGGAGGAGATCCCATTTCCTCCTTAGGGGCTCTTCTAAAGCGCCTAGCATGTCCTTGAGAGTTTTATTAAATCTCTCAACCAGACCATTGGTCTGGGTATGGTAAGAGGTGGAGAACTTGTAGGTTACCCCGCACTCTTTCCACATGGTTTTCATGTAACTAGACATGAAGTTGGATCCTCTGTCAGAGACAACCTCCTTAGGGAATCCAACACGGGCGAAAATGCCAAGGAGACCCCTAGCAACCAAGCTGGCAGTAAGAGTCGGAAGGAGTACAGCCTCAGGGTACCTGGTGGCATGATCAACCAAGACCAGGATGAACCGATGTCCACCTGAAGTGGGAGGGTCAAGGGGACCGACAATGTCGATGCCTACCCTCTCAAACGGTGTGCCAATCACTGGCAATGGCTGAAGTGGGGCAGTAACACTGCCTCCAGCCTTGCCAGACAACTGACAAGTTGGGCAGGTCCTGCAGTGGGACTTTGCTTCTGTTCCCATCCGGGGCAAGTAGAAATGGGCAGAGAGCCTCTGCTTACTCTTCTTGGTACCAAGATGACCAGCTAAGGGCACCTCATGCACCAACTGCAGCAGGAAGGGCTTGTAAACCTGGGGTACCACCAACCTCTTGAGGGCACCAGGTTCAGGCTTAATGGGCTCACTAACAAGGAGCTCACCCTCCCAATAGATCCGGAATGTCCTAGGCACTTCTCCTTGTGCCTGGTACAGGGCCTGTTTCCTCAGAGCCTCGAAAGGGTGGCACTCTCTCTGTCCCTTACAGAAGTCCGCCCGGGAGGGTCCCCCTTCAGCCAACAGGCATTGAAGGTTGGGGTGGTCCTCCGGGTTGAGAACCTCTCACGCAGGAGGGTCTTCTGTCTCTTCTCCCTCAGGAGTTGAGTTTGGGTTTTCCACGGGACCCAGCCCGTCCAGAGCATGGATCCCAATGGGTGCTGTAGGAACAGCAAGAAGAGAAGGAGCCCCCTTCACAGAGGTGGCCTTCTTGTTCTTCTTGCCTTAGGCCTCGCCTTTGGCTCGGGTTCCTGACTCACAGCCAGACCCTGTGTCACCTGTGACCTAGTGACTGCAGCAGCAATCAGGGCTAGACCATGCGAGATCAACCACAACTTTACTAGACCATTACCTAACAAAATGTTAGCAGGGACATTGGACGAGGACAGGAAGCTTTGCTGTCTTGTCTCCAATCACGAGTGTGACTAAGGCTACAAGCGATAATTTGGGAGGCCCACCAGCTAACCTGCTAGTTCTGAGAGGAGCACGTACATAGTCCTCTGGCTTGAGCTGGGTCCTGTCCACCACTGTCATGCTTGCCCCAGTGTCTCTCAAACCAGTAGAATGCTGGCCATTCAAGAGGACACTTCTCAAAAAACTATGGGTGTTCTGTGGGATAGTCAACAGTACTTCTGTGTACTGGTCCCAGTCCCCAAGGGACACTAAGGAACTCTCTACAGGAGTACTGAAGGTGATCCCTGTAGAGGAGGGGAGGGCAGTGGCCTCCACCTCAGACATGGGCTAAGGGTAGCTCAGGCTGACAGCCTGTACTCCAAGTGCCGTACCTTTACACTTGGAGTCACCCTTCTTGTGATGCAGAGCCCCACATTCCCAACAAGTGCCAGGAATGCGGGGTACGATACTGGAACCACTGGGAGCCTGCTTTGCAGCAGGGGGACCACTATTCTTAGTCCCACCCACAGATTACTTATCCCCACTAGATTGTTGGGTTTTAGGAGAGGAAGGTTTTGGTTTACCCGACTGTGATCGCTTTTGGGACTTCTCAGTTTTCTGAGAGGTCCCCTTTTCTTTGTCCTTGTCCTTCGCACTGGAGTCCTTAGGGGACACCCGGTGGGAGGCCCACTTATCAGCTAGCCTGGCCAGCTTAAAGGGATCCAAAATGTTCTGGTCAGCAACATACTGACGCAGCTCTGGTGAACAGGCTTCAGAAAAATGCTCAAAAAACAAAAGGTGAGACAATTCAACAAACGTTTTCACTTTGTAACCATCAATCCAACCCATCATGTTCATGTGCGCAGCACTCACCCAGTCAACCCAAGAGACATTCTCTCTTTTCTTAAAATCCCTGAACCTTTTAAGGTATTGAGTCGGCCCCTGAACCTTTAACGGTATTGGGTCGGTGTCTTGCCAAACTTGGCAATCAAAGCAGACTTCATGCACTCAGACTGACCCCTTTCTTCCACACTCAGTTTCAGAATACAGTCATATCCAGGCTGAGGCACTCTGCTTAACAAACACTTAGCCCAATCTCTCTTTTCAATATCATGAATTGCACAAGCCATTTCAAACGCTTCAATCCACTGGAGGATATCAGAACCCTCCACAAACACACCAACTAAATCTTTCATAAACTTGATGGCTGGGGACCTGATACTCTCAACGGGTTTAGCTGAAGTCTACACTCTAGCTTTCTCTAGCTAGATTCTCTGACATTCAGTGTCCTTATTCTTGAGTTCAAGGTCCTTATCTTTGAGTTCAAGATCCGTATTCTTGGGCTCCACTTGTTGTTCCAACTCCTCTTTCTTAAGCTCAGCTTCTATTTCCAACTTGCGGTATTCAGAGGCCAATTTCATCCTTAATAACTCAAGTTCCACGGAAATTGCTGGGGGTCGGAACTGAGGCAGCAGGAATGGTGGCATTCCCAGAAACAGATTCACCAACATCCCAAGGGGCAGAGTCCTCATTGGTTGCATCCCCCCTTCAAGAGTTTCACCATCAGTCTGGTGGTCCACCAGGGCAGCTATCAGCTCAGCCCTAGACGTATCCACAAAGTCTAACTCCCTGGCTTCACAAGCACTCTGGAGAGCCTCTAAGCTCATCCTAGTCAATTTACCATTTGCAATAGACTCCCTTGCTTTTAATGCAGTTATCTTGTACACAACTAAACCTTAATTTAACAAAGTGCAGATATTTTGTAAGTGGCACAGTTATACACTGATTCTTAAAACCATAAGCATCCCACCGCTGCCACCAGTGTAAAGACTGGAGGGGGGGGTCTGTACTTCTGCTCTCTATATGGTAGAGGAGAGGCACAGAGGACCCCAGCCAAGATTCTCTATTGTTGGTAGCAATGGACGAGCAATCAGGGCCTAGCTTCTCAGGAGGTGATGCAGGCTGGTTCTTAAGTACAGTGTAGTGCCCAAGCCCCCACAAAGCAATGCCCACACACTGTATTAGTTAAAACACAGTCTTTATATAATTAAGTTCAAGGTTATATATAATCACAATAACTTACTTTGTGCTTAGTTAATCTCTAATGGCAAATATATACAGTTCTAATAGTACCACAATTATTATCAGATCTCATTAAAGTGCATCAACTATACTCTGGTTAAATGTCACACAGATCACTTAATAAAGGTAACCAACAATAGAAATAGGAGGAAAGCAGTTGGTTAGAACAATTGGCAGAATACTGGCCCTTACCACTAGACACAGTTCTGTGTGGAGATCCCCCCACCTGGGCAACCTGTAAAGTAAACATATATCACAAGCCCAGTCCATATATTGTTCTATAAGTCTTATTTCCTTCTATAATGTTTTTACCACCCCAATGTACCTGGAATAGCAGAGTTCGATGACGAGTCGTCGTCGGATCCTTCTTGAGCGGCTCCCTTTAAAGCAGGAGCCACGGATTGTCGAAATCCCGTGAATAAAGTGAACTCGGCGTCGAGGCGGCAGCTTCAGTCCCAACGGCGCTCGTCGACGACGGAGCGTAGGCGTCCTGCAAGGAAGAAGTGTGCGGGGCACCTCGATGTTGATAATTCAGGACTGCAAAGAGTTTGTGAAGAACTGTGGCCCAGCAAGGGCGTCAAGTCGTCTGGCATCTCTATGGTCGTTGGGTGGTGGGAAACCCACCGGCGGATGCTCTTCGGTGCGTCGACGGCCTGGCCTTCTCCGGCGGGATAAGGCGGGCAGTGGTGCAGACGAGTGCTTCCGTGAATTTAAAGTCTTAGGCAAAGGAGCGTTTGGCTCCAGTCATCGGCGGCATGGCATCAAGCGGTCCCCTCTTCCGGGCAACACGGCTTTGACAGGCCTCCAGTGGTTGCAGCAAACTTGCAAACCCTGGTCGACGATGGTGGATGGAATGTCCGGTGCTGGTCTTCGTTCTCCTCGATGGTCCCAGTCTCTGGTCGGCAGCCTTTCAAGGGTCTGACTTCCTGTAACGCTCACCTGGCTCCCACGGAGGCGCTGGTCTGGGTTGCTGTGGCCTCTTCAAGCGTGATGTGCAGAATTCGGACCACCGATTGAACAGGACCCCCAAATCTTGCTTGTCTGGCACGTAGGAATATCCTTCTGCAGATGAGAAAGGGGATTAACTGTCTGCTGAATAATGTGCTTGCTTCCCCCTTTCCCCCTTCGTTATCCTCTGACTTCCTCCAAAACCCCCGGTTTAAGCTCACCTTATGGTTTGGAAGGATGAACTCTCCATCCTGCTTCTGGTGCAGGGGCGCGCGTTCGTCCAGTTAATTCACTGGTTTTCAGAATGGCGCTGGCAAATCCACTTGACTTTACTGAGCGATACGCCGTAAGTATGAAGATGCAAAAGTTCAAGTGTGAGCCTCCTTTTATGTTGTCTTTTTCTGTCCTTTATTTCAGGTGCAGAACAAAGGCGATGCGTTGAGGGGTTAAATTGCAGGAGTAAAATCAGGTGAGTCAGTGATGAGGGCGACCCCTTTAAATGTTTTTATAATTCCCCAGTAATGTCTTTTGTCCTTTCCCCATAGGGGCCGGGGTGCGCTACCTGCCAGAGATGTGGCGCCGACCCGAGATGTGGAATGGCTCACCAAGAATAGCCGGTAAGTAATATGGCTGAAAATCCGGCTTTCCTCTTGTGTTCCCTTGCTCACCTTTTGTCTCTTCTTCTCTCCCTTAGGTGCGGTGCAGAGATGTGGCGACCGGCACTGAGAGCCGCGATGGAGCCGGGCGGCGTCTCGGGAACAGGTGAGTGAAGCGCGGTGCTGCTGCGAGCAACGTAGTGCTTTTAAATGGAAGTCTTCCTTCAGGAATGCTGGCGTGAAGATTCCGGATGCAGGTAAGAAGGTTGAAATAGTTCTTGGTTTTCACCTTTCTCTTCTCTTATTCCCTTACAGGTGTTCCAGGTTCGAGGCGGGCGTGGCTGGAGTCCAGGTGCAGGAGCAGACACGGTGAGCGTTCAGCTGCTGGGATGCAGAACAACGCGAAGCACGTGTGGCTGTCCGGGTGTGGCTTAAATAGCCTTGGAAGAAGTTCCAGGTGAGTATTCTTCCACAGCCCCACCCAACTAACAAAATAGTTCCTTCAGAAAAATAGTCCCTCCTAAGCCTCATTTGGCTTGGTTCTTCATGTAGCATGGTCTGCATCAGGTGAGTGTGCAGCATGGTCTGCTTCAGGTAAGTGCACCAAACACTTCCCTTTATGAGCCTGGCGCCTATGGCGCCAGGACTGATGTCCAACATGAGCATGGCGCCAACGGCGCCAGTACAGAGTCCAAAGATCCCCTATAAAGGGCCGCTGGGCTTTTACCCGGGGGCGTGATGCCTGCTCCCGGGGGTGCTGGGCCTGGCCTGGTGCTCCGGGGGTAGGCATCATGACAGCACTCCCCCCCAAGGCCCCTCCCAAGGCCTTTTCCCCAGGAGGTTTCGGTTTGTTCGGGAAATTCCGATGGAACCTTTTTACTAGCCGAGGTGCATGTACGTGATCGCTGGGTTCCCAAGATCTTTCCTGAGGCCCGTACCCCTTCCAATCAATTAGATAGAAAAGTTTTGATTTTGAGATCTTAGAGTCCAAAATGTTCTTCACCTCGAATTCAGGCTCTCCATCTATCTGGATTGGTTCTGGTGGCTTTATTAATCTGGTTCCTGGTTGCACTAGTTTCAAAAGCGACACATGAAAGACGGGATGAATCCGCATGTTAGCTGGTAGATCTAGCTTGACTGCCACTGGGTTAATTATAGCTTTGATCGAGTAGGGGCCTAAATACCTTGGATTAAAAGTCTGAGGTCCCTTGAGTGATAAGTGTTTGGTAGCCAACCATACTTGATCCCCTATTTGGTATGGAGGCGCCTCCTTGCGATGCAGATCCGCATTCTTTTTGTATTTCTCTTTCACATGTTGTAAGTGTGCAGTAGCATCCTTGAAGGCTTGAGTAATCGTAGAATGCAAATGGTAGACTGCAGGCATTTCGAGGCTCAAAGGTGAGTCCAGGTCTGAAGTACGAGGGTGATGTCCATATAGGGTATAAAAGGGGCTCTGACCAGTTCCAGAGTGTATCGAGTTATTGTATGCATATTCAGCCACCCATAAAATGTCCTTCCAATTACCCTCCGATTGGTGCAGCATACATCGTAGATATTGTTCAAGGGTCTGGTTCGTTCTCTCCGTCTGACCATCGGTCTGTGGGTGGTGACTGGTTGAGAGTCTTACGTCGATTTGTGCCAGTTGACAACACTTTTTCCAAAAACGAGAAATGAACTGGCTTCCCCGATCGGAGATTAGTATGGACGGGAATCCATGCAGACGGATGACATTTTCGAGGAATTCCTTGGCAAGAACAAAAGCTGAAGGTAATCCTTTCAACGGAATAAAATGGGCCATCTTGGAAAATAAATCCGCCACAACCAGAATAGTATTGTATCCATTACAAGAGGGCAGGTCTGTGATAAAATCTAGTGACAAGGTGTGCCAAGGTGCTGGTGGAATGTCTAAGGGTTGAAGAAGACCGGCGGATTTTGTTTTTTGACCTTTGTTTTGGGCGCAAACTCCACAGGACATCACAAAAGATTTAATATCCTTTTGCCAGGACGGCCACCAGAATTGTCGTTTAATTTTTTCCTCTGTTTTGGCAATGCCAGGATGTCCTTCCATCAGAGTATCGTGATGACGGGAAATAACCAGTTCTTGCAATTCCTTTTCTGGCAAAAATAAACGTCCTTGGAAGTAAGGTAAGCCATCGTTGATTGAAAAGGCAGACCCCCTTTTGATCCAATCCTGCAAGGCTGAAGAGTGCAGGAATAGTTTTACCCGTGCTTGAATGTCTTCAAGGGTTTGTAAAGTGGTTATCCCCAAGATTCTTTGTTCGGGAATTATCGGCACAGGTTCTGAGTTTGTGTCCATTTCTCCCATTCCAATTCGAGATAGCTCATGCACCAACTGCAGCAGGAAGGGCTTGTAAACCTGGGGTACCACCAACCTCTTGAGGGCACCAGGTTCAGGCTTAGTGGGCTCACTAACAAGGAGCTCACCCTCCCAATAGATCCGGAATGTCCTAGGCACTTCTCCTTGTGCCTGGTACAGGGCCTGTTTCCTCAGAGCCTCGAGAGGGTGGCACTCTCTCTGTCCCTTACAGAAGTCCGCCCGGGAGGGTCCCCCTTCAGCCAACAGGCATTGAAGGTTGGGGTGGTCCTCCGGGTTGAGAACCTCTCACGCAGGAGGGTCTTCTGTCTCTTCTCCCTCAGGAGTTGAGTTTGGGTTTTCCACGGGACCCAGCCCGTCCAGAGCATGGATCCCAATGGGTGCTGTAGGAACAGCAAGAAGAGAAGGAGCCCCCTTCACAGAGGTGGCCTTCTTGTTCTTCTTGCCTTAGGCCTCGCCTTTGGCTCGGGTTCCTGACTCACAGCCAGACCCTGTGTCACCTGTGACCTAGTGACTGCAGCAGCAATCAGGGCTAGACCATGCGAGATCAACCACAACTTTACTAGACCATTACCTAACAAAATGTTAGCAGGGACATTGGACGAGGACAGGAAGCTTTGCTGTCTTGTCTCCAATCACGAGTGTGACTAAGGCTACAAGCGATAATTTGGGAGGCCCACCAGCTAACCTGCTGGTTCTGAGAGGAGCACGTACATAGTCCTCTGGCTTGAGCTGGGTCCTGTCCACCACTGTCATGCTTGCCCCAGTGTCTCTCAAACCAGTAGAATGCTGGCCATTCAAGAGGACACTTCTCAAAAAACTATGGGTGTTCTGTGGGATAGTCAACAGTACTTCTGTGTACTGGTCCCAGTCCCCAAGGGACACTAAGGAAATCTCTACAGGAGTACTGAAGGTGATCCCTGTAGAGGAGGGGAGGGCAGTGGCCTCCACCTCAGACATGGGCTAAGGGTAGCTCAGGCTGACAGCCTGTACTCCAAGTGCCGTACCTTTACACTTGGAGTCACCCTTCTTGTGATGCAGAGCCCCACATTCCCAACAAGTGCCAGGAATGCGGGGTACGATACTGGAACCACTGGGAGCCTGCTTTGCAGCAGGGGGACCACTATTCTTAGTCCCACCCACAGATTGCTTATCCCCACTAGATTGTTGGGTTTTAGGAGAGGAAGGTTTTGGTTTACCGGACTGTGATCGCTTTTGGGACTTCTCAGTTTTCTGAGAGGTCCCCTTTTCTTTGTCCTTGTCCTTCGCACTGGAGTCCTTAGGGGACACCCGGTGGGAGGCCCACTTATCAGCTAGCCTGGCCAGCTTAAAGGGATCCAAAATGTTCTGGTCAGCAACATACTGACGCAGCTCTGGTGAACAGGCTTCAGAAAAATGCTCAAAAAACAAAAGGTGAGACAATTCAACAAACGTTTTCACTTTGTAACCATCAATCCAACCCATCATGTTCATGTGCGCAGCACTCACCCAGTCAACCCAAGAGACATTCTCTCTTTTCTTAAAATCCCTGAACCTTTTAAGGTATTGGGTCGGTCCCTGAATCTTTAAAGGTATTGGGTCGGTGTCTTGCCAAACTTGGCAATCAAAGCAGACTTCATGCACTCAGACTGACCCCTTTCTTCCACACTCAGTTTCAGAATACAGTCATATCCAGGCTGAGGCATTCTGCTTAACAAACACTTAGCCCAATCTCTCTTTTCAATATCATGAATTGCACAAGCCATTTCAAACGCTTCAATCCACTGGAGGATATCAGAACCCTCCACAAACACACCAACTAAATCTTTCATAAACTTGGTGGCTGGGGACCTGATACTCTCAACGGGTTTAGCTGAAGTCTACACTCTAGCTTTCTCTAGTTAGATTCTCTGACATTCAGTGTCCTTATTCTTGAGTTCAAGGTCCTTATCTTTGAGTTCAAGAGCCGTATTCTTGGGCTCCACTTGTTGTTCCAACTCCTCTTTCTTAAGCTCAGCTTCTATTTCCAACTTGCGGTATTCAGAGGCCAATTTCATCCTTAATAACTCAAGTTCCACGGAAATTGCTGGGGGTCGGAACTGAGGCAGCAGGAATGGTGGCATTCCCAGAAACAGATTCACCAACATCCCAAGGGGCAGAGTCCTCATTGGTTGCATCCCCCCTTCAAGAGTTTCACCATCAGTCTGGTGGTCCACCAGGGCAGCTATCAGCTCAGCCCTAGACGTATCCACAACGTCTAACTCCCTGGCTTCACAAGCACTCTGGAGAGCCTCTAAGCTCATCCTAGTCAATTTACCATTTGCAATAGACTCCCTTGCTTTTAATGCAGTTATCTTGTACACAACTAAACCTTAATTTAACAAAGTGCAGATATTTTGTAAGTGGCACAGTTATACACTGATTCTTAAAACCATAAGCATCCCACCGCTGCCACCAGTGTAAAGACTGGAGGGGGGGTCTGAACTTCTGCTCTCTATATGGTAGAGGAGAGGCACAGAGGACCCCAGCCAAGATTCTCTGTTGTTGGTAGCAATGGACGAGCAATCAGGGCCTAGCTTCTCAGGAGGTGATGCAGGCTGGTTCTTAAGTACAGTGTAGTGCCCAAGCCCCCACAAAGCAATGCCCACACACTGTATTAGTTAAAACACAGTCTTTATATAATTAAGTTCAAGGTTATATATAATCACAATAACTTACTTTGTGCTTAGTTAATCTCTAATGGCAAATATATACAGTTCTAATAGTACCACAATTATTATCAGATCTCATTAAAGTGCATCAACTATACTCTGGTTAAATGTCACACAGATCACTTAATAACGGTAACCAACAATAGAAATAGGAGGAAAGCAGTTGGTTAGAACAATTGGCAGAATACTGGCCCTTACCACTAGACACAGTTCTGTGTGGAGATCCCCCCACCTGGGCAACCTGTAAAGTAAACATATATCACAAGCCCAGTCCATATATTGTTCTATAAGTCTTATTTCCTTCTATAATGTTTTTACCACCCCAATGTACCTGGAATAGCAGAGTTCGATGACGAGTCGTCGTCGGATCCTTCTTGAGCGGCTCCCTTTAAAGCAGGAGCCACGGATTGTCGAAATCCCGTGAATAAAGTGAACTCGGCGTCGAGGCGGCAGCTTCAGTCCCAACGGCGCTCGTCGACGACGGAGCGTAGGCGTCCTGCAAGGAAGAGGTGTGCGGGGCACCTCGATGTTGATAATTCAGGACTGCAAAGAGTTTGTGAAGAATTGTGGCCGAGCAAGGGCGTCAAGTCGTCTGGCATCTCTATGGTTGTTAGGTGGTGGGAAACCCACCTGCGGATGCTCTTCGGTGCGTCGACGGCCTGGCCTTCTCCGGCGGGATAAGGCGGGCAGTGGTGCAGACGAGTGCTTCCGTGAATTTAAAGTCTTAGGCAAAGGAGCGTTTGGCTCCAGTCATCGGCGGCATGGCATCAAGCGGTCCCCTCTTCCGGGCAACACGGCTTTGACAGGCCTCCAGTGGTTGCAGCAAACTTGCAAACCCTGGTCGACGATGGTGGATGGAATGTCCGGTGCTGGTCTTCGTTCTCCTCGACGGTCCCAGTCTCTGGTCGGCAGCCTTTCAAGGGTCTGACTTCCTGTAACGCTCACCTGGCTCCCACGGAGGCGCTGGTCTGGGTTGCTGTGGCCTCTTCAAGCGTGATGTGCAGAATTCGGACCACCGATTGAACAGGACCCCCAAATCTTGCTTGTCTGGCACGTAGGAATATCCTTCTGCAGATGAGAAAGGGGATTAACTGTCTGCTGAATAATGTGCTTGCTTCCCCCTTTCCACCTTCGTTCTCCTCTGACTTCCTCCAAAACCCCCGGTTTAAGCTCACCTTATGGTTTGGAAGGATGAACTCTCCATCCTGCTTCTGGTGCAGGGGCGCGCGTTCGTCCAGTTAATTCACTGGTTTTCAGAATGGCGCTGGCAAATCCACTTGACTTTACTGAGCGATACGCCGTAAGTATGAAGATGCAAAAGTTCAAGTGTGAGCCTCCTTTTATGTTGTCTTTTTCTGTCCTTTATTTCAGGTGCAGAACAAAGGCGATGCGTTGAGGGGTTAAATTGCAGGGGTAAAATCAGGTGAGTCAGTGATGAGGGCGACCCCTTTAAATGTCTTTATAATTCCCCAGTAATGTCTTTTGTCCTTTCCCCATAGGGGCCGGGGTGCGGTACCTTCCAGAGATGTGGCGCCGACCCGAGATGTGGAATGGCTCACCAAGAATAGCCGGTAAGTAATATGGCTGAAAATCCGGCTTTCCTCTTGTGTTCCCTTGCTCACCTTTTGTCTCTTCTTCTCTCCCTTAGGTGCGGTGCAGAGATGTGGCGACCGGCACTGAGAGCCGCGATGGAGCCGGGCGGCGTCTCGGGAACAGGTGAGTGAAGCGCGGTGCTGCTGCGAGCAACGCAGTGCTTTTAAATGGAAGTCTTCCTTCAGGAATGCTGGCGTGAAGATTCCGGATGCAGGTAAGAAGGTTGAAATAGTTCTTGGTTTTCACCTTTCTCTTCTCTTATTCCCTTACAGGTGTTCCAGGTTCGAGGCGGGCGTGGCTGGAGTCCAGGTGCAGGAGCAGACACGGTGAGCGTTCAGCTGCTGGGATGCAGAACAACGCGAAGCACGTGTGGCTGTCCGGGTGTGGCTTAAATAGCCTTGGAAGAAGTTCCAGGTGAGTATTCTTCCACAGCCCCACCCAACTAACAAAATAGTTCCTTCAGAAAAATAGTCCCTCCTAAGCCTCATTTGGCTTGGTTCTTCATGCAGCATGGTCTGCATCAGGTGAGTGTGCAGCATGGTCTGCTTCAGGTAAGTGCACCAAACACTTCCCTTTATGAGCCTGGCGCCTATGGCGCCAGGACTGATGTCCAACATGAGCCTGGCGCCAACGGCGCCAGTACAGAGTCCAAAGATCCCCTATAAAGGGCCGCTGGGCTTTTACCCGGGGGCGTGATGCCTGCTCCCGGGGGTGCTGGGCCTGGCCTGGTGCTCCGGGGGTAGGCATCATGACAGCACTCCCCCCCAAGGCCCCTCCCAAGGCCTTTTCCCCAGGAGGTTTCGGTTTGTTCGGGAAATTCCGATGGAACCTTTTTACTAGCCGAGGTGCATGTACGTGATCGCTGGGTTCCCAAGATCTTTCCTGAGGCCCGTACCCCTTCCAATCAATTAGATAGAAAAGTTTTGATTTTGAGATCTTAGAGTCCAAAATGTTCTTCACCTCGAATTCAGGCTCTCCATCTATCTGGATTGGTTCTGGTGGCTTTATTAATCTGGTTCCTGGTTGCACTAGTTTCAAAAGCGACACATGAAAGACGGGATGAATCCGCATGTTAGCTGGTAGATCTAGCTTGACTGCCACTGGGTTAATTATAGCTTTGATCGAGTAGGGGCCTAAATACCTTGGATTAAAAGTCTGAGGTCCCTTGAGTGATAAGTGTTTGGTAGCCAACCATACTTGATCCCCTATTTGGTATGGAGGCGCCTCCTTGCGATGCAGATCCGCATTCTTTTTGTATTTCTCTTTCGCATGTTGTAAGTGTGCAGTAGCATCCTTGAAGGCTTGAGTAATCGTAGAATGCAAATGGTCGACTGCAGGCATTTCGAGGCTCAAAGGTGAGTCCAGGTCTGAAGTACGAGGGTGATGTCCATATAGGGTATAAAAGGGGCTCTGACCAGTTCCAGAGTGTATCGAGTTATTGTATGCATATTCAGCCACCCATAAAATGTCCTTC
Source organism: Ambystoma mexicanum (assembly GCF_040938575.1). Lineage (NCBI taxonomy): Eukaryota > Metazoa > Chordata > Amphibia > Caudata > Ambystomatidae > Ambystoma > Ambystoma mexicanum. The sequence continues at coordinate 1,172,200,057 of NC_090932.1, read as the reverse complement.
CAATTACCCTCCGATTGGTGCAGCATACATCGTAGATATTGTTCAAGGGTCTGGTTCGTTCTCTCCGTCTGACCATCGGTCTGTGGGTGGTGACTGGTTGAGAGTCTTACGTCGATTTGTGCCAGTTGACAACACTTTTTCCAAAAACGAGAAATGAACTGGCTTCCCCGATCGGAGATTAGTATGGACGGGAATCCATGCAGACGGATGACATTTTCGAGGAATTCCTTGGCAAGAACAAAAGCTGAAGGTAATCCTTTCAACGGAATAAAATGGGCCATCTTGGAAAATAAATCCGCCACAACCAGAATAGTATTGTATCCATTACAAGAGGGCAGGTCTGTGATAAAATCTAGTGACAAGGTGTGCCAAGGTGCTGGTGGAATGTCTAAGGGTTGAAGAAGACCGGCGGATTTTGTTTTTTGACCTTTGTTTTGGGCGCAAACTCCACAGGACATCACAAAAGATTTAATATCCTTTTGCCAGGACGGCCACCAGAATTGTCGTTTAATTTTTTCCTCTATTTTGGCAATGCCAGGATGTCCTTCCATCAGAGTATCGTGATGACGGGAAATAACCAGTTCTTGCAAGTCCTTTTCTGGCAAAAATAAACGTCCTTGGAAGTAAGGTAAGCCATCGTTGATTGAAAAGGCAGACCCCCTTTTGATCCAATCCTGCAAGGCTGAAGAGTCCAGGAATAGTTTTACCCGTGCTTGAATGTCTTCAAGGGTTTGTAAAGTGGTTATCCCCAAGATTCTTTGTTCGGGAATTATCGGCACAGGTTCTGAGTTTGTGTCCATTTCTCCCATTCCAATTCGAGATAGCGCGTCCGCTTTGCCATTCTTACAGCCAGGACGGTAGGTGATTACAAAATCAAACTCAGCAAAGAATAAAGCCCATCGGAGCTGTCGTGAAGACTGAGCCTTGGCAGTTTTTGAATATTGTAAATTTTGGTGATCAGTGATCACGGTGATGGTATGCCTGGTGCCAAGAAGATAATGCCGCCAAGCCTTAAAGGCGGACTTAATGGCTAATAATTCCTTATCGGTGACTGCATAATTTATCTCCGGTGGCGAGAACTTTCTGGACCAAAATGCTACGGGGTGCAGTTGGTTGGTTTCAGGGTCTCTCTGAGACAGGACAGCTCCCATGGCTAAGCTGGATGCATCGGTTTCGACTATATATGGGAGATCAGGACGCGGATGTTTCAAAATAGGTGCGGACGTAAATTTAGCTTTTAATTCCTGAAAGGCCTGTTCAGCTTCCTCGGTCCATTCAAAACGTTTATTCTTCCGCAAGAGTGCAGTGATGGGTTGCACCACCCGTGAAAATTCTGGGATAAACCTGCGATAAAAATTGGCAAAACCAAGCATGCTTTGGACACCTTTCACCGAACTAGGTGATGGCCATTTGAGGAGGGCATCCACTTTCCGTGAGTCCATTCAGACCCCTTTAGGTGTCAGGATGAATCCAAGAAATTCAACCTCGGTGGTATGGAAAACGCATTTTTCCAGCTTTGCAAACAGTTTGTGCTGGCTCAATTTCTCAAGGACGGCCCTGACATGTTTTCTGTGATCAGATTCCGAAGAGGAGTACACCAGAATGTCATCGATATACACAACAACACAGACGTCGATGAGTTCCCGAAGGACATCGTTCATGAAGAATTGGAAGGCAGCCGGCGCGTTGCACAACCCGAAAGGCATCACCTGGTATTCGAATAGTCCATATTTTGTACAGAAGGCCGTTTTCCATTCGTCGCCTTCTTTAACTCGTACCAGATGATAAGCCCCCCGGAGATCTGACTTGGTGTATATGCAAGCGTCCTTCACCTGGTCAAGGAGATCAGGGATCAAAGACAGAGGGTAACGATTTTTAACAGTTATCTGGTTCAATGCGCGGTAATCGATACAAGTTCTAAGGTCGCCTTCTTTTTTTGGCACGAAGAACAAAGCCGAGGATGCCGGAGACTTTGACGGGCGAATGAAACCATTGGTTAGGTATTGATCTAAATATTGTCTTAAATGCAGATTCTCCGGCTCAGTAAGGGCATAAATGCTGCTACAAGGGGGTTGTGCACCGGGCACCAGATCAATTTGGCAATCGTACGATCTGTGAGGAGGTAACGTGTTGGCCTGTTCCTTTTGGAAGACGTCCTGGAAGTCTTGGTATTCCGGAGGTAGTTGCATGGAGACAGAGGTTACTGATGCTAGACTGACCTTCAGATTTTCAGGGTAGCAGGTTTGTGCACACTCTGGAAAGGTTATTCTCTTCGCTCGCCAATCACTTCGAGGATTATGTGTCTCTAACCAAGGGATTCCGAGTATAACCTGAAACTGTGGAGCCTTGATTACATCAAACACAACTGCCTCCCGATGGCCGTCCGGACCTACAAGTGTTACCTCAGCTGTGGAATGTGTTACCGGTCCCGAGGCAATTTCGGTTCCATCGACTGTGGTGATGACATCTTTGCTGGTTTTAGGACGCAGGGGGAGGTTAATCCTGGAGACCAATTCACGATCCACGTAGTTTCCTATAGCCCCACTATCGATGTATGCCTTTATTGCATGCGACCGCTTAGGCTGTTCCGGATCTACGAGGACCATTGGCACAGTGAAATGCGAGGTCTGAGAGTTTGTTTTAAAGCTCGGCAAGCAGACCCCTACGCTTGTCGGGCAGGGTCGTTTCCTGATACAGAGGTTTCATGGATTTTTTCAGCAGCTCCTACCACCTTCCTGGGCGGCCTTGCCGGGCAATCTCGTAGAAAGTGTCCAGAGGATCCACAATAAAGACATAAGTGCATCTGCCGTCTTCTTTCACGTTCCTTTTGCGTTAAAGGTCCTTTAACTCCTCCGATTTGCATTGGCTCTGAGGCTTCAGCCCCCTTGAGGTTAGCGTGGGTCTTGACTAACACCCGGGTCTCAAACTTGGACCGATCTGCTTTTCTGTTTTGGAGTCTGTGATCCAATTGGACCACTAAGTCTATATATTCAGAGCAGTCTTGGGGCGGATTTACAACTTGGGCCAGGACATCTTTAAGTTCTCCGCCTAGACCTCGATAAAATAACGTGATTCTTTTATCCTCTGGCCACCCAGTTTCCACAATTAGTCTATTAAATGTTGCAATGTAGGAAAGGAGGTCTTGATTGCCCTGTCGCAGAGATAGAAGTTCATCATCTAGAGCCTGCCCCTGGGCCCCTGGGAGTGACGAGCAAATAACCTTTCCATGCTTGCTTGAAATCTTTGAAAATCACGAAGAATCGGGTCATCTTGAGTTACCAGTGGAACTGACCAATCGGCAGCACTGCCGCTGAGATATGACAATACAAAGGCTACCTTGGTCTGGTCATTAGGGAAGGCCCCAGGTCTGCACAAGAAATGCAAACGACACTGATTCATGAATACGGCGAATCGTTTGGGGTCCCCAGCAAAGCGTTCGGGTGGGGCCAGCGGCATGTTTCCAGGTAGATTAATCTGCACCGGGTTACTGGAAAGCACAGGAGCGGGGTTCCCTCCGGAACTGGGTAAAGGAGTTTGTCCAGCTTGACCTTGCAAAAGCTGTCTAGCCAGGTCATCAGCTCTTTCCTTTGTTACAATCACTTCCCTCCTGAGAGCATTAGTCTCTTGACGAGCGGCGTGTACTTCAGCCCGTAATTCCCCCAGTAGTTGGGCCAACTGGTCAGTCTCAGAAGTTTCCATAGCGCCTGGGTGGGAATTTGTAGGAAGGTATTGTGTTCTGTAACGCTCACCTGGCTCCCACGGAGGCGCTGGTCTGGTCTGGGTTGCTGTGGCCTCTTCAAGCGTGATGTGCAGAATTCGGACCACCAATTGAACAGGACCCCCAAATCTTGCTTGTCTGGCCCGTAGGAATATCCCTCTGCAGATGAGAAAGGGGATTAACTGTCTGCTGAATAATGTGCTTGCTTCCCCTTTTCCCCCTTTGTTCTCCTCTGTCTTCCTCCAAAACCCCCGGTTTAAGCTCACCTTATGGTTTGGAAGGATGAACTCTCCATCCTGCTTCTGGTGCATGGGCGCGCGTTCGTCCAGTTACTTCAATGGTTTTCAGAATGGCGCTGGCAGATCCACATGACTTTACTGAGCGATACGCCGTAAGTATGAAGATGCAAAAGTTCAAGTGTGAGCCTCCTTTTATGTAGTCTTTTTCTGTCCTTTATTTCAGGTGCAGAACAAAGGCGATGCGTTGAGGGGTTAAATTGCCAGGGTAAAATCAGGTGAGTCAGTGATGAGGGCGACCCCTTTAAATGTCTTTATAATTCCCCAGTAATGTCTTTTGTCCTTTCCCCATAGGGGCCGGGGTGCGGTACCTGCCAGAGATGTGGCACCGACCCGAGATGTGGAATGGCTCACCAAGAGTAGCCGGTAAGTAATATGGCTGAAAATCAGGCTTTCCTCTTGTGTTCCCTTGCTCACCTTTTGTCTCTTCTTCTCTCTCTTAGGTGCGGTGCAGAGATGTGGCGACCGGCACTGAGAGCCGCGATGGAGCCGGGTGGCGTCTCGGGAACAGGTGAGTGAAGCGCGGCGCTGCTGCGAGCAACGCGGTGCTTTTAAATGGAAGTCTTCCTTCAGGAATGCTGGCGTGAAGATTCTGGATGCAGGTAAGAAGGTTGAAATAGTTCTTGGTTTTCACCTTTCTCTTCTCTTATTCCCTTACAGGTGTTCCAGGTTCGAGGCGGGCGTGGCTGGAGTCCAGGTGCAGGAGCAGACACGGTGAGCGTTCAGCTGCTGGGATGCAGAACAACGCGAAGCACGTGTGACTGTCCGGGTGTGGCTTAAATAGCCTTGGAAGAAGTTCCAGGTGAGTATTCTTCCACAGCCCCACCCAACTAACAAAATAGTTACTTCAGAAAAATAGTCCCTCCTAAGCCTCATTTGGCTTGGTTCTTCATGCAGCATGGTCTGCATCAGGTGAGTGTGCAGCATGGTCTGCTTCAGGTTAGTGCATCAAACACTTCCCTTTATGAGCCTGGCGCCTATGGCGCCAGGACTGATGTCCAACATGAGCCTGGCGCCAACGGCGCCAGGACAGAGTCCAAAGAGCCCCTATAAAGGGCCGCTGGGCTTTTACCCGGGGGCGTGATGCCTGCTCCCGGGGGTGCTGGGCCTGGCCTGGTGCTCCGGGGGTAGGCATCATGACACTTCCAGGGCACTTCGGCAAAGGTTAGCGGTGCTCGATAGTCCCTCCGAGCACGCAAAGAGAGCGCCTAACCAGGTCCTACTTGGATCAGTCTCAACGGCTTTCGGATTTCGGCGAAGGGAGACAGCAGTCAACCTTCTTCAGGCTCGGCTTCGAGAGTAAGCGTCAGTTACAACTTCTTCTTAACGGTTTCTAGCAGTGAGAGGCTCCCAGATATACTAGTTGATCTCTCATTCATTCTGCTGGGTCACACTCAGGCAACCAATCACTCAGAAGGGCATTCAGCAACCAGTCAGCCAATCGGGCATACAGTGCTTTCAGGCCATTCTGCTCCCTCTCAGACACTCACAACAAGGAATGTGTATTGGGACAAGTACCCAGCCATTCAACACTACACACTGAATTCATACAAGTTTCGGGCAAGGCTGTCTCAGTCATTGTGTCAAACACCAGAAACCAGACATCCACAACAAGAAGTGCATATTGGTCACACACTCCATTCACCCAGGTTCCACCCACACGGTGTACCCACAACATATAGTCACCAGGAAGGCTCCAGCCAGTCTGGTCTTGACTTCACAACACCATATATGGAACTTCCACCCAACAGCCAGTCAGGGGGAAGGGACAGAGTCAGGGCTTCCTAGGACTTTGGAAAAACAAGGTAACAGGCAATAGAAAGCAAGAGGCCACAGGGGCCATCTTGTTTCCTATCAGGAATCAACTGATTCCAATGGCAGGGCCTGGGTATCCCAAACTGGAGGCTACTCAGAGCACCTGTCAAATTCGGCATGGAGCTACCACCAGCCAATACCCTGCTCTGTGGGCCACACACAGGTACCCAAAAACATACACTAGGGGTACAGGGTTGCACCTCCACCCATGGGTGCCATAAGGGTATCCCAACGGTCTGTACACCAAACCAAGAACAGGAAGAGCTGAACTGCCAGGAGTCCCACATGGACTCCTGGGCAGAAAACAATAGAGAACACAAATGAAAAAGGACTACAGGACAAGGACAGTGAGGCCCTGCCCATCCAATGCATTTCCAGCATCACACTCCGCAGGACTAATCTTAGTCAAAAAATAACTCCAAATGTGTGCCTTTGCTACACAGTCTCCTTTGGAGTGTATCACAGTCTTGAAAGTAGTACAACCTGGGCAGGATCACAAGGTGCCCCAGGCCAGGTATGAAATAATTAGGCAGCCTTGGCTTTAGTCTTACACCATACTGCATTCTGGTACTTGTAGACCTGCAACTATACACTCCGCAGTAATGCAAAATGGCACGTCCTAAGAATGTCAGGACTTGTGTAGCTCCTGTTTCCCGACCGTGGTTCAAGCAAGGGCACGCACCTCTCACTCCGAACCAGGGACAGTCCCCATGGGAACCAACCCCATCCTCTAGGTCCTGCTAGAGAGGGAGGGGCGTATTTTAAAGGGATCCCAACAGGGAGCCCTCTTTATTTAAATCAAACACTAATTCCTTTTCCCTTTACCCTATGAGCCCCTTGGCATGAGCTCCAACTGAATGGGAGACCTTTTAAGTCAGCTCACCCTGCCTTGGAGGGGTGTCAGGGACCTTTAGGATGAATCTGCCGCAAAAGACCAAGTGCCTAGCCTCAATTACCACCCACATGGAGTGTGAGGCCAGAGGATGGCCTTTGTGGGTGATCCCATCCCACTAGGCGGCCTCAGGCAGTCCACCAACCTACCCTGCAAGCTCACACCAGAGAACCTCCCCTCTTCCCCCTATTTAAAATATTGGCCATCTTTATATTCTACCCCTCCTTAACTTCTCAATCTACTTAACATACCCACTAGTACTTCCCCCAACTCTATACTTCCCCCACTTAACATTTACCCTACATAACGGTACTTAAATATATACATATACCTATACGTACATATATCACAATGGGATGATTGCTGCAGTCAGTCACCCATTCACAGTACCTTGCAGTCTGTCTATGGGGCGCTGTGTCTGGGCAGGTTGGTGCAGGGCTAATGCAGAGTTGTAAACAGAGCTGCTCCTGTTGCTCCTGGTGGCTGGGCCCTATTACCCAGAGATGGTGTGTGGGGCCTAACCCCTCTTCTCCAGTCAGGGTGGCCCCGTCCACCCCACACTCACTGCGCAGCCCAAACTAATTTTTTTAATCCTGGGCAGCCCCCTCAGGGCCAAACCTGCAGTACCCGACATCACCACTGCATCCCACCGTGTTATCTCCAGCGGCGTCCCCGTTGCCATGTGAATGCCGCCACGTTCACTGCCGCTCCTGCTGGCATTTTGGGTTGGGCGGTATCCCCATGACAACAGGGGGTGCTGGCGTGCTCACTGACACTAAGCTTATGGAGGCCATGCCCTGTGCTGACGTGTATATAGTGCAGCCCCAATTTTTTTAATTAGATTATAGCGACATCACTTTGTTTAGGACTGTTTAACTTTAATTTTGCTAATCACTTACCATATATCTATGCAACTTTACCTTCTATTTCCAGGTCTGTGTCCCATCCATCCTCGCTTTCAGGCATGTTCTCTGAATCCTCAACAGTGCTGCGCTTTCCAGGGCCCCCTTCCAGCTCGCCCTCATTTTCCTCTGTTGAATCATGAGCCCTGTGGGCACTGCTGGCAGCACTGTAGGTAGAGCGTGTCCCAGCTGAAGTAGGTGCCGTCTGAACAAAAAAACAGCCAGAAGTGACATAAGCTTAGAACTTGGAAGTCATGGATGAGCAGATGAAAACAAAAACGTGGATGATGTGCTCTGCAATTACAATATAAGGGCTGTTACAGCCATTCATTACTATAGTTGTGAGTGAGTTACATCCCCATTAAATCGATTGAAGCATGAATTACTCTCATCAAAATTATTTAAACTAATATCCCTTACGTAGAAAGGGAAAAGATTATTTTCAGATACAGTACTTTAACATAATTTTAAAATCCCAACCCTCCTTTAATAGTTTCTTGAAGCATTACAGCCAATCACCTACCCGAAAACCTGTCTGTTGGCACCTTGCCAACAGACCTTAACAGGGAAGGGCCACAACAGTTCATAGTAACTAGAGGTGTTTTTCCAGTTTTACTAATTTAGCCTTGAGCATGTGAAAGATAGCCATACAACGAAAGGTCACGCATTTCTTACATGAGCTCTCTTTTCAGTATATTGCAACCCCAGTGAACGACCAGTAGGCAACACAGGATGTGCATTACATTCTATTTTTGTGTTTAGAACCAGGGGGTAGCTTCCCCTACCCCCAGGCTCCACACCGTCTGAAGTACAGTGATTAATATAACCCTTTGTGGTTGTCACTCCATTAACAAGTAAAATAAATACATCAGAGGCCACCAGGGGGGCGCAGGCAAGATGGCAGCCTGATTCCTGTGCTCTGGCCCCTGCCCAGAGATTAAGAGGAGCTGTAGCAGAGTTGGTGGCTCGGGACCCATAAAGAAGTAATAACACTTCGTACAAGCAAAGAAGAAGTTTCAATGATATCAGATCTCTAAATTTAGATTGTTATCACAACGCCATTGATTTTCATGAAACACTGAGGGACTAAAAAATTAACAAGGCAACGCAAAGAGCAGTTTTAAAATAGCAAGCATTCAATTCAAGTTTAGTGTTCAAATACAGAAAATTCAACACAACATTGAAGTTATTCAGATAACCTATGAGGAGACTGAAGTCATAAAGAATCCATCTGAGAAAAGCAAAGTTAACTATAAGGATTATATTTTCAAGAGTCTCTCAGTAAAGACACAGAGACTGTCAGATAACAAAGGGGTCTGGGAAGGAACATATTGTAAGTGGTTAGTGAAGTTAAATTTAGAATCTAATTATTGCTTTGTCATTTGCAGGTATCCTGAGTTCCAAGGTGCCAAGCAGTTAAGGACTCCAGTGTTATCCTGACCATTTGTTATTTTCTCCAATTCCCCTTTTCCCCCATTCTGGTCAATCCAATAATTGTTCAATTGATTGTTGGGTATACTGGTTTGAGGGACTAGGTGTTCTATTCATCTTCTCCTGCAAGAGATCAGCGCTGGGACCTGATAGAATGAAAGGCCCACGTTAAATACCTGCCCGAGCAGAGATGGAGCCTGAAGTAGAGGTGTCTTTAGGCTCAGTAGTTAGAATGCTTTCTGAAATGAAGGAAGAAATGTCGAAGTCAAAGAAAGAGATTACAGAGCTGACTGATAGACTTAAGGAGTTAAGTGTTTTGTTGTATAAGGGAGGAGTAGAGACAATAAAAAACATGTTTTAGGTTGGAATCCGGAAAGGGAGCCTCCAGTGTTATATCCAGAAGTGGAGAGTGTAACTGTAGGAAGAATAAGAGGGGTGGAAAAGCGTGAAGGGGAAGTTCCAGCGGTTACTGTGGTGACCACCCCATTGGCTCCACCGGAGCGGTTTGCAGGGGATCAACAAAAGTTTAAATCATTTCTTATGCAATGTGGATTGCATTTTATGTGCAGACCCGAGTCATTTCCAAATGAAAGATCAAAGGTGGCTTTTTTAATATCATACTTGACTGATGAGGCGGCTGCCTGGTTAGTTCCTTTGGTTGGAAGAGGAGTCAGGGAACTGGAGAGCTGGAAGTTATTTAAAGCAGAATTTCAAAGGATGTTTGATAGGCGTACTTTAACTCAGAGTGTTGATAGTGAGTTACTTGAAATGAAACAAGGAAATAAGGACTTATCAGTTTATATTATGCAGTTTCGAGCATTAGTTTTAGAAGGTGCTTGGCCTGAAGAGAAAAGATCTCTCTTTTACAGAGGGTTATGTGACGAATTAAAAAATGCTTTGATGACAATTGTAGAAAGACCAGCTTCTTGTGGGGAGTTAATTACTCTAGTATTGAAACTTGATGCTAGATTAAGTGGGAGACGTCTAGAGCGTAGGAGGTCAGGTTCCGAGGGTAGATCTTGGGCACGCAGTGAGAGATCAAAGATAGATGTTGTTCAAAGAGATGTTAAGGTGTCTGGAAGAGAAAGACAGTTTAGACCTCCATTCACAAAGGAAGAGAAAGAGAAGAGGCGGAAGGAAAATCTTTGTCTCTATTGTGGAGATAGCAGCCACTTTTTTGGAAATTGTCCTAAAACCCTGCAAAGAATGTTCACATCTTCTGGAAGAGGTCAGATGGTGGCGAACACAATTCAGGCATTGGTTCCGCACATTACAAATAATGTATCCTTATTTTGGAAGGGAAGTTTGAAATGTGGGGGTCCTTGCCTTTTAGATTCAGGGGCAACAGGCAGTTTCATGGACAAGAATTTAGACGTCCGTTTAGGAGTGCCAGTTGTGACTAAAGAGGTTCCAATACAGCTTAGAGCAGTAGATGGAACTCAACTCAGATCAGGACTCATAACACAAACCACAGAAATCACTGGATTGAAAATTGATGAAGAACATAGGGAAAAGATCATATTTGAGTTAATTGACGCTCCTCAATTGCAAATTATTCTAGGCATGCCTTGGTTGACTTTGCATAATCCTTTTATTGATTGGGCTAAAAGAACAGTGGAATTTAGATCAGAATATTGCTTGGAACATTGGGCCTCATCACCAGTTGGGCGGTAACGCCGGCGCTATTACCGCCGGCGCTATTAGCCCTACTGCCAAACCCCCCAGCGCTATTAGCGCCGGATCACAGGTTTGGTGAAACGGTTAGTGCCCATTCCCCATTGAGCCCATTCGGGAATTCCTCATTCCCCATTGGGCCCAATGGGGAAAATTTGTGCTATTACCGCTGGCGGATTTCCCGCCGGCTGTGATTGCGCCAAAAATCAGCAATTTTGCAGCGGATTTCCCCCCAGCTTTGAGCTGGGGGAAATCCGCCCAGGCCATGATCTGGCAGACCCTTAAATGCGGCGGTAATAGCGCTACTGCCGCATTTAAGTGTTACCGCCAGACTCGTGATGAGGCCCATTGTGTTGTAGATTTGGAGGAGTGTGATGTCGGTAGAAAAGAGAGTCTGGGAGAGTTTTTGGCTAGTGGAGTAACTGAAGAACAGTTAATTGGGGCTGTGGTTGGAATTTTGCCTGAATGTTATCTTGAGTTTGAGGATGTGTTTAGCGAGCGTGAAACGAATGAGTTACCACTACATCACCCTTATGATTGAAAAATCGATTTGGAAGATGGGGCTCCAATTCCTTGTGGCAGAATCTATGCATTAACTGAGAGAGAGAGAATGAACATTTGAAGACCTATTTACAAGAAAATCTAGAGAAAGGATTTATTTGTCATTCTCAATCACATGTGGCATCGCAATTATTTTTTGTGCCCAAGAAGGATAAGAGTTTGAGAACTTGCATAGATTATAGGGCACTCAATAAGATTACAATTAAGAATTGTTATCCGCTTCCATTGATTTCAGTCATGTTAGAGGCCATTCAAGGGGCTAAGGTATTCACTAAATTAGATCTTCGTGGAGCTTATCATTTAGTAAGGATCAGAGAA